>NC_086106.1:57764497-58079995 GCF_963921235.1 Mobula hypostoma | reverse complement strand
CCCCCTCCCCCAGCTGCCTATCACCGCCCTCTTAGTTCCACCTCCTTCTACTACACATTGTGTTTTCCCCTATTCCTTCTTCACCTTTCCCCTCCCCCACTTTCTTACTTCATTGAACCATGTAAAAAAGGATATCATTAAATTGGTCACATCTTTCAATATCGTTGATTGGATGAATTAATTCTATTAAAATGAATATTCTACCTAAATTTATATATCTTTTTCAGGCTTTACCCGTTTTTATTCCTAAATCCTTTTTTGACTCTCTTGAATCTATTTTCTTCTCCTATATATGGAAAAATAAACGTCCTTGTTTAAATAAAGTTCATCTTCAGAAACCTAAGAAGTCTGGAGGTTTAGCCTTACCTAATTTTAGGTTTCATTACTGGACAGTTAATATATGATATCTTACGTATCGGCTGTATTATATCAATTGTGTAGACTGTCTGGTATGGGTTTCTTTAGAAGCTAACTTTGTTAATAAATTTTCTAATATTTCTCTTCTTGGATCCTCATTTCCTTTATTTGTAAGTAAACTAACTGATAATTTAATAGTTAAACATACTCTGAGGATCTGGATACAATTTAGAAAACATTTTGGTTTATTGAGATTTTCCCTTTCAAGTCCCACTTATTCTAATTTTTTTAAACCCTCCATGACTGATTTAGTTTTTAAAGAATGGGACAGGTTGGGTATTAAATGTTTTTGGGATCTGTTTGCTGGAGGAAATCTTTTTTCATTTGAGCAATTGTCAGCTAAATATAGTTCACCCAAAATTCACTTTATTAGATATATCTACAAATCAGAGACTTTCTAAGATCTTAATTATGCATATTTCCTATAAGCTCAGATAAGAACTTACTAGACGTAATTTTTATTTTTACATTTTTTCATAATAGTTCAATATCTGATATTTATAGTATGTTATTGGGGACGAGGGATGTTCCTTTAGACAAAATTAAGAATCTCTGGGAACGAATTTACAGACATCGATATCTGAGGAAACATCTTGTACCCCAACCATTATTTATTTTTATACACACATTCTTTCTCTCACTCTTCTTTTTCTCCCTCTGTCCCTCTGACTATACCCCTTGCCCATCCTCTGGGTTCCCCCCCTCTTGTCTTTCTCCCCGGACCTCCTGTCCCATCATCCTCTCATATCCCCTTTGCCAATCACCTGTCCAGCTCTTGGTTCCATCCCTCCCCCTCCTGTCTTCTCCTATCATTTTGGATCTCCCCCTCTCAAATCTCTTACTAACTCTTCCTTCAGTTAGACCTGACGAAGGGTCTCGGCCTGAAACGTCGACTGTTACCTCTTCCTAGAGATGCTGCCTGGCCTGCTGCATTCACCAGCAACTTTGATGTGTGTTGAATGAAATTCTTAAACTGGTTAATACTTCATCGCCATGTGCTCGCCATTTCCTCATACAGTTTAAGCTGTTACATAGAGTCCATATGACTAAAGATAAGCTTTCTCATTTTTATTCGGATATATCTCCCTACTGTGACAGATGTAATAATGGAAAAGCTTCATTAATTCATATGTTTTGGACTTGTCCGAGTCTTGAAAAATATTGGAAGGAAGTTTTTCAAACTTTTTCTTTACTTTTCAAAGTCAATTTTAAGCCTAATCCTCTGACGGCCCTATTCGGTATTGCTGCAGGACAAGATATCAAGCTGAAGACATCTGATTTACATATTTTGGCCTTTAGTTCTCTTATAGCTAGGAGGGCACTTTTGTTTAAATGGAAAGATGTTTCTCCTCCTACTCCTGCTCAGTGGTTATGCAATGTTATGTCATGCTTAGATTTAGAGAAGATTTGTTGTTCAATTTCTGAATCTCGTCAAGACTTTCAAACATTGTGGGGACCCTTTTTGAATTATTTTTAAAACTTTCAAAACCTTTAATTTGTTGTTTAAATTCAGATGTTAGTTATTATTAACTTTTATTATATGAGTAGGTATCTTACCTTCTTTCCTCCTAAATAAACAGCTTCAGTCTCGGTAGGGGTTACAATCTTTTTTGCAATAAATTAGTATATTTTCATATAACTATTGATTAACTTACATGAATACGGGGTAACGAAATTGTTATTATGAATAGATATAATGTAATTGGTAGTTTTTTAAAATCTTCTTTGACCTTTTATATATACTTTCTTGTACTCTGTATTCTTCTATGTAGAAACTAATAAAAATATTGGAAAGAGAAGAGAAGAGGGCTCAGCACACAGCCTTGAGGCACGCCGGTACTCAGGGTGAGAATGGAGGAGAAACAGAGATACTGGTGGAGTTGAGGTATTGACCGGGATAACAATCTAAGGATCTTACCCCGGTTCTCTCATTTTCAGTAAAAAGCTGAAGTTGTGAGAAAAAAGAATCATATAATTCTGGAAGTACTTAGTAGGTTGGACAGGAACAGTGTAGAGAAAAAAATTAATGCCCATTCCCATTCTGACATGTCTGTCTACAGCCTCCTCTACTGCCATGATGAGGCCAAACTCAGGTTGGAGGAGCAACATCTTATAATCCATCTGAGTGGCCTCCAAGCTGATGGCATCACATTGACTTCTAGTAATTTGTCCAACACCACCCCCTCCCTTTTTCCTTCCATTCCCTGTTCTGGTTACTCTCTCACCTGCCCATCATCTTCCTTAGTTTCCCCTCCCCCTTCCCTTTCTTCCATGGTCCACTGTTCCTCCTGTTAGATTTCTTCTGCAGTCCTCCACCTTGTTCATCTAGCACCTCCCAGCTTCTTATTTCCTGAACCCACCCGTCTTTCCCCTCACCTAGTCTCACCTATCACCTGCCAGCCAGTACTTATTCCCCTCCATCCAGCTTCTGATTTTGGCTTCTGCCCCCTTTCCTTTCCAATCCCGATGAAGGGTTTCAACCCAAAACGTTAACTATTTATTCCACTCCATAGATGTTGCCTGACTTGCTGAGTTCCTCCAGCGTTTAGTGTGTGTTGCTCAAGACTTCCAGCTCCTGCAGAGTCCGTGTGTTTATCAGTTATTGCTTCAGGAAACTGATCTTTCATCAGAACTGGAAAAGTTAGAAATCAAGCTCATTATAAGTTGAAGAGGGGTAGAGAGAGCAGAGGGAGTGTCTGTGAGAGGGTGGAGTTTGAGGGAGGGCAGCCGACATCAGGGTGGTGGTGCTGGCTGAAAGACTGTGGGGATGGACTTTGAATTATGGTTTATCTGTCTGGATGGCATGCAAACAGAGGAAGGTGAATGGGGACAGAGGAAAGGACAAAGTGGAAGTGTGAGATATGCTCCTGGAAATCAGAATCAAAGGAGAAAGGTGCAAATCTCCAAATCTCATGTATTGATACTTGGTTTATTATTGTCAATTGTAAGAAAATATAGTTAAAAACTATGTTTGCAAGTCACCAGAACAGTTATGCCATAAGTAAGTATGTTGAAGTAATACAACAGAACAGAAAACAGACCGTAGTGTTCCAGTTACAGAGAAAGTGCAGAGCACGTAGACAAATAGAGTGTAAGGGTGACAAAGAGGTAGATTGGGAAATCAAAGAGTTCATTGTTAGCATGAGAGGTCCATTTGAGAGACTGATAACAAAAGGATAGAGGCTTTCCTTGAGCCTGGTATTGGTGCTGTTCCATCTTCTGCCCGACTGGAGTGGGGAGGAGAGAGGATGACTGGGGCGGGAGGGGTCCTTATAATGTATTGTTCATAAATCTGTGATTTCTTGTTGTGACCTTGGGCAGAGCATCTGCCAAATCTAGCTGTGATGCTCCACCCACTTTGAGCACTCGATCACAGAAACCCAAGCCAGCACTGGGGAGCCTAGCAACGTTACGGATGAGATGTTAAACCCAGGATTCACCCGCCTCTTTGGATAAATCTTCACAGGTTTTGAAGAACGGTGGATTGTTAATCACTTGCACATCATTTATCTCTCAATCAAGATAAATATGTTAGAAGTGGCCTGAGCAAAAGCAACAACACAAATGCAAAAGCACGAGTGTGGAGAAATGGGGAGGTAGAGTGCGTTGACCACATTCTACTCTTGTGGCCTCACTAACAAAACTGACTAGTTATCAGCACTGACATAGTTGGGAATGGTCCAAGCACTGTGAAAGATTCAGGAGAAATACAAATACTTTTCTTATTTTTGCCCTCCACAGAATTTGTACAAATAAGCTCATTAAGTGCTCTAATCATGCATTTAATCACACAGGCATTCGGTTCTGTCAAGAACATAACAAATTCAAGTTCAAGTTGGATTGTCATTCAAGCACACACATGTATTGTTCACAACTAAATGTGACAGCATTCCTGGGGTCAAGGTGCAGCTCACAATACATACAGTCAAACAGTCACACAGCACAAGAAATAATGTTAGCACATGTCCCTGAGTGGCACGCTCTGAAGATTGATGGTGCACTGGAGCCATATTTCTGCAAAGCAAGTACACAGCAGTTGCTCATCTCGCACTGTTTCCGCGGATGAAGGTAAATCAAATTATCTCACACTGCAGCCACGGGTGATCCATGAAGCAAACACTGGAGGGAAGCCCTAACGGGAGGGGCCGTCCCTCAACCAGCATGGATTCCAGCTTGCCCGCCGCACATCTGCTCTCTCCCATACTGCCTGCGGCACCTCCTCCCCTGGGTGGCTGTAACAGGTGATGCCACGGCATGAGGACCTGGTTGACACAGCTCCTCCGCTGTCAATCTCACCAATAAAACAATGAACCAAACTTGCGGTATACTATATTATCAATTTCCAAAAGGGTCTTGTGATCACAAGAAAAACATTTAAGACACACATTTGGAAACAAGAGAAAATCTGCAGATGCTGGAAATCCAAGCGACACAAAATGCTGGAGGAACTCAGTAGACCAGGCGGCATCTATGGAAAAGAGTACAGTTGACATTTCAGGCCAAGACCCTTTGGCAGGACTCACATTTGCACCATTTGTTGTGCCTGGTGCGACTACTGTGACCAAGCACGCTGCCATTTCACATGAATGTCATCAATGGATCAACCAGAGCAAAGACTCTTCTCACCCACGCCATCGATGCACCCATCATTGCCCTTTGTAGGTGATGTTGCTTCCTCCAGTGCTGCAGAGAACAGCAAACTCTGAGGGGAGGTGGAGGTCAGTAATGGCTCCCTGGAAAGGCGCATAAACGATAGAATACTTCCACACTAAGAGCTGTCCATCCACATTTCTACAGAGTGCCTCATGAAGTAGATGGAAAAACGGGCTGAAAAATGGAAAATGGAATTTAATGCAGACATGTGCGATGTTTTACACTTCGGTAGGACCAACCAGGGTAGGTCTTACACAGTGAACACTAGGGCACTGAGGAGTGCTGTATATCAAAGGGATCTGGGAATACAGGTCTATAATTCATTGAAAGCAGGGGCACAGGTAGATAGGTTTGCAAAGAAAACTTTTGGCACGTTGGCCTTCATAAATCCAAGTACTGAGAACAGGGGTTAAGATGGTATGTTGAAGTTGTATAAGATGTTGGTGAGACCTAATTTGGAGTATTGTGTGCACGTTTGGTCACCTACCTGCAAGAAAAATGTAAACAAGGTTAAAGAGTGGAGGGAAAATGTACAAAGATGTTGTCGGGGCTAGAGGACCTGAGTTATAAGGAAAGATTGAATAGATTAGAACTTTATTCCCTGGAATATAGAGTATTGAGATATTATGGATATATACAAAATTATGAGGGGTATAGATAGGGCAAATGCAAGCAGGCTTTTTCCACTGAGTTTCAGAGGGACTACAACTAGTGGTCATGGTTTAAAGGTGAAAGGTGAGAGGTTTAAGGGGAACATGAGAGGAAACATCTTCACTCAGAGGGTAGTGAGAGTGTGGAACAAGCTGCCAGCACAAGTGGTGCATGCGAGCTCGATTTCAACAGTTAAGAGAAGTGTGGATAAGTACATGGATGGTGGGGGTATGGAGAGCTATAGTCCTGGTGCAGCTCGATGGGAGAAGGCAGTTCAAATGGTTTGGCACAGAGTAGATGGATTGAAGGTCCTGATTCTGTTCTGTATTTTTCTATGGTTCTATGACTCTACGAACTGCAGTGGCTGCCTCTGAAAGCCATAAACTGCTGAGGTGCTGCTCCTTGAAAGGGTAACAGAAACTGCCCCTTCAGCCCACCAAGTCTGTTCTAACCATCAACCGCTAATCCCAAACCTTGTCCTCTTCTCATTCCCGGATTTACCGTTCACCTGCAGCCAAGCGAGATTTGCAGAAATTAACCCACCAGCCCGGATGATGTGGGAGGAAAGCCGAGCACCCAGAGGAATCCCGTAAAATGCTCAGGAGGACATTCAGCGAAAT
This sequence comes from Mobula hypostoma, assembly GCF_963921235.1. NCBI lineage: Eukaryota > Metazoa > Chordata > Chondrichthyes > Myliobatiformes > Myliobatidae > Mobula > Mobula hypostoma. The sequence continues at coordinate 58,073,654 of NC_086106.1, read as the reverse complement.
AGCACCTGAGGTCAGGATCAAACCCAGGCAGTAATTCCGACCACTGTGCGATCAGATCTTGCATCTTGGAAGAGGTTCTGCATATACATGCATTTCTTTAACCCCTTCCTCTGAGACCATGAGCTTCCTGTAGTCACGACCACATCAAGTGTAGAGCTCCCTCTCAGGTGGTTGACTGGGAAAGATTGCAATGAGTGCTGTCATTAGGAGTACAATCAATGAGATTCCAGCTTCAGTCCAGATTGAGCACCCTGACGTTTGGTAAAGGTCTCCAGTGAACTTTGATGTAATTCATTCTCAGCAAAAGGTACCTTGGATTTGAATGGTCGGAGAGATTGCCTCTCCTTCATTTCTTTTCCCTATCAAATGGTGGGAGCTCCAGCTTATGATGAGAACCAGGCTCTACATGGCTCCTGCTGTCAGTAAGTGTGCTCGTGATGCTGTGAAGAAGTCAGGCGTTCGACGTGGATCAGAGCTGCCCACACCAATTCCACAACTGGTGCAATTGCACCTGGAAATGATGACTATGCTATTTAATCAGGGTTAAGTCATTCTTGGATTGCCTCGTACTGGATAAAACATCAATCACAAACCCACAGAAAAACCCCACAGCTCACGGTACAAGCCAGCAAAGCAATTACCTGGAATATAATAAAAAGCTGTGAGGCCCTGAGCAAGATAATTGGATCTCCTGTTAAACTGCACCGCTCAACAATTACAGAAACTGCCCCGTCCCTCTTACAGAGGAGATCTGAAGACAGGCTCAGCTCCATCAAAAGTCTGGCTCTTATCTCTCTCTTTTAATTCTGCAGTACTGTAATTGAAATGCTGTGCAGTGCCAGCAATGGGGAATGTGCGAGAAGGAACAGGAACCTTTAGGGGACAAAATCCTATCGCTGTGTGGGAAGAAAATTAACTTTGGGACTTAATGGCCAAACATTCAATAGCTTTCTAATATATTCACAGGAGCCTCACTTTGATTTATTACATATAAGGATCATTATTTTCTCATGGATCCACAATCTTTACTCCTTTTATAGACCGCGTTCCTTTCGATTTAAGTACATAATTTCTTGATGGAAGATCCGGTAGGATTGGTTTCATCACCACTTCAGCCTCACCTTGTCATCTTAACCATTCGTACCTTGCACTATCTATACACAGCGGCTGCAGCATACCCCACCTCTAAAATACACTGAACTTCTCCACAGTACTTCCCATTGCCTGACCTCGGCAGAGGACGACAAGTACTTGGGGACACCACGGTCTGCAGGCTTCTCTCACCATCCCCACTTGGGAATATATCTCTGCTGCAACACACACAAAACGCTGGAGGAACTCAGCAGGTCAGGCAGCATCTACGGAAAGGTAAGCAGTGACTGTGTTGGGCCGAGAGCCTTCGTCAGGACTCACCAAAGTCCCCAAAGGCACCATGGGAACTCCTCCACCAGAAGGAGTACAGCAGCTCAAGATGGCGACTCGGGACCACTTTCTCACGGGTGCTGTGGAGTGGGCGATAAATTCCGGCCTTACTAGTGACTCTAGATCAATTCAAAAGTTAATTTTAAAAAGATCAGATGTTAAAAACTCAGTCAAGCAGCATCTGTTGAAAAGAAAACACAGTTTTGGGTCAGGGCACTTCATTCTGCTGTCTGTTATTGTTTCACCTGTACCATCTCAATGCACTGTATAATGATATGATCTGTATGAACAACTTTTCACTGTATCTCAGTATACGTGACAAAATTTTTTTTTAAAATCCAATACCAGTGATTTGTACAGATGCAGGAGGTCTACTGGCCTTGCACGTAGCCACACTATAATCTCCTGACAACACAGTAGGGAGTGATTGGCTCAGACTGAGAGCCTCTGTAGATTAGAGACTGAGAATCAGTCCGCTGAAGAGCCCATGGGGATCATGCCAAGACATTGTGTGCTCCTCCCAAGCAGAAATAATCACCACATGTCCACTTTATGTCCCTCCATGTTATTCTCTGAAACTATCTGATTTGCATTTGATGGAACCAGTGGCATCCTCATCTATTGCCTCCCCAGAGAGTGTTTTCATTCCACACACTGGTCACTTCCTCACTGTCAGTGTGTTAGCACGTTTTACTCCTTCAAGGAGTGGTTGTGTCTTCTGGTTCTGCTTGTCTGATCGGGGTGTCGTGCTCAACATCATCAGACGCACTGGAACCCAGCCACAGCTCCTCTCAACCCCCCTCCAGTGAGAAGCCACAGCTCATAACCCTGTCTCCCTCTGCAGGGGTTAGACCTCTTTAGCCTCCTGAGTTCCTGAGCCCGGTTGATGATGAGGGACAGCGTCCCACACTCAAAGAGAGCTTTCACATACTCCAGGACAAGGTGGGATAGATGTTATCCACAAATCCCTAAAACCATCAGATGCACATACTCACCAACACTGATATGTAGACACACACACACACACACACACTCAGACTTTTTCTTCTCCCACAACCCCACCCACCCCCCAGTGCTTCAACCTTAATGTACACAGATTGGTCACATATATAGTTGCTGTGGTGCCTGTGGTTGTGGAGTGGTGCGCTGTCATCCAGTTCAGGTAGGTGCGTCCCCGTCCCTCACATAAGCGCACAAGACAAGTAGTACTTTATTGGATATTGCAGCCAGCCCTATCATCAGATTGACATCATGTTGTCTCTGTGTGCGTGTGTCATCAGGTGCCTGATTTCTTCGAGGATGGAAGCTCATTAGAATGTGCACCAAAGACTCTCTCCAAATAAACGATGTTCGTCCTCTATCTTGGTATAAAAGTCTGGTGTCACTTCTGCCAAGTTTATTGAAGTCAGTAAAACAAAACTGCTCGAGATATTTCCCATATTAGCAAGAATGTCATTAGAGTGAGAATAGCTTGCATCCATCTGGAGTCTCCCACCTTCGAGCAGTCCGGGTGACACTTCATCAGCTGAACATTTAATTACTTGGTGCAGGAAGAGATAAATGACTCTGCCGAATTATCTTTCAGCAGCTGAGAACTTTCGTGGGTCAGTAGGTATGCTGAAGCCAAGTAGTGCTGCTGAGCTCCACACTCCCCGCGCCTCCAGTGTTGCCCCAGGCCATCGCTGAAGTGATGTGGCTGACCACAGGGACCCAGGGTTGTACTGGGCAGCCAGGGGGAGTAAGAGCCCTTCTTACTCCCCTCCCTTCCCCCATCCCAGTTTCACTCTGTCCCCTTCTCCAGCTGCCTACTACCTCCCTCATGGTTCCGCCTCCTTCTACTACCCATTGTGTTTTCCCCTATTCCTTCTTCACCTTTCCTGCCTATCCCCTCCCCCACCCCTTTATCTTTCCCCTTACTGGTTTTTCACCTGGAACCTACCAGCCTTCTCCTTCCCACCCTCCCCCCACCTTCTTTATAGGGCCTCTGCCCCTTCCCTCTTCAGTCCTGACGAAGGGTTCCGGCCCGAAACGTTGACTGATCATTTCCACGGGTGCTGCCCGACCTGCTGAATCCCTCCAGCATGTTGTGCGTGTTGCTTTGACCCCAGCATCTGCAGAGTATTTTGTGTTTAGTGTATACACAACTTTGGTCCCACCAAATCCACGAGGTTGCAATGTCTCACATACCCAAACCCCGATTTGTGTGAATGTCGTGTGATTTACTGCCACCAGCAAGAAATAACAGATTGTACACCGCACACAATTAATAAGAAGTATATTTAAGAATGTTCGTTTAAGCAAACAGTCACTAAGTGAAAGGAAAAAACAGAAAAAGGGCCCATTACTCTTAAACAGTCAAATATTCACAAAGGTTGGCGCTCATCTTGAACTTGACTGTCACTCACGTGCTGGACCCTCAGTCTGTGTGAAAGCACACACCGCCTTCCAAACTTCGCTCGAAATCCATCCCGAACAAGCGGGTCTCCCACGCAAGCGTTGGTTCTTCCTTCTCAAAGCCAGTCAGCTGCACAAAGCATCTTGTCCAACGGGAACAGCGTCTTCAGCCATCTTTTCCCCCATCTTCTTCCAGCTCCCGCCAAACAAGGACCTTCAACCCAGTGTTCTCCAGAACCTTCTCCCAATTCCACTATCCTGATTGGATTCCTAAATCGAATAACAAGCCTCTTATCTCAGCTCAAACCCAAACAAGCTGAAAGCAGAACAGACTGCTCTTACAGAACTGCTAAAATGAAATACCTACAGCATAGCGGTAAAAATCTTAACCAAGGTGTTACAAGCATAAGACCATAAGACATAGGAACACAATAAGACCATTCAGCCCATCGAGTCTACGCTGCTGTTCCATTATGGTTGATTTATTATTCCTTTCAACCTCTTTCACCTGCTTTTTCTTCATAAATTTGACACTCAGACTAATCAAGATTCCATCAACCTCTGCTATAAATATACCCAAAGACTTGGCCTCCACAGCTGTACGTGGCAAAGAACTCAGCAGATTCACTATACACTGGCTAAAAAAAATCCTGCACGTCACTGTTCTAAAAGCTTGCCCTTCTATTCTGAGGCTGTGACTTCTAGACTCTTTCACCAATGGAAACATGGTCTCCACATCCACTCATAGAGTCATAGAAAAGTACAGCACAGAAACAGGCCCATTGGCCCATCTAGCACGTGCTGAACCATTTAGACTGCCTACTCCCATCGATCTGCACTGGGAGCATAGTCCTCCATACCCCTACCATCCATGTACCTCTCCAAACTTCTCTTAAACATTGAAATCAAGTTCACATGCACCACTTGTGCTGACAGCTCATTCCACACTCTCATGACCCTCTGAGTGAAGAAAGTTTGTCTCATGTTCCCCTTAAACTTTTCATCTTTCACCCAAACCTATGACCACTAGTTGTAGTCCCACTCAACCTCAGTGGAAAAAGCCTACTTGTATTTACACTATCTATACCCTTCATAATTGTGTATGCCTCTAATAAATCTCCTCTCAATCTTCTACGTTCCAGGGAATAAACTCCTAACCTATTCAAACTTATAACTCAGGTCCTCCAGACCCAGCAACATCCTTGTACATTTTCTCTGTACTCTTTCAATCTTAATTACATCTGTCCTGTAGGTAGGTGACCAAAACTGCACACCATACTCCAAGTCAGGCCTCGCCAATGTCTTGTACAACTTCAATATAAGATCCTATCTCTGTACTCAATACTTTGATTTATGAAGGTCACTGTGCCATAAGCTTTCTTTACAACCCAATCTACCTGTGACGCCACTTTCAATTAATCTGCATTCCCAGATCCCTTTGTTCTACTGCACTCATCAGTGCCCTACCCTGTGTACGACCTACCCTGGTTGGTCATACCAAAGTGAACCACCTCGTACGTGTCTGCAGTAAATTCCATCTGCTATTTTTCAACCCATTTTTCTAGCTGGTCCAGATCCCACTACAAACTCTGATAGTTTTTCTCACCGTCCACCCCCAATCTTGGTGTCATCTGCAAATTTGTGGATCCAGCTAACCAAAGGTTTCAAAGGTACATTTAATGTCAGAGAAATGTATACAATATACATCCTGAAATGCTTTTTCTTCACAACCATCCATCAAATTGTAATGAGAGAGGCAGAGACGGCAGAGGAATTTAATGCGCATTTTGCATCAGTCTTCACAGTGGAAGACGTTTGCAGTAAACTGGACATTCAGGAGTGCCAGGGAAGTGAAGTACGTGCAGTGAAGATTACAACTGAGAAGGTGCACAGCTCTTGGACTGTATTCCCTGGAGTCTAGGAAAATGAGGGGGACCTCATAGAAACATTTCAAATGTTAAAAGGCCTGAACAGATTAGATATAGCAAAGTTATTTCCCATGGTGGGGGGGGGGGGGATCCTGGACAAGAGGGCATAACTTCAGGATGTACTAGAACAGAGATGCAGAGAATTTACTTTAGTCAGAGGGCAGTAAATCTGTGGAATTTGTTGCCACAGGCAGCTGTCAAGGCCAAGTCATTGGGTGTATTTAAGGCAGAGATAGATAGGTTCTTGATTAGCCAGGGCATCAAAGGGTATGGAGTGAAGGCAGGGGAATGGGGATGACTGGAAGAATTGGATCAGCCCGTGATTGAATGGCAGAGCAGACTCGATGGGCCGAATGGCCTATTTCTGCTCCTATATCATATGCACTTATGGAAAACAAGAGTGCACCCAAAGAATGAATGACAGTTAAATGTTAGAACCCCAAAGTACCTCCCCAGCTCCCCTCCCTTCCGTGCGTAAGCGGCAGCAAGCAATGATCCCCCCTCCCCCAACATCGGCACCAGCCGCCGAGCACTCAAGCATGAGCAAAGCAACCTGTTCACCCGGTATTCGACATACCAGAGACTCTCTCTCTCCCTAATAAGGGAGAAAGAGATGTCTCTGCTTCACAGAGACATAACAAACAGCTTGCTGGTTTACAATGTTAAAAGTCCATTGTGTTGGTTTTTCTGAGCTCTGTGCTCAAAGATCTCGGGTCTCTGGGCACATAACCTGAGATCTTCCATCTTCCATGATACACTGATCTCCTGCTCGGACACCAACCTCCAATCCCCCCATCACCAGAGCCATGAAATCTCAGACCTTCAAAGATTAGCGAAGCTCCTAGGTTGTGCCCTTGGCATGCTGAATAATGACCATTCTTGAAACCCTGAGAGTGGGTCCCATTCCGGCAAAGAACCTAAGTCAGTGTGTAACTCCAGGTCAGGGTCTTCAAAATAAGCTTGAAAGGTAAAAATAGAGATATTAAAGATGGAAGTAGAGCTGTTTCCAGCGATGTAAGCAAAGGAGTTGCCGTTAGGTGCCATTGATCCTCCTAAGCTCCTAACCACATTATCATCCGGGTTATTGATATGGGCTACAAACAACAACTGACCCAGCACCGAACCCTGTGGCACTCCACTGGTCACAGGCCTCCAGTCGGAGAGTCAACCCTCTACTACCACCCTTTGGCTTCTCCAACAAAGCCAATGTCTAATCCAATTTACTACGTCATCCTGAATGCTGAGCAACTAAACCTCCTTGACCAATCTCCCATGCAGGACCTTGTCAAATGCCTTGCTAATGTCTATGTAGACAACATCCACTGCCTTGCCTTCATCAGCTTTCCTATAACCTACTTGAAAAACTCAGTAAGATTGGATAGACACCGCCTGCCACGTATGAAGCCATGCTGACTACCCCTTATCAGTCCATGTCTCTACAAGTGCTCATATATCCTTCCTTTTACAATACCGTCCAATAACTTTCCCACTGCTGATGTCAGGCTCACCGGCCTATAACCTCCCGGTTTATTTTTAGAGTTTTCTCATATATTGGCTATCCTCCAATCCTCTGGTACTTCACCTATCGCTAAAGATGATTTAAATATCTTTGCTAGGTCATCTGTAATTTCTGCAGTTGCCTCCCACAGGGTCCGAAAGGACACATTATCAGGCCCTAGGGATTTTTCCACCTTAATTTGCCTCAAGACAGTAAACACCTCCTCCTCTAATCTGCATAGGATCCATGAAGTCGATGCAGCTTTGCCTCCCTTCTACAGATTAGTGTCCATCTCCTGAGTAAATACAGATGCAAAAAATCCATTTCAGGTCTCCCCCATCTCTTTGGCTCTACACATGGATTACCAGTCTGATCTTCCAGAGGACCAATATTGTCCCTTGCAATCCTTTTACTCTGAGCTTTGGGATTCTCCTTCACCTTGTCAGCTTGGGCAACCTCACGCCTTCTTTCGTTCTTAAGTGTTCTCTTTCATTTTTTTATACTCCATAAGTACCTCATTTGTTCTTACCTGCCTATATCAGCTATATGCCTCCTTTTTTCTTAACCAGGGCCTCAATATCTCTTGAAAACCAAGTTTCCCTAAACCTTTTATCTTTACCTTTTACTCTGACAGGCATATACTAGTATTGTACTCTCCGAATTTTACTTTTGAATGCCTCTCACTTACCAAGTGCACCTTTGCCAGAGAACACCTGTACATCTACACTTGCCAAATTCTTTTTGATACCAGCAAAGCTAGCCTTTTTCCAATCTAAGATCTATGCTCACTAGATGCAAAATGTTTCCCTACACAAACTTCTGTCAGCTACCCTGTCTCATTGCCTAATAGCAGATCAAGTATCATAATCTCTCTCATTGGGACTTCTACGTACTGATTATGGAAACTTTCCTGAACACATTTCACAAACTCTATCTCATTTAGCCCTTTTACAGTATGGGAGTCCCAGTCAATATGTAGAAAGTTAAAATCACCTGCTATCACAACCTTACCTTTCTTGTAACAGTCTGTGATCTCTCTACAGATTTGTTCCTCTAAATCCTGCGGACTGTTGGGTGGTCTATAATATAGCCCCATTAATGTGGTCATACCTTTCTTATTCCTCAGTTCCACACATAAAGCCATGCTAGACGAGCTCTCCAGTCTATCCTGACTGAGAACTGCCGCGACATTTTCTCTGACTAGTTATGCTACCAGCCCCCCAACCCCCCCCCCCTCTATCTTGTCTAAAACTACGGAATGGAGAACATTAAGCTGCCAGTCCTGCCTCTCCTGCAGCCGAGTCTCACTAATGGCTACAGGTGTTGATCCATGCCCTGAGTTTATCTGCCTTTCCTTCTCTTCTTCTTGCATTGAAATATGTGCCGTTCTGGACAGTAATCACACCATGCTCAACCTTTTGATTCCTGACTTTGTATGTAGGCTTAACATCTTTCTCTACAACCTCTCCACTATCTGTTCTCGCGCTCTGGTTCCCATCCCCTGCAACTTTAGTTTAAACCCCTCCACCATACCCCTCTCGACTCCCTGTGCAGCACTAGTAAACCTTCCTGCTGTGATATTAGTCCCCGTCCAGTTCAGGTACAAACCGTCTCTTCCTTCCCTAGAGGGGAACCCAATGATCTAAAAATCTAATGCCCTCCCTCCTTCACCAATGCCTTAGTCATGTATTAAACTGCATATTTTTCCTATTTCTGGCCTCACTAGCATGTGGCAGTGAGGTAGGGTAGGATAGCACTAGGATAGCAGGCCTGAGATCACAACCTTGGAGTTCCTGCCCTCTAACTTAGCACCTAACTCCCTGAACTCCCTCTGCAGAAACTCATCGCTCTTCCTACCCGCGTCATTGGTGCCTACTGTACATGGACTACGACCACTGGCTGTTCACCCTCCCACTTAAGAACACTGAGGACTCGATCTGGGATGTCCTGACCCTGGCACCCAGGAGTCACATCCCATCCGGAATCTCATTCTCAACAACAGGGCCTCCATTCTGTTCCCCTAACTAACAAATCCCCTATTGCCACAGCTCGCCCCTTCTCCTGCCCCCCTCTTCCCTTCTGTCACAATGCCAGACTCAGTGCCAGAGACCTGACTGCTGTGCCCTTCCTCTGCTCGGTCACTCTATCCAGGCCTTTCAATATTCAGTGGGTTGTAAGGAGATCCCATCGTTCTAAACCCCTGCAGTACAGGCCTAGGGCCATCAAATAGACCTCAAACATTGACCCTTTCATTCCCGGGATAAGAAGGAAAGGAAGTTCTTCTCCACTTTAAAACCTCCAAAGAGACTGCTCAAGCAGGAAAATATCACTTTAAGTTGTAATATCACGTGATGTTGTCTAGGTTGGAGAACCTTAGTTCAGGGGAGAGAATGAGTAGGATATTTGTTTTCCTTGGAATGAAGAAGGCTGAGTGGTGTCGTGATGGAAGTGTACAAGATTATGAACAAGATAAGGTAGAGGATTAGGATTTTTCCTCCATGGTAGAACTATCAGAAACAAAAGGGATAGCTTTAACGTGAGAGGAAGAAGTTTTAAAGAAGACCTGAGAAGAAAGCTTTTCTCACACGGAGAATGGTTGATGTCTAGAACATGATGCTTGAGGTGGTGGTATCAGGTACAATCACTATGTTTAAAAGGCATTTAGACAGGCCCCTGAATATGCAAGGAAAAGACAGTTATGGCACTAACATGCATAAATGGGATTAGTGTAGGTAAGGACAAGAGTTAGCACGGACTTGTGGGCTCAAGTGCCTGTTTCTATCAGACACGTATCTCCAAATTCTCAAACAAATAACAACCATATAATGACCAGATAATTTGATGGTAACTGGTGATAAAAACTTACAAGGACACAAGGGAAAACCTTGGCTGTCTTCAAAATAATCCAGAGAGATCCTTTGCACCCAGCTGAGAAAGTCCTTGGGTCCTTGGGTTACTGTGTGATTCAAAGGTCAGGACCTCTTTTAAACCTCTTATAGTTTTGAAGAATAAAGAACTCTTACAGCTTAGCAGACTGAGTAAAGCAGTATGTTTCCCAGGATGGGAAATCTAGGACAAGAACACAGTCTTAGGATAAGGGGTCTTCATTCAGAGACCTTTGGACTCTAAATGAACCTTTGGAATTCTCTCCCCTCGAGAGAGTTGCAGCTCACTTACTGACTTCATTCAACACATACGACAAAAACTTTGTCTTTGACTTTGAGATCCACAGATTTCTGAACATGATGGGAATCAAGGGATATCGGACAGTGCAGGAGAACGGGGCTAGGGTAGGTGATCAGGCAGGATCTTGATGAGTAGAAAGGCAGCTCGAAGGGCTGGATGGCTGACTGCTGTGCCTGTTTCCATTGTTGTTAGGGGAGTCCCAGGTGCAGATTCTCCTCTTACCTGCCCTCCTTGCCTCTTGCCATTGTTATTCCTAGCACTAATTCTAGACTGCAGAAACAAAGGACTATGACTCCCACACGTGAAAAATTCCCTCTCCCCATCCCTTGTCCAACTGAATCTAGTACAGTTAAAAGCAGACCCATCACTTGATATTCTACCATCTTATTCATTTGAAATAAAAAACTCTTTGCCTGTTTATTTTAAAATAGGCTACAGCATATGTTAACAAAACAATGGCAATTTGCTGGAAATATGTTAATATGTGCTCCAAAGATAGCAGGAGAGGGAATTCTAATCCCCTCAGCTCAAGATACTGTGTGTTACTGTAAATGGGCTGTTAATTATATATAAAATGTCATGTCTGTTGGGTGAGGAATGAAGGTCTTGAGGGAATTGTCCCTTCCCGTCTCACAGAAGAACCAGCAGACTCTCCTAGGATGTGGAGCAATACTCTCTCTGCCCGGCCCTAGTGGGTAGTGAGAGGAGAGGGAGAACACAGTTCAGCTCCCTTGATGATTTCCAATTAAGCATCTAGTCTCTGAATCTAGGAACTAAAGACGCTTATAGCTTTCGGGAGATAGATTGGTAGCTGGCTAGGAGTAATTGGGCAAGGTTCGGGTAACTCATTAAGAATAGATGTGCAGCTAATTAGGTACACCAACTCAGCAACCCCGCAACCCCACAACCCCGATTAACCCTTACTAGACAACCAGAGCACCCAGGGAAATTTGTAGGATGTAAAAAAACTCCTTACAGAATGGCACCGGAACTGAACTCTGAATGCCAGAAGACCTGGAGCTGTAACAGTGTCACGCTAACCATGATGCTGCTGTGACGTCCAATTAAGATTGAGATGAGGACTTTCGTCTGTCCAATGGCTATGAACCTTTCGTCATTGAGTTAATTTACAATTGAGATCGGGAAATTGTTGAATATTGGAATCAAGGGATTTGGGTGGGCTCTACAGGAGATTGTTGGATATTAGAATCAAGGGATTTGGGGTGAGGGTTACAGGAGATTATTGGATACTAGAATCTATAGGAGATTCAACATTGGACTTAGTGAATGTCATGTCAGGCCGGAGGGACTGTACCTTCTGTTTTTGCTCTAACATTTCAATAAGGTTGGAAGAGTACAGAGAAAATTTACAAGGAGGACCTGGTGTATAAGGAAAATGAATAGGTTAGGACTTTATTCCTTGGAATGTTGAAGATTAAGGGAAGGTTTGATAGAGGTATACAAAATTATAAGGGGTATAGATAGAGTAAATGTAAGCAGCCTTTTTCCAGTGAGGTTGGGTGGGATTACAGCTAGAGGTCATGGGTTAAGGGTGAAAGGTGAAAAGCTTAAGAGGAACATGAGAGGAAACTTCTTCACGCAGAGGCTCGTGAGCATATGGAATGAGCTGTCCGTGCAGGTAATGCATTTAAGCTTGGTTTCAAGGTTGAAGACAAATTTAATAGGTACATGGATGGAAGCAGGGCCGAATTAAGCTAGTGCGGCGCCTGTAGCATATGTTATAAAGGGGCCTTAAATTTTAAAAATGCACATAAGTATTAAAACATAAATTAGTTACTTGCATAGAAAAGTAATTCAATTTTTTCATTTGCTGTACAGCCAGATAATACGACAAATGTCTGACACTTCAGTAATAGTATTACTTACATGTAGGTATCAATTTCAAATGTCAAAATGGAATGTAATCCACAAACTCATTCAGCTCTTTAATTCGTGCTTGTAAACCACTATACTTGCCATTCATGATGCTGGCATTGTCATAACTTTGATCACAGCTGTCTTTTATATCAATGTCATTTTCCTTTAAAAAGTCAAGTAAACTTTGAGCGAGCTGTTCAGCACTATAACCTTCCGTATCCAAAAGCTTCATAAATCTTTCAACTGGTCCAGACGGCAAAACATAGCGCACAGTCAAAGTCAGCTGGTCCACATTAGATATAGATAGATAGATAGATATACTTTATTGATCCCGAGGGAAATTAGGTTTCGTTACAGCCGCACCAACCAAGAATAGAGCATAAATATAGCAATACAAAAACCACAAACAATCAAACAACAAAATGCAAACTATGCCAGATGGAAAATAAGTCCAGGACCAGTCTATTGGCTCAGGGTGTCCGACCCTCCATGGGTGGAGCTGCACGTTTGATGACCACAGGCAGGAATGACCTCTGGATTCTATATCTGGAGTAGAATCCAATGAAACAGAATAATACCTGTATTTCTTCACTTCACCGATAAAGTGATCCAGTATACTGGATCCAATCAGATTGATGAATTCCTCACATGTTGTTTTAGATAGGTATGATTTATGTCCCCTTCCTTGGTTTGCATGAGCATTTATACCACGACACAGCAAGGAGCCAACATACACCTGCACACACATACTGTAGCATGCAGCATGCAGCTCCCCCGACATGAAAACAACAGCGTTGCCAGATCATCATTGTTGTGGCATGGATGAAATCACAGAGCATTGTGTTACCGGTAGGTACAAGGCAGCTTCTTTATTCGACAAAACAAGGTTACGGCAGGCAGAGATCCCTGGCCGAACAGGTCTAACTGCCTTGTGATTGAGGCTCGATATTTATTTGCTAAACAGAAAGAACAGTTCGTAATTACAAGTATAGACAATTGTTTGAAGTTTTCACATCTTTTGATTAAATTCATTCTACCGGCGCCAGTATGCCTAAGCTGGCATTCATGGCCTTTAGGAATGTAAGTTAAAATCCATAATACGTTACGTGTCAACATAGAGAACAATTCATATTCAAAAAGCATAGATATGGTGTCTTCGCAACCACCTGTAAACTTAGCATTCTTGTCTCAGAGGTGCCAGAGATGCATTGTTACAAATGAAACTGGGTTCACAGCTTTTAGGAAATGCATTGTTATGAACTCAATCCACAGTGCTTTGTCAAAGAACAGAAGACTGCTGGCTGAAGTCATTTATTTAAGTGTAAATGAATCGTCTACCCCAAAGTCACTCTAGCAGTCATGAGAATATGGTGAGATGCCGATTTCACCAGACTGCAGCTTGCAAGCATTCAGTGTGGGCGGGGCCCTCGAAAACGCGGGGCCTGTAGCATATGCTACTTTTGCTACTAGGTTAATCCGGCCCTGGATGGAAGGGACATAGAGAGCTGTGATCCAGATGCAGGTCAATGGGAGTAGGCAGTTTAACTGGTTCAGCATGGACTCGATGCACCAAAAAGGCTTGTTTCTGTGCTGTACTTTTCTATGACTCAAAATGTTACATCCTTTCCTCTCCCAAGTTAAATACTCTCAAGGCAGATGCACAGGGTTAAATACAAGATAAATCTTCTACATTGTGCTTATTAAGCACTATGTGAGTTAGATAAAAGTCTCTCTCTCTCTATCTAAACTGTCCCATCAAGCTCTTCTGCAGTTGGTATAGAACAGGTAAGATACAATGTAAAGTTTACTTTACACTGCCTCACCAAGCAACCCACCACTTTATCAAATGGATTCAACACATACCTTTCCAAAATTTTTATCAAAGCCCAAAGGGTTTAATGGCAGCAGAGACACAGAACTAAGAAGGACCCCAGAGTGTTAAGGCTAGATATCTCAGATTGGAGGTGGGTGTTCCTCAGCTGTCCGCCCCCGCAGGACTGAAGCTTTGGGTAGATACTTGCCTCAGCTGTCCGCCCCTGCAGGTCTGAAGCTTTGGGTAGACATTTGCCACCTTGTCTTGATCACAGGGGCATAACTTTAAAGTTTACAGATAAAAGAGAAAGGGTCTCGGCCTGAAAAATCGACTGCACCTCTTCCTAGAGACGCTGCCTGGCCTGCTGCGCTCACCAGCAATTTTTATGTGTGTTGCTTGAAATTTCAGCATCTGCAAATTTCCTCGTGTTTGCAAGAAAGAGGGAATTGTGGGAAATGTGGGGAGTAACACAAGACTTCAGGGAAGCAAAAGCAGGTTGTGGTGTTGGCAGAGAGGTAGCAGCTGCAGGCAATGACAGCCAGAGACAAAAGCAGAGATTCCAACTAGAGTACTGCCTCAGACGAAGATCCAGAGTTTCATGTTGCCCGTTGCAAGTTGCATGTTTGTTGTATGTTGCATGTTGTGTGCTCTTTGTTACATGGCATGGGTTACACAATGCTTGTATTCTGTATGTTGTGTGTTACATATTGTATGTTACATTCTACGTGTATAGTTTATGCTGCATGTTGCCCCTAGCCCAAGCTTAGGCCATTCAGCCCAGATAGTTTATGCTAGATCTCTGGTCCACTTATAGTGTCATTCATAGAGTCATAGTGTCCTTCGGCCCATCTAGTCCATGTCAAACTTAAGCCTCCTCCATTTTGCCCCCGCCAAGTCCACCATTGCCGCAGTTTGCTTTTCCCTCCTGTCCCCCCTCTCACCTCTGACCTCTCAACACCTGCAGTGGTTTTCCCCGTTGCTGGCGACTCGTGTGGCTTTTTCCTCACCCGCCGTTCTAGGGCCGACTAAACCAGCTCTCGGTATGTAGCCACAGTGAACAGGACTTGGGGAATGTGCAGGAGGGGAGAGTTTGCACACACAATGTGAAAATTACCCAGAATTCAGGTCCTGTGGAACCGAAGCTCTTCCTGGGCACAAGGGCAACAACAAAACTGTCGTGTGACAGTACGAGAGGTCAGGATTTCTTCAGCATCCAATAGTCCAAAAATTCACAGCACTGGAGGAAAATAGAGAACCCTTCATCATTAAGGCCCCTCACTATCCAGGACCAGGCCCTCTTCTTATCAGTACCATCGAGGAGGAAGTAAAAGAGCCTGATTATCTACATTCAATGTCTTCAGAACAGCTTTTTCCCCTCTGCCATCAGGTTTCCGAATGGACCATGAACCCACTCATGAGCACTGCCTCACTTTTTGCACTAATTATTAATGTTTTAATATTTCTCATTGTAACTGACAGTAACTTTTTATGCATTGCACTGCTGTTACAAAATAACAAATACCCTTAGCAGTGCTGACGCAAAGAGACAGTGCACTGTCCTTAAGGTCCTTAACAGAGAGATCTTGGGGTCCGAGTTCATATCTCCCTGAAAGTGGCCGCATAGAATGATAGGGTGGTTAAGAGGGCTTGCCTGCATTGAGTCCAAAAGTCAGGAAATAATGTTGCAGCTTTATAAAACTAGTCAGGCCGCACTGGAGTGTACAGTAGCATACAGTCTGGTTGCTCACTTTAGGAAGGACGCTGAGGTTTTGGAGAGGGTGCCGAGGAGGTTTACCAAAATGTTACCTAGATTGGAGGGCATGTGCTATAACGAGAAGTTGGACAAACTTGGATTGTTTTCTCTAGAAGGGTGGAGGGTGAGGAGAGACCTGATAGAGGTGCGTAAGATTACCAGAGGCATAGATAGAGTAGACAGCATCTTTTCACTGGGGTCGAACTGTCTAATACCAGAAGGCATGCATTTCAGGTGAGAGAGGGTAATTTCAAAGCAGATGTGAGGGGCAAGTTTTACACAGAGTGGTGGGTGACTAGAATGCATTGCCTGGGGAAGTGGTAGAGGCAGAAACATTAGAGACTTTTAAGAGACATTAAGATAGGCAAGTGAATGTGAGGAAAATGGAAAGATATAGACATTGTGTAGGCAGAAGGGATTAGTTTAGTGGCCATTTGATTATTAATTTATTTGGTTCGGAACAACATTGTGGGCCGAAAGACCTGTTCCTGTCCTGTATTGTTTTATGTTCCAGTGGTCTATGTTCATGACATAGGTGATTCAGAGTCTGAGATTCCTGATGTCTGAATCTCAGAGAAACTGGAGTGGACTGTGTACAGGAACTGTCTGCATATAGGAGTGGTCTGTGTATGCCTGTTGTCTGTGTATTGGAATGGTCTGTGTATGCCTGTCGTCTGTGTATAGGAGTGATTTGTGTACAGGAATGCTCTGTGTACAGGAACTTTCTGTGTATGGGAATTGTTTGTGTATGATTGTTGTCTGTGTATTGGAGTGATTTGTATACAGGAATGGTCTGAGTACAGGAACCTTCCATGTGTGGGAATTATCTGTGTACAGGGAGTGGTCTGTGTGTGGGAATTATCTGTGTACAGGGAGTGGTCTGTGTGTGGGAATTGTCTGTGTACAGGGAGTGGTCTGTGTGTGGGAATTGTCCGTGTACAGGGAGTGGTCTGTGTGTGGGAATTGTCTGTGTACAGGGAGTGGTCTGTGTGTGGGAATTGTCCGTGTACAGGGAGTGGTCTGTGTGTGGGAATTGTCTGTGTACAGGGAGTGGTCTGTGTGTGGGAATTGTCTGTGTACAGGGAGTGGTCTGTGTGTGGGAATTATCTGTGTACAGGGAGTGGTCTGTGTGTGGGAATTATCTGTGTACAGGGAGTGGTCTGTGTGAGGGAATTGTCCGTGTACAGGGAGTGGTCTGTGTGTGGGAATTGTCCGTGTACAGGGAGTGGTCTGTGTGTGGGAATTGTCTGTGTACAGAGAGTGGTCTGTGCGTGGGAATTGTCTGTGTAGATGGGAGTGGTCTGTGTGTGGGAATTGTCTGTGTACAGGGAGTGGTCTGTGTGTGGGAATTGTCTGAGTACAGGGAGTGGTCTGTGCACAGAAGTGTCTATAGGCATAGGCAAAGGTTTAATTTGGTTCAATAACAAAATGTAAGTGTCAAATTCAAAGTTGAATTTATTGTCATCTGCACCAGTACATGTATGCACAGGTGTAATACAAAACTTACTTAAAGCAACCTCATGGGCTCACAGCTTCACACAAGTAGCATTCACTGGAGAAAAGAAAACATGAAATAAACATAAATTATTCACTCTTATACGAGAATGAACATAATCAGAACAAAAAACTGCACTAGATCAATTTTAATGCAAAGTGATCAATGTCATCATAATGTTACTAAGCTGTAGTGGTTTGGCCTTTTCTGCTCAGTTCAACACCAAATGGTTGAAGGGAAATTACTGTCCACTGTCTTACTCTGACTCCTCATCTTTTTCTCCAGTCCTGCTGCAGGGTCTCGGCCTGAAATGTCGGCTGTACTCATTTCCATAGATGCTGCCTGGCCTATTGAGTTCCTCCAGCATTTTGTGTGTGTTGCTTGGATTTCCAGCATCTGCAGATTTTCTCTTGTTTCTGACTGTTCATGAACCTGGTGATGTGAGACTTGGGGTTTCTGTACCTCCTGCGTAATGGTAGTAGCAAATAAATTTCATGGTCCAGAAGGTGGGGGTCTTTGACGATGGATACTTCCTTCTTGAGGACAGAGTGGAGGTATACGTTCATGATACATTGGGCAGATTCCACTACTCTCTGCAGCTTTTTATGTTTCTGTGCGTTCAAATTTCTTGACCAGACTATGGAGGAACTCAGCAGGGCAGGCAGCACCTCTGGAAAAGAGTAAACAGTCGACGTTTCAGGCTGAGACCCTTCGCCAGGACTGTGGAGGAAGGGGAGAAATCGGAGTACGAAGGTGGGGGGAGGGGAGGAAGAAGTACAAATTGGTAGGTGAAAGGTGAAACTGGGAGAGGAGGAGGGGGTGAAATAAAGAGCAGGGAAGCTGACTGGTGAATGAGATAAAGGGCAGGAGAAGGCGGAATCTGATAGGAGACGACAGAAGACCTTGGAAGAAAGGGAAGAGGGAGGTGATGGGCAGGTAAGGAGATAAGGTGAGAGATGGGAACAGAAATAGGGAATGGTGAAGCGGGGTGGGGGGGGGGAAGGTGGCTGGTGAAGTGGTTTCCCGATCACCGATATACCGATCATCATATGAAGAAAGACTGGATGAACTGGGCTTGTACTCGTTGGAATTTAGAAGATTGAGGGGGGATCTGATTGAAACGTATAAGATCCTAAAGGGATTGGACAGGCTAGATGCGGGAAGATTGTTCCTGATGTTGGGGAGGTCTAGAACGAGGGGTCACAGTTTGAGGATAGAGGGGAAGCCTTTTAGGACCGAGGTTAGGAAAAACTTCTTCACACAGAGAGTGGTGAATCTGTGGAATTCTCTGCCACAGCAAACTGTTGAGGCCAGTTCATTAGCTATGTTTAAAAGGAAGTTAGATATGGCCCTTGTGGCTACAGGGGTCAGGGGGTATGGAGGGAAGGCTGGGTTCTAAGTTGGATGATCAGCCATGATCATAATAAATGGCGGTGCAGGCTCAAAGGGCCGAATGGCCTACTCCTGCACCTATTTTCTATGTTTCTATGTTTCTATACAAGAGGCCACACCATGAGCACCGGATACAGTAGATGACCCCTATCGATTTTGCAAGTGAAGTATCATGATTCTCTGCAGCTCTTTATGTTTTTGAGTATCTGATTTGCCTTACCAGAGTATGGTGCAATCAGTCAGGACACATTCAACAGTACATAAGTAGACGTTTGTTGGAGTGTTCAGTGGCAAGCTGAACCTCCGCACCCTCCTAAGAAAGTAGCAACGCTGGCTCACTATCCTCTTGATTGCGTCTATGTATTGGGCCCTGGACTGTTCATTCAATACGTTAACAGCCAGGAATTTAAAGCTGCTGGGTCTCTCCCCCACTGATCCACCCAGCGCAGACTGGCACATTTTTGCCCTCCTTCCTCTTCCTGAAGTCAACAATCAGCACTTCAGTTTTGTTGAGTTTGAGTGAGAGGTTATTGTTGCGTGCCACTCAACCACGTGACCCATCTCACTCCAGTAAGCTGGTTCATTGCCACAGCAGGGTCATTGGTCAGTGTGAAGGTTTTAAGGTTTTATTTACTCACTCATTGTAAAGCCTGTTATAGTTGAGATATCAGTGATATTGTAACATCTGAAGACATGTGAAGCATCTGGCACTGGTATTATTCCAGAGAGGAGAATCGGTGTTTGCTCAGATTGGGACTGGAGGGCCGTAGGAAAGCCTCAGTCAGACCAAAGGACAAGCTCCTATTGTTCCTGGGGCTGGAAATTTACGAGAAAGCTTATATTAAGCAAAACAAATTGATGAAGGTAGAGCAGTGGATGTACTGTATATGGATTTCAGTAAGGCATTTGATAAGGTTCCCCATGTAAGGCTCATTCAGAAAGTGAGGAGGCATGGGATCCAAGGAGACCTTGCTTTGTGGATCCAGAAATGGCTTGCCCACAGAAGGCACAGGGAGGTTGTAGATAGTTTGTATTCTGCATGGAGGTCGGTGACCCAGTGGTGTTCCGCAGGGATCTGTTCTGGGACCCCTCCTCCTTGTGAATTTTATAAATGACCTGGATGAGGAAATGGAGGGATGGGTTAGTAAATTTGCTGATGACACAAAAGTTGGAGGTGATGTGGATAGTGTGGAGGGCTGTCAGAGGTCACAGCGGGACATCGATAGGATGCAGAACTGTGCTGAGAAGTGGCAGATGGAGTTCAATCCATATAAGTGTGAGGTGGTTCATTTTGGAAGGGCAAATTTGAAGACAGAATATAGTATAAATGATAAGACTCTTGGCAGTGTGGAAGATCAGAGGGATCTTGGGGTCCGAGTCCATAGGACACTCAAAGCTGCTGCGCAGGTTGGCTCTGTGGTTCAGCAGGCATACGGTGCATTGGCCTTCATCAATCATGGGATTGAGTTTAGGAGCCATGAGGTAACGTTACAGCTATATAGGACCTTGATAAGACCCCACTTGCAGTACTGTGTTCATTTCTGTTCACCTCATTACAGGAAGGATGCAGATACTATAGAAGGAGATTCACAAGGATTTTGCCAGGATTGGAGGGCATATCTTTTATTTTGTAATTTATTTTTTATTGAATTTCATCATCAAACAAACATTTCCATAAGATGTATTTCAGATACTGTACATATATATCATATAATTATATTTGTCACAAATCTCCACATAATATTTATCTGAGGTACACACATAGAAAGGAGAGGAAAGAAGAACAATCAAAAGAAGAAAACTATGTACAGAGTAGGGAGTGATCTTTTTTTAACAACATTCATTGTGAGAATAAAATCAGGCCTATGAGGTCTTATGTAGTTAACCCATTTTTTCCAGTATGAGTCAAATTCTTCCAACTTATGATTAACAGATGCTGTTATCGTCTCCATTTTGTAAATGTCCATTGTAATTTCCATTCATACATTTAAAGCTGGGCTCTCCTGTGATAACCATTTCCTGGTAAGGGTCTTTTTACCAGCCACCAGCAGTACATTCATTAAATATTTATCTCTTTTCAACCATTCTTGAGGTATATACCCAAAATATATGGTCTTACTCTAAGGGTATTTCACATTTAAAGATGTCCTTTAGGGCATTATGTATCCCACTCCAATAGTCTTTGATAATGGGACATTCCCAGAAAATATGATAATGGTTTGTTTTTTTATTTCCACAATTTCTCCAGCAAACAGGGGGGTTACTATCATAATGGGGTTTCTGAGAGGGTGTAATAAAATATCTTGCCAAGTTTTTCCACCCAAACTCCCTCCATTTCTGTGAACTGGTACACTTCCATTGATACCTCCATATCATTGTCCAGTCTTCCTCAGATATTATTATCCCTCCTTCCTTCTCCCATTTTGTTTTAATGTATGAAGTCAAATGTGTTTTAAGATTTGGCAAACCCTTATACACGCTTGAAATTATTCTGCTACCGTTGTCTGAATTATATGCTTTTCTAAATAACTCTATCAGACATGTACTTGCCTTGGTTACATTTTTAACCATCCTAATAACATACTGGTGCATCTGTAAATACCGGTAAAAGTTTTGTCTTTCTAATAAGTGTTTCTCTTTCAGCGTTTCTAAACTGAACAGTGTTCCTTCTTTCATTATATTGCAAATAGCTGTTATTCCTTTAGCTGTCCAGTCCTTAAATCTAGCATCCGGTTCATTTGGCGTAAAATCCGAGTCATATGCACACCATTTAAGAATTGCAATGTCTCTCTCTAGTTTATATTCTTTTATAATAGTTTTCCATATTTTAAGAGTCCATTTCACCCACGAGTTGTCAATATTATTTATGTAACTTTGTAGGTTGTTATCAGCCAAAATTGCCTGTATGGGGATGGGAAGAATCCTCTCCTCAATGTTTTTCCATTGAGTGTCATATGATGGGTTGCACCAGCATATCACGGCTCTCAACTGTGCTGCAAAATAATAATCTCTAAGAGAAGGTAGGCCCCATCCCCACTTTTCTTTGGCTAATTGCAAAGTTTTGAGACGAACCCTAGGCCTTTTACCTTGCCATATATATCTTGATAGCATCTTGTTCTATTCATTGAATTGATTTTGGTTAATCTCTATTGGTAGGGTCTGAAAAAGATATAGTAGTCTGGGCAGTATATTCATTTTAATAGATTCAATCCTTGAACAGAGACCAAGAAAAGGAATTAGGTTCCATCTTGTTATATCTTCCTTAATTTTTTTATATAAAGGCTGATAATTGCATTCTGATAATTTTGCCAAATCTTTTGGCATAATGATGCCCAAATATTTGGCGGACTCTGTTTGCCATGCCCAAGGATATCTACTTTCAATTTCTCTTGGTGGGCTATAGTTATATGAAAGTAGTTCGGTTTTATCTATGTTGATCTTGTATCCTGATAATTGGCCATATTGTTCAAAGGATTGCATCAGTTTAGGTAAAGAGTATGTTGGTTGCCCTAGATAGATCAAAATGCCATCCATGTAACAGGCCAATTTATGCCCTGTCCCTTTAACAGTAAATCCCCTGATATCTTCATTTTGTCTGATGTATTGAGCTAATGGTTCCAGATACAATGCGAAGAGTAGCGGTGACCATGCACAACCCAGCTTCATGCCCCTTTCTAGGGTAAAACTATTAGATAAATATCCATTGATTTTAATTCTGGCAGGAGGATTGTTGTATAGTGCCTGTATAGTTTTAATAATTGTGTCATGTAGACTAACTCTGTAAAGAAAATTCCAATTAACCAAATCAAATGCCTTTTCAGCTTCCACGCTTATCACTATTGCTTCAATTTCACTTTTTTTATATGATCCATAATGTGAAATGTCCTTCGTATATTTGTCTTGTGTTTGGCATTGTTGTATAAAACCTGTCTGATCGTTATGTATCAGTGTGGGTAGAAACTCTTCTAATCGCTTGGCCAAGATGGAGGTAAATATTCTATAATCCACATTAAGAACAGATATTGGTCTAAATAACCCACATTCCATTTTATCCTTGCCTTCTTTCGGTATAGCTGAGATTATCACCTCCTTCCAGCTGGGTGGCATTTGCACCTTTCTTAGAGCCCAGTTCAGTGTGGGGAGCAAAACATGGATTAACCCACTTCTAAACTCTCTATACCACTCTGCCATATATCCACCTGATCCTGGTGACTTGCTTAATTTAAGCCTACTAACTGTAGTTTTTAGTTCAGCTTCAGTTATGTCAGCAGTCATCGTTCTATTTTGTTCTTTGCTTAAAGTGGGTAACTCTGAAGAATTCAGGAAGGTGTCAATTTGGGTTATACTTCCCCCTGGAACTTTGGAATACAGAGTTTTGTAACACATTTCAAAAGCTTCATGAATTTCACTTAGCTTATTTTTTATCACTTTTGTTCTTGGATCCCTAATTCTATGAATTGTATTTTCCGCTATCTTTCAGTTTCCATACAGTATTTTCACAGATTTAGATCCACTGTCGTAGTGTCTCTGTTTCAGAAACATTAATTTTTTTCTAACTTCTTGTGTAGCCAAAATATTAATTTCATTCCTAATTTTTTAAAATTTCCTCTAGTGTGTCATGTGCCAAACTCAATTTGTGTCTTTTTTTCTAGTTCCTTCAGTTTATTTTGTAATTCCTCTAATGTTCTATTACTTATTTTTTTCTCATATGAAGAAATCGCTATAATTTTCCCTCTTAAGACAGCCTTCAGACTATCCCATAGAATAGGAGGTGAAACCTCTCCATTATCATTGAATTCTAAGTAAAGGCCAATTTCTTTTTTAATTTTTTTCCTTAAAATAGGGATCATTGAGTAGACTTGAATTTAGGTTCCAAATAGTATTCTTTGGTTGTAAGTCAAAATCAACAGATAAATATATAGGTGCATGGTCACTTACATCTATTGTCCCAATTCCACAGGCGACTACTTTATCTCTATCTTTTCCAAATGTTATGTAATAATCTATTCTTGTATGTACAGAATGGGGGCCAGAATAATTACTGTAATCCCTTCTGTCGGGGAAAAGGTCCCTCCATATATCAATTAGACCAACATCCTCAAAAAGAGTGTTAACTTTCTTATGTAAGGACTTTGTTTCATAAGTTTTTCTATTGGAAGAGTCTAACTTTGGTTGTAATTGTAAATTTAAGTCTCCCCGACATATCAAGAGACCTTCTGTTTCCGTTACTATAATATTAGTGATTTTCTGGAAGAAACTAATATCACTTCCTGGGGATGCATATATATTCAATAAAGTAACTGGATTTCCATCTATATTCCCCCTTACCAGAATACATCTGCCCTCCTTATCTCCCATTTCGAATATTTTTTCAAATTTAGTTTGCTTGAGATGAGAATAGTAACTCCTCTTCTATGTCCTGATTTATATGAGGAGAAAAACAAATTAGTGAAGCCCATTCTCTTTAATTTTCCATGCTCATTATCACTTAAGTGAGTTTCCTGTAAATATACTACATGGGCTTGTTCTTTTTTCATTTTTGATAGTATTTTACTGCGCTTGACTGGATTCAACAGCCCATTGACATTAAAAGAAATGAATTTTACTTTGTCTTTAGCCATGTGTATTTATCTGTTAGTATATCATTGAAATTTGCAGAATATAATTTAATCGATCTACTCCCTGAACAAATAAGAGCGAATAATTAAAAAAAAACGAAGGTGTGATTCCAAGGCTGGGGTCTCTAAGTGACCCTGGGTTGAGCTAGAGGAAACGTCTAGCCGGGGTGGGGGAGGGGATAGCCCCTCCTAGGAGGGTGTATCTTATAAGAATAGGTTGAGTGAACTTGGCCTTTTCTTCTTGGAGCAACACAGGATGAGAGGTGACCTGATAGAGGTGCATAAAGTGATCATTGATTGTGTGGATAGCCAGAAGCTTTTCCCAGGGCTGAAATGGCTAACACAAGGGGCATAATTTTAAGGTGCTTGCAAGAAGATACAGAGGGGATGTCAGGGCTAAGTTTTTCACACAGAGAGTGGTGAGTGCGAGGAATACACCCCTGGCAATGGTGGTGGAGGACGATACAGTAGGATCTTTCTAGAAGCTCTTAGATAGGTACATGGAGCTTAGAAAAATAGAGGGCAATGCGACTGGGAAATTCTAGGCAGTTTCTAGTGTAGGTTACACGGTTGGCACAACATTGTGGGCCGAACGGCCTGTAATGTGCGGTAGATTTCTATGTTCTATGTTGTAAACTGTCGGCCACAAAGTTATTGTCATTGTGGAATGACTGGAACTTGCGCCTCACAGAGATGAGGAGTCATGGTAGGACATGGAGTTATCCCGACGCTCCCGCAGGAAACATCCCTTAATCCCTCAACCCACAGAAGACAGAATTTTGCCCATTTATTTTCAAAATTCTGGACTCAGGACCTCTGTCTAGCCAGTGGTAGTTACATTCCTATATGGAACAAGAGGAGCTATTGAAATTAGAGCTTATCTGCTCCTCCCTCAGCGATGTGTGAAATCTCACAGCACAGAGTTGACGTCCTCAATCTATCTTGTACCCTTTTAGTGTGTCTGTAGCACTTTGTAAGATGTCAGATGGAACTATGCAGAGTGCCACTTGGGGTCTAACTTTGCCTGAAGTTGCTCATCTCCTCAGCTTTTCAGTTACATCCTTATGGAAATAAACACTCATGCTTACTTTAGGAAAAAATATAATTTCTGTCCTACTCTGAATGATTAATGTACTTGTGCTTACCCATCCCTTTGCCACCATTTGAAACCTATTTTCCAAACAATGCATGACCTCATTTTTATCATCAGTATCAAATGTCTTAGAGTGACCTTTGCTAATGGTTATTTAGCAAACACTATCATTCTGTAAGTGTGTCAATCGTTGAAGAAGATGCCCGTCCCCACTGGTTATCACCCACCAACGCTGCCTCATCTAATCGGGGTTGTCCATGATTTAGAAACTGTGTTCTGATTCCATTATTTATGCATAATAATGTCCCAGCACAATGTCACAATGTTTTCTTTACAGAACAAGAGAAAATTTGCAGATGCTAGAAATCCAATTAACACACACACAAAGTGCTGGAGGAACTCAGCAGGCCAGGCAGCATCTATGGGAAAAAGTACAGTCGACGTTTTGGGCTGAAACATCGACTATACTCTTTTCCATAGATGCTGCCTGGCCTGCTGAGTTCCTCCAGTGTTCTGTGTGTGTGTGGTTTTTTTTTCACAAAATGTTAGGGGCAGATTCCACAGAAAACTTCAAAATGATGTGCGGCCTTCTTCTATTTCTAGTGGCAGGAAGGCTGGTGATCAAAGACTGCAAACTTGGGGCATTTGACTAAAGAAAGAGGGGCATTAGGAACCAATCAACAGAGTGGTAGGAATGAAAGGAAAATATCACAGATTGTGGGGAAGAACCAGTCATTGGGGGTAAATGGAGAGTTTTATCAGAGTGCTTTTATCAGAATTTTATCATGTACAGGTGGCAAAGTGCTGCAGCCACAACCTCCCAGGTCAGAAGTAGGTTCAGTCTTGACCTTGAGTGCTGTCAGTGTGGAGTTTGCATGTTCTCTCTTGGACTGTGTCAGTTTCCTCCAGGGGCTCTGGTTTCCAGCCACGTGCTGAGGCGTGTGAGGTCAGTAGTTAATTGGCCACAGTAAATTGCCCATAGAGTGTGAGTGACAGGTTGTTGGGAGCGTGAGCAGTATAAAATGGGATTGATAGTTGGCACAGAAGGGCCTGTTCCTATGTTGAATGACTCCGTGACTCTAAAGCAACTATGACCTCCAAGTCTCCTGTAGCTTCTCCGAAGAGTCACTCTATCCCAGCAATCACACTTACTAAGGGGTAGCACAGGCCCCTGACCTGAAAGCAGTTTGCAGAGAGGCGAGAACTGTCACTGAGAGGGTGATATTGAAGAGCTGGTCGGAAGAGGGAGAGAGAGAGAGATAGAATGCAAGAGCAGTGGTTCCTCATGACCCCGAAAGCTGCACATTCAGAGGTGTCTTTAAACTGTGTCTGCTGTCATGGTGTGGGGCACATGGCTGTCAGTATACCCACAGCAAGATCCTGTAAAAAAAAACAAAGTATTAGTCAACTGCACAAGATAGTAGGAGCTCACCTGTGCCTCCACAAGAAAATGTCCCATCCACAGTACAACCTTTGACTCAAACAGTAAAAGCACTCGTGAGTGTGCCACAGGCCATGGGGTCAATCATTACCCAGCCACTCCTTAAACTCCCTGAGCTTTGTGGAAGGGGTTCCCTCAGCCCAAGTATCTGTCCTCGAGTTTACAGTCTTTGGAGAGTCTGGCCACCAGCCGGGAGTGGGAGAGAGCTCTGGAAGCAAGCATGTGACTAGGAGGACAGTGGATCGGAGATGTATAATTGAAGAGATCTGAAAGCTTGGTCCAAGCAAAGGATGATCCCCATGGATATTTGAAAGCTCTCTGATATTAACAGCTTGAGTTCCTGTTGCTTGTCATCTATTTTTCAGTGATCCTGACTTGCTTCTATCACAGAGTGACATGTGTCTGAAGTAAAAAAATACTAACAGACTGCACAGAGACAGAGCACCAGATTACTTCTTGCATGGAAGCTTTTACCAGTCCATTGCACTACAACCCGATTGCAGCTGCCGGACTGTTGAAATAGTTTCCGGAGATTCTTCATCTAATCTGCTTCATAAAACGTAAACCACACATTCTGCTGGTCAGCACTGGAAGGTGACTGAACTCGTGGCTTCTCACACAGCTCACTGCTGAGATACTCATCTTATTTGAAGCTGACAGCTGTAGCTCGCAGTGCAAAGATAAAGAGGAGCCCCGGTTCCCAATAAATAGCTGGTGATCACCATGGGCTGGGAGGCAACACCCTGGTGGTTCACTCCGACTCCAAATCCACCACACACTTCATTCAATTGTTAACATTGAGTGGGTATAGAATGAAAATCGTGCCAATGTGCCATTCCCATAAGTCCCCCCTCAGATCAGAACTCAGATTTGGCAAAGCATTCCATGGGATATATACAGTAACAGCCCTTCTGGCCAGCCAGTGCGTGCTAGTGTGTCTGCTCCTCCTGTTAATTCCCATCTCAGTCTATCAGTGTGACCCTCTGTTCCCTCCTCCTCCAGGCTCTCACGAAACCTCCAAATCATTCCTAACCTCTCCCTGCATGAGGGAACTCTGCATTCTCCCCACATTTTGAGGAAAGAAGCTACTCTGTTGGGTTTCCAGATGACTCTTCTATCAATTGCCTCTACTTTTATTCCAAAAAGAAACCTTCTTTCTTAGTTCCTCTATAGAAACCTTCCATCATTTTACAGGAATACCAGAAGTCTTCTTCCCTTGTGAACCTGTTTCACTTGCCTAAAATGTTTTCTCCGACATTTCTGCCGCCACCCTTGCAAGTCATCTCTGCACCCTCTCCGGCTCTACTACATCCTTTTAATGACAAGCAGAATTGAATGCAGAACTCCAGGGTGAAAAAAACTCAAGCAGGAAATTCATCAGTCACTCGTCAGCATTGGAGAGAACAGCAGAGTTTCAGAAGACCTTTCATCTGAACTCCCAGTTCTCCCATTCCCATTCCCTGTGTCTGAATCCGGACCATTCACTCTGTATCTCGCTCCACATATGTTGCCTGATCTGCATTCTCTACCTTCATCTCAGATTTCCAACATCCACTGTTCATTAATTTCTCATTGCAGTTCTCTAAGTGAGTCTAACTTCCCTCTGGAAATACATTAAAAAGGCTTGGTTTGCTTTTCTTCATAGTTTTGATGGTCTGTGGTCTGGCTTTGAGGGCTTGGTGCATTTGTTCACCAATATCTCTTTGCACCTTTGCCCCACCCAAACTCACACTTTCAAGTAATAAGTGATCTCCCTTCTCTACGTGCAGTAGGAAAAATGAGATGCTGGAGGAACTGAACCTGTCAGGCAGCATCTGTGGTTGGAAATGTCCTATAATCTGCAGCTCCTTTTTGCCTCCACTTATTACCCCAAGCCTCTGTTGCTAACTTCACCACTCCATCCGCCCACCTCATCAACACCTCCTCATCTGGATACAAGTGTCACTTGACAGCTCTTGTCCCACTGTTTTCCCTCAAACTCTTTACACTGGCTAACTCCCCTCTAACCTTTCAGCCTAAATGAGTCTCGACCCAAAATATTGGCTGTCCATTTCCTTCCGCAGATACTGCCTGATGCTGATTTCTTCCAAAGCCTCACTTTTGCTCCACACTCCAGCATTTGCAATCTCTGTCTCTTTTCTTCCTAATACACTACCTGGCATTTCTCCATTACTTACACGTTCTGCACATTCATTTTGGTTCTCTTACAACATCCCCATTCCCTAATCTGACACCAAATTGAGAAATTGCATTCTTAATTCCAAGATATAAACAGTTTATGGAAACTGTCGGCATCAGCGGTGCCCAAATCTATTGCCAAACTCCTTCCTGGATTCAGACAATAATCTGTCCCATGATTTGTCACTCACTGCTACATTCCTTCAACACTCTGTCACTGGGCACCTTATCAAAGGCTCTTTGAAAATCAAGGTATCTACTAAACTGCCATCATTCCCTCTCTCTGCTCCCCACTCAAAAGCTCCAGGAAGGTCAGTCAGGCAAGACCCTCCTTTTTGAAATCCATGCTGAATACTCACTGGAAAAATTCAAAAGAAAACCGCTGATGCTCGAAATCTAAAATAAAAATATCAGCAGATCGGCCAGCTGAGATCAGATGGGAATAGAAACAGTCAACATTTCAGATTTGGAATCTTTCAAAAGAACTGGCAGCTTTTTCAAATATATTTCTTGCATCTCAGTGTCCTTCTCATTTCTCCTTCAGCTGGAATCGTCCCGTTCTTCCTGCAGGTGATGTTAAACTGACCGCTGTATAATTCAAATCTATCCTTCTTAAATTCTGAATACCATGAGCAATATTCCAGTCCTCTGGCACAACACTTTTTTTAAAGAATTATTAAATACGTGCAGTAATGTCCTTGGTACCTGACTGAAATTACATGGATATAATGCACCTAGACCAGGGCACTTATCATCTCTGGGTGTGATTAGCCTACTTAATATACCTCATTTTTCTTTTTTAAATGCATTAGTCATCACATCATCCAATGTCATGTCCGTTTGTTCGATCTTCCCCATAGGTATTGAAGAAAAATAATGTCTTAATATTCCTGCTGTCTTCTATTCATGGTTATTATCTGTCTAATGGCTCTGTTTTCATCACAACCTTTCGATAATTAATATCCGTAAAATATCTTGCCATTTAATGCTCCTCTGTATTGTCATTACTTGTTTCCTCTGTGCATCCTGATTGTTTTTTGAGTTTTCCAAGTTACTGTGTGCCCTCTTCCCACGCTGTTTCCATGCATTCCCATGCTGTTCCATGCATTCCCATGCATTCCCATGATCAGTAGCTCCCTCTCATCATACTCATTCATTGCCCCACCCACCTACCTCCCTGTGGAAGCTCACAATTGTTCCTTCCTTTCAGCAGGAATTCCTTCATGTTTTTCAAGCTGTCTCAAATGTTTTTCATTTTCCTGCGTCATTGCTTGTTGATATTCTGCCTGTTTTATCTTCCTGGTCTAACTTTAATCCCTCAGCATTGACTTTTTCACCAACTGATTAACCATGCTGTCACCTGCGACTCACATCTACATCGGTTTGCATCTTTAGGAGATAGTATTCAACTGCTTTCCCTTACCCAGTCTGCTCTGCTTATTCCTCAGTACTCCAGCCAATAGCAAATCCCCTTTGATTGCTTAGGGATTGGATTGGAAAGCAACCCTCTCCACCTTGTTCCTTCCCTCCTTCATCCTATTAGTGCTGAGGAGGCTGATATCCTTCATGATTACTACTCTGTGTCTCTCACTCATTTTCCTGTGAGTCAGCTTGGGAGCCATAGCACAGCTGATTGGTGATTGTCCAGCTCTTGGCTCCATCCCTCCCCCTCCCGTCTTCTCCTATCATTTTGGATCTCCCCCTCCCCCCCCACCTTCAAATCTCCTGCTAACTCTTCTTTCAGTTAGTCCTGACGAAGGGTCTCGGCCCGAAACGTCGACTGTACCTCTTCATTGAGATGCTGCCTGGCCTGCTGCATTCACCAGCAACTTTGATGTGTGTTACTTTGATAATATAGTTTACTTTGAACTTTTATTTTGACTATGTGCTGGGCTACACTCCGCTTGAGGAGTTTAGAGTTTGTACATCCCTCCTGGGCCTGTCCCTCCACACCTCTACTGTCCCCTTAGGTTTCCATACACCGCACCCTACTGGAGGGTTTGTTACTCGACTTTCCAAGCTGGACAAACATTTGCTAGTAGAAAGATGAAGAATGTGGAAAAAGGTTTCAAAAATAGAGACAAATGGGCATATCTAATCATGAGGAGGTCCAGGAGCTAAGATCTCCTGTACTCAATGATAGAGCAAAGGGGTGAAAAGGCCCCTTTTTGTCCTCTATAGCTAACATGAGGGGCTGAATGGCTTCTGCTGTCTCTGACAGTTCAAACCAGGTGTAGTTATTTAGGACAATTCCACTGGTCAGAGTGAGAGCAGCACTGAACGTTAAATCCCACAGGATGATGGGAAATACCTCCAACCATGGCCATTCAGGATAGGAAGGTCTCCAGACTTAGTTAATGAACACTTCACCATCATCCTTAACTATATAGTCATAGTCATAGTCATAGTCATACTTTATTGATCCCAAGGGAAATTAGTTTTCGTTACAGTTGCACCATAAAAAATTAAATAGTAATATGTAAATTATGCCAGGAAATAAGTCCAGGATCAGCCTATTGGCTCAGGATGTCTGACCCTCCAAGGGAGGAGTTGTAAAGTTTGATGGCCACAGGCAGGAATGGCTTCCTATGACGCTCTGTGTTGCATCTCGGTGGAATTAGTCTCTGGCTGAATGTACTCCTGTGCCCACCCAATACATTATGTAGTGGATGGGAGACATTGTCCAAGATGGCATGCAACTTCGACAGCATCCTCTTTTCAGACACCACCGTCAGAGAGTCCAGTTCCATCCCCACAACATCACTGGCCTTACGAATGGGTTTGTTGATTCTGTTGGTGTCTGCTACCCTCAGCCTGCTGCCTCAGCACACAACAGCAAACATGATAGCACTGGCCACCACAGACTCGTAGAATATCCTCAGCGTTGTCCAACAGATGTTATAAGGATCTCAGTCTCCTCAGGAAATAGAGACGACTCTGTCCCTTCTTGTAGACAGCCTCAGTGTTCTTTGACCAGTCCAGTTCATTGTCAATTCATATCCCCGGGTATTTGTAATCCTCCACCATGTCCACACTGACCCCCTGGATGGAAACAGGGGTCACCGGTATCTTAGCTCTCCTCAGGTCTACCACCAGCTCCTTAGTCTTTTCCACATTAAGCTGCAGATAATTCTGCTCACACCATGTGACAAAGTTTCCTACCGTAGCCCTGTATTCAGCCTCATCTCCCATGCTGATGTATCCAACTATGGCAGAGTCATCCGAAAACTTCTGAAGATAACAAGACTCTGTGCAGTAGTTGAAGTCCGAGGTGTAAATGGTGAAGAGAAAGGGAGACAAGACAGTCCCCTGTGGAGCCCCAGTGCTGCTGATCACTCTGTCGGACACACAGTGTTGCAAGCACACGTACTGTACACTCATTAAACAATAATTAACTAATTCTGCTGTTCTAAAGACCTCAGAGCCCAATGCTTTCCAGTGCCCCACACAGACCCAAAAAGCTCATTACAATCCTCTGACTGAAAAACAGCGGTGTATTTAACAAAAAGCCCTGTACTCAGCCTCATCTCCCTTGCTGATGCATCCAACTATGGCAGAGAAAAATGAAAATATTCCCTTCATGGATTGTGACTCATCTTTAACTGCCCCTGTAAAAAGGGGGTGGGTGGCATTGTTAAGGGCTGACCTCGTTATTGGGTCTGGAGTAACACAAAAAGACCTGATTAGGAGAGAAAGGCAGAACACCTCCTCTAATGTTAATGGAATCTAATTCCTTTAATGGCTTTCTACCTACATGAGATTTTCCTTGATTTGTTGAAAATTTGGTCCAACCAAGCAGAGTTCACTGCCAAGAAGGCCCACCAGCACCTGTACTTCCTGAGAAAACTAATGAAATTTGGCCTGTCCGCTAAAACCCTCACTAATTTTTATAGATGCACCATAGAAAGCATTCTTCCAGGGCATCACAACCTGGTATGGAAATTGTCCTGTCCAAGACCGAAAGAGGCTGCAGAAGGTCGTGAACACGGTGCAGCACATCACATAAACCAATCTTCCGTCCGTGGACTCACTTTACACCGCACGCTGTCGGAGCAGTGCTGCCAGGAAAATCAAGGACACGACCCACGCAGCCAACACACTTTTCGTCCCTCTTCCCTCCGGGAGAAGGCTCGAGAGGTTGAAGACTCATACGGCCAGATTTGGGAACAGCTTCTTTCCAACTGTGATAAGACTGCTGAACGGATCCTGACCTGGATCTGGGCCATAACCTCCAAATATCTGGACCTGCCTCTCGGTTTTTTTGCACTACCTTACTTCCCATTTTTCTATTTTCTATTTATGATTTATAATTTAAATTTTTGATATTTACTAATTTTAACTATTTTTAATATTGTTAATATTTAATATTTGTAATCCAGGGAGTGTGAAGCGCAGAATCAAATATCGCTGTGATGATTGCACGTTCTAGTACCAATTGTTTGGTGACAATGAAGTATAAAGTAGAGTGAGTAAGTAAGTAAAGTATGACAACTGTATGCTCTCACTGTTCCAGCCAGCACTCCGGTATCCTCTCACAGCCCAAAGACCTGCGGGTGGGTGTGTTAACTGGCCACTGTAGGTTGACCCCAGTGTAGGGGAGTGGTAGGATCTGGGGGGATCAATGGGAATGTGAGGAGAATAAAATGGGATGGGTGCAGGACTGGTGAGAATGGGCGGTTGATCTTCAGCATGGATACAGTGCACTAAGGAGCCTGTCACTGGCTGTATCTCTACCGGGCACTATGATCTTGCTCTGCAGCACCCTTACCGTCAATCTGCATGGCTGGCCCCTTCTCACCTGGAATAGTCTCTCCAGGTACAGTGACCCACTCTGGCTCACAGGGCAGACAATGGAGCTACACTGGGGCACCCCATGTGAATGGAATTGGAAATATTTTAGTATTTAACATAGGGAAGTGGGGTGTCATGCCAAGCAGATCTAACAGCTTGATTCCATGCACAGCTACTTACTAACTGTGTCATAGCTGAAATAAGACCATAAACCTGTAAGACATAGGAGCAGAATTAGGCCATTCAGCCCATTGTCTGCTTCACCATCCCTCACAACCACAATCTCCACCCTTCTCCATGTAACTTCAAAGTCCTGACTAATCAATAACCCATCAGCCTCCGCCTTATATATATCCAACAACTTGGCCTGCACATCTGTCTGTAAGGTCCGTATTAGCCGGGACATCCCGTATATTGGGCTAAATTGGTTTGTCCCATACGGGACCGGTCTTGTCCTGTGCTTCCCCCGCTAAGGTAGAGTGTTCTTATGAAACCTTTTGTGCCAAAATGGCGTAAAGCGAAGAAGCAATTACCATTAATTTATATAGGAAAAATTTTTGAGCGTTCCCAGACCAAAAAATAACCTACCAAATCATACCAAATAACACAGGAATGATATGATAAATACACAGCCTATATAAAGTAGAAATAATGTATGTACAGTGTAGTTTCACTGAACAGAATCGCCAAAACTGATTCGTAGAAAAAAAATCAGCACGTAAACGCATGCACACATCATGTATGCACACGTCACGCATGCGCACACAGATGCCCGCGCAAGGCTTCATGGTCATGGTAGTCTTTCTCGGGGTAAACACAAGTGTCCCGTATTTGACTGCTACTTTTGTCCCTTATTTGGGAGTGAGAAAGTTGGCAACCCTAGCTGTCTGTGGCAATGCACAGACTCACCACGCTCTGGCTAAAGAATTTTTCCTTATCTCTGTTCTAAATGGACATGCCTCAATTCTGAGGCTGTGCCGTCTTGTCCTAGGTTCACCCACTATAGGAAACATACTCTCCACATTCATTCTATCTAGGCCTTTCAATATGCAAAAGGTTTGAGTGAGATTCCCCTTATTCTTCTAAACTGCAGCGAGTACCGGCCCAGAGCCATCAAACACTGCTCATACATTAACCATTTCATTCCTAGGATCATTGTTGTGAACCTCCTCTGAACGGTCTCCAATGCCAGCACATTTACTCTTAGAAAAGAGGCCCAAAACTGCTTTCAGTTCTGCAACTGTGGTCTGGCCAGTGCCTTATAAAACCTCAGCATTACAGACTTAATTTTATAACCTAGTCCTCTCAAAATGAATGCCGACATTGTATTTGCCTCCCTCACCACCATCTCAACCTGCAAGTTAACCTGCATAAAGGCTCCCAAGTCCCTTTGTACCTCTTATTTTTGAATCTTCTCCCCATTTAGAAAATAGCCTTTATTCCTTCTACCAAAGTGCACGACCACACACTTCTCCACACTATATATCCACCTGCCACTTCTTTTCTCATTCTCCTAATCTGTCAAAGTCCTTCTGCAGACAGCCTGCCCCCCGCAACAGTCCTTCAGCTACGCATTCATCTGCCAAGTCATCCAATTCTTACCTTACTTGCAAAGAGCAATCCTGAGGTTACTATGTTAGAGGTCCTGCTTTTCAGCTTTCTTCCTAACTCCCTATATTCTCTCCTCAGGACCTCTTCATCTTTACCTTCCTATGTCGTTGGTAACAATATGTACCATGACTACCGACTGTTCACGCTCTATCTTTAGAATGCTGGTGACTTGATGCAAGGCATCCCTGGGGGCTGCATTTGGGTGTCTCTTTCACATCCACAGAATCCGCTTTATGCTTCTCCAGTTCTTCTCCTCCCTCCCCATCTGAGCCACAGAGCCGGACTCTGAACCAGAGATGTGGTCACTGTGGCTTTCCCCTGGTAGGTCGTTTCCTCCCACAACAGTGGTACCCTTAATACTGAGGGGAATAGCACCGGGGTACTCCGTACTGGCTGCCTATTCCCTTTCCCTCTCAGAGTTTCAGATTTCTGGATCTCTCGGATCTCTTCTGCAGAAGGAATGACCTGTACAAGAAGGCAGGGTTACACCTGAACCCAATATCCTTGCGGGTAAGTTGGCTCGACAGTTTAATCTTATTAGGCAGAGGAATGGGAACCGTCTGATAGGGCTGAGAACGGGACAGTTGTTACACAACTAAATGGAAAAGGCTTGATAGGTGACCATTACAGAAGTTTGTCTCCCTTAGAGACAGACCCTGTCCTGGGGGACACTTCCAGTACAGTGACGAGAATTGTCACTGTGGGAGGGGCAGACCTGAGGGAGTGCTACTCTGTGGAGGGGGGCAGTATTGAGGGTGTGCTGTTCTGTGGGAGGGGCAGTATCGAGGGAGTGCTACTCTGTGGGAGGGGCAGTATCGAGGGAGTAAAACTCTGTGGGAGGGGCAGTATCGAGGGAGTAAAACTCTGTGGGAGGGGCAGAACTAATTGAGTGCCACACTATGGTAGGGGCAGTTTTGAGGCATTGTGGTATATACCTTTAAAGGGAGTGGTGAGCTGCCAGCTCTGAGGGGAGAATTTAATTCACAGTGCCCCCTGCCTCTCCATTAGATGTAGATGATTGTATAACATACTGTGGATCAGGGAGGTTCTGCCTGAAGAACAGAGAATTTTATTCGTAGGCTGGTGAGAGTTTCAATATAGGTGAGGAAGTTGTTCAGTATGT
The DNA here is from genome assembly GCF_963921235.1 of Mobula hypostoma. Lineage (NCBI taxonomy): Eukaryota > Metazoa > Chordata > Chondrichthyes > Myliobatiformes > Myliobatidae > Mobula > Mobula hypostoma. The sequence goes on along the minus strand of NC_086106.1, from coordinate 58,037,040 downwards.
CCCAAATCTGTGAAAATGCAAATCATTATTTTGGAACAGTGAACTTAAATGCAAACCAGTCGCCTAGGTTATTCTGCATTAAATACATGATTGAGCAGATCACAGTATTCAGGTAAATTCAATCCACTTCTTGTCAGAAGCATGAAAAATAATGAAGATTGGGAAGGTGTCTGATCACAGGGAACCAGCTCCACTTCATGAACCAACTCTTACTGAACTCACAGCCAACAGCAGAAGGAGACTCCACTGGGTTGTTCCCTTCCCCAGTGACTTGGATTCTCTGCTACCTGACGGTGGCCACAGTCGAGAAGAGTTGGGCTAGATTAAGATTATTGTCGTATGCAGCAGGATGCACTGAAAGCTCTTGTTTGCGTGAAGCTCAGAGTGAACAGTGCACATGGCAACAATCAGAATCAGGTTTATTCACCGGCATGTGACGTGAAATTTGTTAACTTAGCAGCAGCAGTTCAATGCAATACACAATCTAGCAGAGAGAGAAAAAGAAATAAATAAAATAAAACATAATAATAATAAATAAACATAATCAATTATGTATATTGAATAGATTATTAAAAATGTGCAAAAACAGAAATATTGTATATTAAAGAGTGAGGTAGTGTCCAAAGCTTCAATGTCCATTTAGGAATCGGATGGTGGAGGGGAAGAAGCTGTTCCTGAATCGTTGAGTATGTGCCTTCAGGCTTCTATACTTCCTACCTGATGGTAATAAATACAGGAAGTACAGAAACGATAGAAAAACAACAGAATAGTGAAAACCGAGGTAGTGCAAAAAGAAATACTGAAGTGACAAGAGCAAGGAAGCATTCAGGAACATGGCAGCAGAGGGAAGAGGCATGAAATAGGTCACTGGTTCAGAAGTCTAATAGCAGTGGAGATGAACATGTCTGGTTGTCCAGGATTTTAGGCTCCTGCACCTTCTCATTGAAAGCAGAGGAGAGACAGAGTGGCAAACAACCTCGACAGTATGATTAACCTTCTTGTGCACAGGGACTGAATGGAAGGAAGTCCTGAACCTGCGATGGACTGAGCAGTGTTTACCCACTCTGCAGGCTCCCATCCAGCCACAGCAGACCAGCTTCCATGTCAAGCGGAGACGCAACCGGTAAGAAGATCTGTACAAGTTCTACAGAATCTTCGTGGACGTGCTGAGCCTTCTCAGATACCTCAAAGAGTCCATAAACTTATGTGCCGCCTTGTATTTTGTACAGGGTGCCAGGGAATGCAGATCGCAGGTAACCGGCGAATGGACAGGGCTTTGGCTATGTGTACTGTTTTATCTGACACTTCCAGGGAGGTTGGGTAAAGCTCTCACACAGCTCCCCACCGCGGCTGTCAATTTGGGAAGCTGCCAGGGCAAACTCACCACAAAGAGAAAATCTGCAGGAGCTGGAAATCCGAGCGACACACACAAAACACGGGAGGAGCTCAGCAGGCTGGGTAGCATCTGTGGGAAAAAGCTCCGTTGGTATTTCGGGCCGAAACCCTTCGGCAGGACTGGGGAAAGTGCAAACTCACCACCCAGTTTCCAACAGTGCACACTTCCTTGTGTCAGTCGGGAGATGAGATGAAGACAGCATTCTCCACCTACCTGTCTGCACACTGAGCCTCTATCCTTCCTCCCAGTTCCTCCCTGTGCCAGCACCGTCCTTCCTATCTACTTACAGTTGTCCTGACTACTTAACCAAATCTTCCATCTCACTGCCTCTGGCTCTGTGCCATTGCCCACTGGCCTTTGACCCTCCTATATTAATAGCCCCCACAGCCCAACCCCTCAACATCAGCTCCTCTGTGACGGCTCCCCAGCCTCCGACGTCAGTCCTCTCTCTACCGGTCTGTGAGGGAACACAGACACAATGCTTCCCGGGAAGGGTCTCCCCTGCAACGTTATTAACCTGAGATCACTATCTCCAACCTCCATCATCAACCTGAAAGAGTAACCCTGTTTCTCTCTCTGTAGACACGGTCAAATCCGCTGAATATTTCCAGCATTTCCTGATTTTATTTGCAATTTACTCCGTCTGCAATTTTTTGATTTTCAAACCAACTAACTGATTTTCAAAGAATAGTACTCCAAATAGGAATTGCCCCAGTATGCTGTAATTTCAGTGATTTAATACTGATTTAATTGCTTCTGTAAAACTGTACCACACACAAATCAATATTACCGTAACCATTAACTCAATCTGATACTGTTCCAATTGATGCAGTAAATTAATACAGCTCAACATAGACACTTCTCCGGCCGATAATGCTGCAGATTAATATTCTGTATTCTGGCATTTGCTGTGAAGTGGTTGGAGTTTAAGAAAGGGAGGTTTTGTTACCATTGCTCAGATGTTGCTGAGGCCTCAGTGACTCTTTTTGGTTGCTTGCCTAATAACGGTTATAGTAGCATTAAAACAGTCCAAAGGAGATTTACCAGGCTAATTTTCTAGGATGAGAGGATTGATCGATCAAGGGAGGCAAGAAAATTTGGATCTATATTTAAGTTTAGAATGAGTGGTGACTGTAATCAAGCATATCGGATCATAAGTGGACTTGACAAGGTAAAGGTTGCATTGGTGGGAAAGTAATGTATGAGGGGAAATAAAAACAATATTAGGAAAGTGGTCCTTTAAAACTGAGATGTGTAGAAGTTTCTTCTCTCAGATGTTGGTGCACCTCTGGAAATTTCTGCCCCCAAGAGTGGCGGAGGATGAGCTATTGAATATATTTAATGTGGAGATAGATAAGTATTTGAAAGAATGAGGAGCTGAATATTATGGGGAACTGGCACAGAAGTGGAGACGAGGCTACCATAGATCAGCCATGGTCATGTTAAACGGTGCAACAGGCTTGACACGCCATGTGGCCTACTCCTGATCCTATTTTTTTGAGGTCTTGTGTCCTTAAGGTAGCTCAGTGTCTCATTACTCATTTGCAAGGTGTGGAAATCAAATCCTCAGAAAGAGACGATGTAGGATAGGAAAACGTGAAACCTTTGTGGGTAGAGTTGTGAAACTGCAAGGGTAATAAGACCCTGATGGAACTTATATACATAGGCCTCAAACAGTAGCCAAGATATAAGGTGCAAATTACCACAGGAAATAGAAAAGGCTTTTAAAACGAGCAATGTTACGATAGTCATGAGGGATTTCAGTATTGGGAAAATCAGGCTGGTTGGTGCTGGATCCCAAGAGAAGAGATTTGTAGACTGCATATGTGATGGCTTTTTAGAGCAGTTTGTGGTTAAGGGAAAAGTCAATTCTGAATTGATTGGGTGTGGTGTAATGAACCAGATTTGATTAGAGTGCTTATGGTAAAAGAACTCTTTGGAGGCAGTGATCATAATATGACTATTCACCCTGCCGTTTGAGAGGGAGAAGCTAAAGTCAGTTGTAGTAGTATCACAGTGGAGATAAGGAAACTACAGAGGCATGAGAGAGGAGCTGGCCAAAGTTGATTAGGAAGGGACGCCAATGGGGATGACGGCACAGCAGCAATGGGTAGAGTTTCTGGGACCAATTTGGAAGGCGCAGGATACATACATCCTAAAGAAGTAGTACTCTGAAGGGAGAGTGAGGGAACCATGGCCGACAAGGGAAGCAAAATAACATACAAGCAAGAGGTCATACAATATAGCAAAAATTAGTGGGTGGCTAGAGGATTGGGCTGTGTTTAAAAACCAACGAAAGGCAACTAAAAAGCTATAGGAAGAGGAAAGATAAAATATAAAAGTAAGCTGACCAATAATATACAGGAGGAGAGGATACAAGAGATTTTCAGATACATAAAGAGAAAAAGAGAGGAAAGAGAGGACATTGGACTGCTGGAAGGGTAGTAAAGGGGCAAAAAAGAAATGGTAGACAAACTTAATAAGTATTTTGCATCAGTCTTCACTGTGGAAGACACCAGTAGAATGCCATAAACCTGCGTGTCAAAAGGCAGAAGTGAGTGTAGTCGCGATTACTAAGGAGGAGGTGCTTGGGAAGTTGAAAAGTCTGAAGGTAGGTTAGTCACCTGGACCAGGTGGACTACACACCAAGGTTCTGAAAGATGAAGCTGAAGAGATGGTGGAGGCATCAGACACCTGGAATATTGTGAGCAGTTTTGGGCCCTTTAGCTAAGAAAGGATGTGCTGACATTGGACAGGGTCCAGAGGAGTTTTATGAGAATGATTCAGGGAATGAAAGGGTTAATGTTTTATGGCTCTGTATCTGTACTCGCTAGGGGGATCACACTGAAACCTATTGAATATTAAAAGGCTTAGATAGAGTGGAAGTGGAGAGGATGTTTTCTGTAGTGGGAAGTCTTAGACCAGAGGGCACAGCCTCAGAATACAAGGATATCTCTTTAGAACAGAGATGAAGAGGAATTTCTTTAGCCAGGAATGGTGAATCTGTGAAATTCATTACCACAGATGGCAGTGGAGGCAAGGTCATTGGGTATATTTAATACAGAGGTTAACAGGTCCTTGATTAGTGAGGGTGTCAAAGGTTACGGGGAGAAGGCAGGAGAATGGGATTGACAGGGATAATAGCTCCGCCATAATGGAATGGCAGAGCAAATTTGATGGGCCAGATGCCCTAATTCCTCTCCTATGTCTAATGATTTTCTGGGCATCACACAAAATGAGCAGCTACTGTCTCTCAGTATTTACTCTTGTGTCTCACCTAACCAGTTCAAAGGCATTATAGATCAAACAAGCAGATAGAAGCTGATAGACCATTCTGAGTAGGGACGGTTAAATAAGACCAGCACTGATCCAGACGTGGATTTTAAACTATCATAATTTGGAGTTCCATGTTAATATTACTGCTCAGAATCAACATTGTGTTAAATGATCACTTTCCTGTAATGTTACTGCTTTAACCAAGACCTCCATCAAACTGCATCAGGCAGACTCTGATTTCACACCTTGCTGCCCAGCACCAATACACCGAGTCAGGAGGAAGCTGTCTCCTGCAACAAACATGTTAATCTTGTTGTACAGATTCAGAAAGCTCCATACTTCAGCTATGAAATATAATCAGCATCCCTATTAATCAGCTCCTGGGGGGAAATGACAGACGACCACACCAGCGTGAATTACAGGAATGTACTTTGGAGATATTAATAACTTGTCAATTATTAATGACGACATCACTGATACACGAGGTACAGAATAGAACATAAATTGGCAGAGCAATACTAAGCTTGTTAAATCAGCGGCTGTAGCAGTCCCAGATCAGTCCCACTGGATCTAAGGCAACACACACAAACTGCTGGAGGAACTCAGCAGGCCAGGCAGCACCTACGGACAAGAGTAAAGAGTCGGCCCTTTGGGCCGAGGCTCTTCTTCAGGACTGGAAAGGAAGGGGGGAAGTCAGAGTAAGGGGATGGGGGAGGGGAGGATGCTGCCTGGCCTGCTGAGTTCCTCCAGCATTTTGTGTGTGCTGCCGTGGATCTCCAGCATCAGCAGATTGTCTCGTGTTTGTGATTCCTCCGGATCCCACACTCGTTCAACACTCGCTCTCAGCATCGGATCTCACCAACATTCCAGTCCCTCAGCCTCCCCTCTCTCACTCACTTTCCTCAGCTGCCCCAACAGCAGCTTTCTAGTCTATTTCTGTTCTTCCATCGCCCAGTATCGCCCTGATCCCCCTCTGCCCCGAGACTCCTCTCCAGTCTCCACCCTCCCTCGAGTTCCTCCATCTTCCCTGTTGCCTCTCGCCAGCTGTGTCTGGCCTTTGATATTCAAAGCCTGCTTTCTCCCCCTCTTACCGTTCCCATCCCAAACTCTTTTACGGGGGCGGCACGGTGGCGTAGTGGTTAGATTTAGATTAGTGGTTAGCGCAGCGCTTTACAGTACAGCCAGCCCGGGTTCAATTGCCGCTACGGTGAGCTCTCCCCGTGACCGCGTGGGTTTCCTCCGGGTGCTCCAGTTTCCTCCCACAGCCCAAAGGCGTACTGGTTGGTAGGTTAGTTGGTCATTGTAAATTGCCCTGTGATTAGGCGATCATTAAACCGGGGTATCGCTGGGCAGTGTGGCTCAAAGAGCCAAGTCCGCACTGCAGCTCAGTCAGTAACTAATAACCACTGGCTCTCCATAACACTGTCCTAGCCATATCTCCTTGATACGGCCCACGGTCACCTTCTCCCTATCTCCCCTCCTCAACACTCAGAGCAGACTGTCGGTGCAGTGCCGCAGCTCAGAGCGCCATTGCAAACCCACCGCCCCCCCACCCCAGCTGAAGGTTCACAGGCTCAATCCTGACTCGAGTGCTTTCTATGTGCAGTTTGCATCCTATGATCGTGTAGCTTTGCCTCCCCCCAGAGCTCCATTTCATTCCCACATCCCAAAGATGATGTGCAGAGAGATGGTTAATTAGCTGCCCGTGTAGGCAAGCAACAGAATCTGGCAGAGGTGATAGAAAGGTGGAGAGGATGACGTGGGATTAGTGTAGATGGGTGGTTAATAGTCAGCACAGGCAATTTTCGTGCTGTCCCATTGTCACCCCCTCCCTTAACCCACAGCTCCCCCCAGTAGGCTGCTCTTTGTGACACTGGGCTGTGAGATATTGGAATAGCGATAAGCCACCATTCACATTAATGATAGAACCAGCACCTCCAGAAAGCGCAACAGCGGCTGATTTTTTATTTGAGTAAAAGCAGGAGCTGGGACCAAAGCAGCATCGCTGCACCACCTGCATCTATCTCAAAGTTTCAAAGTACATTTATTATCAAAGAATGTATAAATAATACAGCCTGGAGACTTCTTTGCTCAGAGGCAGCCTCAGAGCAAGAAACTCAAAAGAACCAAATTAAAATAATAAAATAAAGACCTACACCTGATACTCAGAGAAAAGGGGAGGAAACACAAACCACGCAAACACTAGAAGCGAGCAGCAACATTCCAAACCAAATTGAGTCCTCATATCTGAATCCTGGAGCAGGCCGAAAGCCTCAGTATCAGTCCGCCAGATATGCAGGCATGGAGCACACCAACCAGGGCAGTCTTCATCGTCTCAGCGCCATGGAGAAAGCAGAGGGAAGCAAGCAATGTCTTTCTCATAAATCTGGGCTGGCATTTAAACAAGGTAACTTTTTTTAACAAAGTAAATTGTTGCAGAGCTACAAAGATGTCAGACAAGATGACCCAAGCAACGAGGCCGCAGCTTGCTCAGAGGTAAGGGTGAACGTGGAACCTTCACACAAAATGCTAGAGGAACTCGGCAGCTGCCTCCGAATGTTGAACCGTGATAGTTAAAGGCACAGCCCTCAGAGGAAGGTGTTCAAAAACAGAGATGCTCCTAGTAAGATGGAACAGTATAGCACAGTAATAGGCCCATAATCTCTGTGCCAAAACAATGCTAGATTAAACTAATTCCTTCTCTTGTACGTGATCCATATTCTTCCACCCCCGCATAGCTACTTGCCCATCTAAAGGCCTCTCGAATGCCAATATCATATCTGCTTCTGCCACCACCCCTCGGCAGCACACTCCAGGCACATCCCCTTTAAAATTTCCCCCCTCTCACCTAGCATTTGGCATCTCTACCCAGGGGAAAAAAAGACAATTCTGGCCGTCTACCCTTGCCCTGCCTCTCATAACTTCATAGGCTTCCCCCAGGTCTCTCCTTGCCCTCCAGCAGTCCAAAGAGAACAATCCCAGTTCATGCAACCTCCCCTTACAGCTAATACTCTCCATTCCAGGCAGTATCCTGGTACATCTTCTCTTAGTCCCAAAGAGGGCCTCCATATCCTTCCTGTGATGGGGCCGTCAGAATTGCACACTGTACTCCAACTGTGGCTTAACCAAGGTTTAGTACAGCTGCAAGAATTCAGAGATCAGCAGGGGGGGAGTGAGGCGGGGGGTGTGGTTTGCAGGAGGTGGCTGATCTTTCAGACAATTAATTACCCCTCAGATGCAGATTCTGCTTGCAAATATATTTGTTAATGTTAATAGCAGAGTAGGTACTCAGATTCTGACTGTGGATTGGAGGCGCACATTTAAATCCCATCAAGGCTCTTGTGGAGTTAAAATTATTTTATTTTAAAGCAGATATTTTAATTAAAAGCAGCTGGACTTGGTGCATATTGGGCTGCTGCTTGTGTCAGAGAGACTTCGGAGGAGTCTGTGCGCAAAGAAGACGCGCAGTGAAATAGTGAGTGACCATCTTAGTCGCTTTTCTTGTGTTTGCAAGACCCTTTTGGACATTGGTACTGTGCGAGTCCAAATCTCTGACTTACTGGCGGACAGCAGGGGTGGATGGTGAGGGAAACTGCGTGGTCTCTGTTGTAGAGGGTACTAAGCCTCAAGTCGAGGCATCGCCTGCTCACAGCCGCCAGAAGTGTCAAAGCTGGTGCACTCCTCTGGAGGCAGTGTGGCACGGTGTCCAGGCTGGAGCTGGTGCTGCCACCCCCTGCCCAGTGTTCACCAGAAAACAAGCTGCATTGTGGTCAACTGCATGTTTCCGCAACATTCACAGACTCACGGCCTCAAGCTGCGGTGTTGCTAGTTTATAGGCACCAGGAGAGAGGCGTTGAAGCCGGTGCACTCCAGCATGGGGCGGTGTCCAGGCTGGAGATGGTGCTGCACCCCCCACCCGCCCCCCCAGTGTTCGCTCACTGGGAAACAAGCTGTATTGTGATACACTACAGACTTCTGCGGCATTCATGGACTCAGGGTCAGGATTTGTTTTTTTGCATGGCTGCATTTTACTGATACCTTACACGTGCTTACTGTCTTCCATGCGCTATGTGTGCTTTATGCTGTGTGTGACTGTTGGTTCTGTGTTTTGCACCTTGGCCCCAGAGTAACGCTGTCCCATTTGGCTGTATACATGTACGGCTGAATGACAATTCAACTTGAATTGAATTGAAGTAAAGATTGGAATTAAATCACTCTGTAACGGTGACGACTGTAATGAAAGATCACCTGGCCGTTCAGCCTTTTGTACCTGTTCTGCATCTCAGTAAGACTACGACTGTTCCTTTGTCTTAGCACCGCACTCCTGCACCCATCCCATGTGCTTTGATTCACTTAACATCAAACATGAATAACTCAGTGACTGAGCCTCACAGCCCTTAGGAAGTGGATTTAAAGTTTCTCCACCCACTCGCTGAAGGAACATTCCCTGGGTGGACGTCACCTAATTCTGTGAGCCATGGTCCTGGGGACCTCAGCAAGCGGAAACGTTCTCTCCGCATCTTCTCTCACAATCCTGACATAAAGTGCTGTGTGTTTTCGTATAATGCCTTTAATTGCCCTCAGGGAAATTAGAAACAGGCACCATGAATAAATTTCAAAAAGAACAAGTCTTCTGTCACATAGGCGAGACACTCTCACCATCCTCAGCGTGAGGCTTACAGATCTGCTAAGTCGGAGAGGTTTCACTCTCACAGTCCATCCAGTTGAAATTCTATTTGTCACAGCTTCCGAGGGGAGCACCTCATTACAATTCCCCCGATATAGACAGCAGCAGAGATCAAGCAACAGTCTGTCTCCCTGCTACTTTGTACCTCAGGTTAGTGCAGTCACTTTCTGAGAGATTGTACAGAAACTGCCAGTAGCCTGATCAGCTACTGCCACCCAGTGGAGAGAGACTCCAATGACAAGGCACAGGCTGGAAGTAGAGGGCTCTGCAGAAGTGGACAATAGTGAAGCTTAATGCTCTGGACTCATAATGGAAAAAGTAAGTCCTTTTTTGGTGAAAGGGTTGGTTAAGCTGAAGAAAGGCACAAGCAGGAATCAATCAGAAAACCCATGTGTGGCTCGATCAAGGGAAGACAGAGATCTCCCAGACCAGCTGAATGCCGAGTTATTGGGTACAGGCCCTTTGGCCCACAACCAACAGGTACCCATTTATACTGATCTCATTTACCAGCACTTGATCCTCAGTCTCCTGTAACTTGGTGATGCGTGTTCATCTAGATACTACTTCGACGCTGTCAGCGTCTCTCTTTCCACCATTCCCTCAAACAGGGCGTTCCAGGTTCCAACCACCCCGGGTGAAAAATTCTTCTTTACACCCCCTCTGATTATGGACAAACCCTGGCGGGGGAAAATTATGAATCTTCTCCAAGTCCCTCATACTTATGTATACTGGTCAGGTCCTCTCTCAGCCTCACCTTCTCCGAGGTAAGCAAACCCAGCCAAAGCAGATGGGTTATACTATAGACTCCAGCAGAAGTTGGAGGAACAGATAACATTATGAGAAATTGTGAAAGCGACAGGTTAGTGGGTGATTTTAGTTTCCCCAATATTAACTGGACTCCCTTAGAGCCAGTGGATTCAAAGGGGCAGAATTTATAAGGTGCATCCTAGAATGTTTCGAGCATCCCACCGGGGAAGGTCCTATGCTGGACCTTACACCAGAAAATAAGTCTGGCCAGGTGGTTGGAGTTTCAATGACAGAGAATTTTGGGAATGTGATCATAAATATCTGAACATGTATGTTTTTCAGATAATAGTGTATAAGTTTGAGCCTCAGAGGAAAGTAATAACCTGGGAGAAGTCCAAACACAAATGCATTTTACAGTAACTGCAGAGAGTAGATTGGGGGCAGCTGTTAGTGGAGAGGTCTACATCTGATGTAAGATCATAAGACCAAGCGATATAGGAACAGAATTGGCCTATTGAGTCTGCTCCACCATTTCATCACGGCCGATCCATTTTTCCTCCCAGCCCCAATCTCCTGCCTTCACCCCATATCCCTTCATGCCTTGACTTATCAAGAATCTATCAACTTCTGTCTTAATTATACCCAACGACTTGGCCTTCATAGCCACCAGTGGCAACAAAGTCTGCAGATTCACCATTCTCTGGCTAAAGCAACTCTTACTCATCTCCGTTCTAAAAGGGCCCCTCAGCTCTGAGGCTGTGTCCTCTGGTCCTGGACTCTCTCACCATAGGAAACATCCACCCCACGTCCACTCTATTGAGACCTTTTGCCATTCAATAGGTTTCAATTAGGTAAACCCCATTCTTCTGAATTCTAGTGAATACAGGCCCAGAGCCATCAAATGATTTTCATATGAGAAGCCATTCGATCCTGGAATGATTTTCATGAACGTCCTTTGAACCCTCTCCAGTGCCAGCACATCCTTTCTGAGAAAGGAGGCCCAAACCTGCTCAAAGTACTCCAAGTGAGGCCTCACCCATGCTTTATAAAGCCACGACATTACATCCTTGCTCTTATATTCTATTCCTCTTGAAATGAATGCTATCATCACATTTGCCTTCCTCGCCCCTGCAAATTGACATTTGGAGAATTCTGCACAAGGACTCCCAAGTCCCTTTGTACCTCAGATTTTTGAATTTTCTGTCCATTTAGAAAATAATCCACAATTTTATTTATTCTACCAAAGTACACGACCATACACTTCTGACATTGTATTCCATCTGCCACTTCTTTGCCAATTCTCCTAATCTGTCTGTCCTTCTGTAGCCTCTCTACTTCCTCAAAATGACCTGCTGCTCAGCTTGTCTTTGTATCATCTGCAAACTTTGCAACAAGGCCATCAATTCTGTTATCCAAGGCACTAACATATAACATTAAAAAGAAGTAGTCTCAAATTAGACCCCTGTAGAACACCACTAGTCACTGGCAGCCAACCAGAAAAGGCTCCCTTTATTCCCACTCTTGACCTCCTGCCAATCAGCCAAAGCTCCATCCATGCTAGTATGTTTTCTGTAATACCATGGACTCTTAACCTGGAGTAACAGCCTCAAGTGTGGCACTTTATCAAAGACCTTCTGGAAATCCAAGTACACGACATCCACCAATTCTCCTTTGTCTATCCTGCTTGTTATTTCTTCAAAGAATTCCAACAGATTTGTTAGGCAAGATTTTCCCTTGAGGAAACCAAGCTGCCTATGGCCTATTTTATCATGTGCCTCCAGGTGTCCGAAACCAATCGACCCCAAGATCTTCCCGACCACTGAGTATCAGGCTAACTGGCCTATAATTTCCTTTCTTCTGCTTCTCTCCCTTCTTGAAGAGTGGAGTGACATTTGCTTCCGGAATCATTCTAGAATCTAGTGATTCTTGAAAGATCATTACTAATGCCTCCACAATCTCCTGAGGTGTACACCATCTGGTCCAGCTGACCTATCTACCTTCAGACCTTTCAGTTTCCTAAGAACCTTCTCCCTAGTAATAACACCTGGAGAAGAGGGATGCATACTGAACATTAAAATGCTACACCCGAACTACAGCTCAGCATTCAACACCATAGTTTCCTCCAGACTAGACCGGAAGCTCAGAGACCTCCGCTGGCACCCCACCTTGTGCAGCTGGATCCTAGACTTCCTATCAGATCGCCGACAGGATGGGCTCCCTCACCTCTGCCCCTCTGCCCCTCAACACAGGTGCCCCTAGGGTTGTGTTCTGAGTCCCCTCCTCTACTCCCTTTACACCCACGACTGTACTGCCACCCACAGCTCCAATCTGCTGATCAAATTCGCAGATGACACGACTTTGAATGGCCTTACTTCTAGCAGTGATGAGACAACCTACAGAGGAGAGGTTGATACTCTCCCTCAATGTCCAAAAAACAAAAGATCTGATTGTGGATTACAGGAGGAACGGAGACAGGCTCGACCCCTTCAACATCAATGGGTCTGCAGTTGAGAAGGTGAGTAGTTTCAAGTTCCTCGGTATACACATCACCAATGATCTCATCTGGACTGTGCACACAGGCTTTGTGGTTTAAAAAAAGCACAACAGCATCTCTTCCACCTCAGGCGACTGAAAAGGTTCAGCATGAGCCCCCAAATCCTCAAGACCTTCTACAAGGGCACCATTGAGAGCATCCTGACTGGTGGTACAGCCTGGTACGGGAACAGCACCAACCTTGATCACTGGGCACTGCAGAGAGTGGTACCGACAGCCCAGCACATCTGTGGATGTGAACTTCCCTCCACTGAGGACATTTACAGCAGCAGGTGCAGAAAGAAGACCTGGAAGATCATCAGGGACACCAGTCACCTCAACCATAAACTGTTTCAACTGCTTCCGTCTGGTAAACAGTACCGCAGCATTAAAGACAGAACCAACAGGCTATGGGACAGTTTCTTTCTACAAGCCATGAGACGTTTAAATTCATGTCTGTACATTGCAACGAGTCATAACGCAAAGATTTTTACACCCTCACATTGTGGGATGGATGTAAGATTTAAGTAAATTTTAAATTCTAAATTCTAGCAACTTCGCACACTTCTGAACCCTGATACAATGGAACTTCAATCATACTGCTAGAGTCTTCCCTGTGAAGACTGATGCAAAATACTTATTCAGTTCATCTGCCATTTCCTTGTCCCCCATTACTACCTCTCCAGCATCATTTTCCAGCGGTCTCACATCCACTCTCACCTCTCTTTTACACTTTATATATCTAAAGAAACTTTTGGTATCCTCTTTAGAATATTATTGGCTAGCTTATTTTCATATTCCATCATTTCTTTCTTAATGAGTTTTTCAGTTGCCTTCTGTTGTTTTTTTAACTACTTGCCAACCCTCTAAGTTCCTACTAATTTTGCTCTATAATATGCCCTATCTTTGGCTTTTATGTTGGCATTGCCTTCTCTTGTTTACCATGGTTGTGTCATCTTGCCTTCAGGATACTTCTTATATCCTGTGCTTTCCAAAAGACTTCCAGAAGTTCTACCATTGCCGCTTTGCCGTCATCCTTGCCAGTGTTCTTTACCAATCAATTTTGGCCATCTCCTCTCTCATGCCTCTAATTCTCTTTTCTCCACTGTAATACTGATACATCTGACTTCAGCTTATCCTCAAATTTCAAGGTGAATTCAATCTTATTATGATCACTTACCCCAAAGGGTACTTTTACCTTAAGTTCTTTAATCAATTCCGGTTCATTGCACAACACCCAATCCAGAAATAGTTGATACCCTAGTGGGCTCATCCACGAGCTGCTCTAAAAAGCCCTCTTGTCGGCATTCTATTGAGATTCAAGACCAACCTGATTTTGCCTATCTGCCTGCATATTGAAATCCCCATGATGATTGTAAAATTGCACTTTTTGCATGCATTTTCTATCTCCCATTGTAATTTGTAGACCACATCCTTACTACAATTTGGGTTTAAAATTCTCATCAATGTCTTTTTACCCTTGCAGATCCTTAGGCTACCCACAACAACTCAAAACCTTCCGACTCTATCTCACCTCTTTCTAATGATTTGATTTCATTTTTTACGAACAGAGCCACACCACTCCCCTCTGCCTACCTGCTTGTCCTTTCGATACAATGTGTATCCTTGGATATTAGGCTCCTAGCTATAATCTTCTTTCAGCCATGACTCAGTGATGCCTATAACATCATACATGTCAATCTGTAACTGTGCTACAAGTTCATCTACCTTATTCCGTATACTGCACGCCTTCAAATATAACACCTTCAGTCCTGTATTCACCCTTTTCAATTTTGTCCAACTTTTACGTTGCAGCTCATCCTGTTGACTGTAATTTTGCCCTGACAATAGCCTCCCCTTGCTAGGAGTCTCACAACACACTGCCCCTGTTTGTAACCCACTACCTCATCCTCAGCACTATCACTCCGGTTCCCATCCCCCACCCAATTAGTCTAAACCCTCCCGAACAACTCAAACAAACCTGCCCACAAGGATATTGGTCCCCCTTGGCTTCAGCTGTAACCCGTTCCTTTTGTACGGGTGCTACCTTCCCCGGGAGAGATTCCATTGATCCAGAAGTCTGAACCCCTGCCCCCTGCACCAGTACCTCAGTCATGCATTCACCTGCCAAATCATCCTGTTCTTACCCTCACTGGAGCATGGCACAGGCAGCAATCCAGCGATACTACCCTGGAGGTCCTGTTTTTCAGCTTTCTACCTAGCTCCCTAAAATCCCTCCAGGACCTCCTCACCTTGTCTACCCGTGTCGTTGGTTCTAGTATCCACCAAGTCTTCTGGTTGCTCACCATTGCCCTTTAAAATGCCACGGACCCGATCCTAAACATCCCTCATCTTGGTGCCAGGGAGGCAACATACCATCCGGGTGTCTCTGTAGCACCCACAGAATCCATTCTCCTGACTAGGGAATCTCCTATCAACACTGCAGTCCCCTTCACCTCTCCGCTCTTCTGAGCCACAGCACCGGACACAGTGCCAGAGACCCAGTAACAGTGGCTCTCCCCCACCCTCCCACCGGTAGGTCATCCCTCTCAATAGTATCTGAAGCTGTATACAGTACTTACTATTGAGGGGAAGAGCCACAAGTGTACTCTGCGCTGGCTGTGCATTCCCCCTCCTTCTCACGACAGTCACCCAGTTTCCTGTCTCCTGCAATCCTGGGGTGTCTACTTCCCAGTAGCTCTTATCTATCACCTCATTCTCCTGTAGGAGCAGGAGTCTTTTTAAAAAAGTCAGCTGCTCAGATGATCTTAGCCACAGGCAAGATCACAGAGGACTGGGGCATGGCCAATTTTTTTCCTTTGGTAAAGGGGAATTGGGACAAACCAGGAAATTACCACATCAGTGGTAGGAAAGTTATTGAAGATTCTTAGAAACAGAATCTACTTGCATCTGGAAGGGTATTAGGGCAGTGGATTTTGTCTACCTGGAATTTAATAAAGCTTTCAAAAAGGTCCCTTACAGTTGGCTGATCCAGAAGATTAAGACACATCGGATCAATGGGAATGTGTTAGATTGGGATCACAATTGGCTTGTTCATGGAAGACAGAGGGAAGTGGTGATGGGAAGTTACATTATTCAGTCTGGAGGTCCCTGACTATTGGTATGGAGCTGTGCTGGAACTCCGAATAAAAAAATGTAGATGCTGTTTTCAAAGGGCACAAAAATTAGCTGAGGGTAAGGAAGGTGATCAAAGGATTCAGGATATAAATCAGCTGAACAGAGAAATGGCAGATGAAGTTTAATCCAGGCAAGCGTGAAGTGATGCATTTTGAGAGATCACGTGCAAAAGAAAAGTAGCAGCAAATTGCAGGACCCTCAGGACCATTGGTGTGCAGGGAATCTTTAACTGCAAGTCTGTAACTTTCTGAAAGAGGACACAGAAGTGGGTAGGGTGGTTAAGAAAAGGCATATGGGAAACTTTCTTTTTTCAGTCAAGGAAATGAGTATAGAAGTCAGCAAATCATGTTACAGCTGCATGTAACCCTTAGGTTCAGCTAGCAGCTTAATCTACGGGTAGACAGCCTCCGGCCCGGCCAAACTTGAGAAATCTTGTTTGGGTGGACACTGCGTGATGTGTTCCCCGTTACAGATCAGTACCACGAAATAACAAACAGTACACAATATGCGATTAAACAATTGAGGTTTATAATTCTTAATTTGACTATATGGTTAGTAAAGAAACAAAAAAGAAAAAGAGCCCATTCTCATGAAACAGTCTAATGTGCAACGTTGGAGCTCACGTTGGTTTTCCCATCTGTTCGTTCCTGTCGACCTCCTCCGAGCGTTGCCAACCCTCGGACTCTCATTCCAAGTCCACTCCACCCCGCGGTCTACTAACCATCTCCATTTGCGTTTTCTCTCTTCATCTCTCGCCGACAAAAGACTGCGAACCCCTTCTCTCAGACCCACAAGAAAGAAGCAATATGTCTCTCATTGGACGGCACACATTCCAAAGCCCTCGTTATCTCTAGTCATAACCCAAACATTGCTGCTACAGAGAAACCATGACATTAGCAGTGAAACCTTACAGCATGTTACATGTATAACACTTGGGTTAGGCCACTTTTGGAGTAGTGTGTGTGCATTTCTGGTTGTCGCATTACAGGAAGGATGTGGAGGCTTTGGAAAAGGTGCAGGAGAGATTCAGGAGGATATTACCTGGATTGGTGAGTACTAACTATAAAGAGGAGTTGGACAAACTTGGATTGTTTCTGTGGAGTATTGGATGCAGAGGGGCAACACGACAGCACAGTGTGAAATTGAGAGAGGCAGAAATTGGGTAGAAACTGATTCGTAGGTTGGGCCGTGCGGGAGCATCACAAAGCTGGAATGCAACAGCGTGTTTGAGATGTGGCTGCTGATGGAGTGAATGATTTGGAGAGGAGTCGATGCGGAAGAGCTTTGTAGACTGTGAGGTTCGATCACTCCGAGCGCGCGAGCTGATTTGGTGAGATTGATAACGACTGTGGGCTGTGTGGCCCCAGCGTGTCACTGTGCTGGGACCTGGGTCCCAGAGCAAGGCACTGCTCATTGTGCTTGGGCAATTTAAATGCTGGTCCAGATAGAATGGAAAGCTCAAGTATGGAGGTGAGGGTTGGGCTGATCTTGCTCGCTCTCCTGTGGTGTTCATTCTTCTCTCTGCTGGCCGTCTCTGCGAGTTTAGCAGCATTTTTGTCCCACTAATTTGATCAACGAGATCAAGGCTTGGGTCTACTACACCAGCTGCTCCAGGGAGCGAATCCAAGGACTCAATCTGGTCTGGAATGCTATTGATTACATTTTCCTCTTTCTCTGCCTAGTGGTTATGGTGTTTCTGCTCTTTATTTAAATTGGGCTCTTCAGGTTTCTTGCTTTGTTGCTGCCCGTCAGCAAACAAACCTCAAGGTTGTATAGTTTATACATACTTTGATAATAAACGTTCTTTGATTGACATGTCAAGAAGGTAGTAGACGCTGGAATGGGAAAGGGACAGTGGTAGAAGCAATGTTCAAGAGGCATTTTGACAAATGTAACAGGTAGGGAACTGGGGGATATAGACCACGACCATGGAGCTGGGCTTTCGGGGCATGCTCAGCACAGACATGGTTGCCTGAAGAGACCACTCCTGTGCAATGTTCACTCTAATTTGTAATGACCAGCGTGCGCAAAAATCTTGTGCTGTGCAATTTTTTTGACCAGTGACAACAACATAGAAACATAGAAAACATAGAAAATAGGTGCAGGAGTAGGCCATTCGGCCCTTCGAGCCTGCACCACCATTTATTATGATCATGGCTGATCATCCAACTCAGAACCCCACCCTAGCCTTCCCTCCATACCCCCTGACCCCCGTAGCCACAAAGGCCATATCTAACTCCCTCTTAAATATAGCCAATGAACTGGCCTCAACAGTTTCCTGTGGCAGAGAATTCCACAGATGCACCACTCTCTGTGTGAAGTTTTTCCTAATCTCAGTCCTAAAAGGCTTCCCCTCTATCCTCAAACTGTGGCCCCTCGTTCTGGACTTCCCCAACATCGGGAACAATCTTCCTGCATCTAGCCTGTACAATCCCTTTAGGATTTTATACGTTTCAATCAGATCCCCCCTCAATCTTCTAAATTCCAACGAGTACAAGCCCAGTTCATCCAGTCTTTCTTCATATGAAAGTCCTGCCATCCCAGGAATCAATCTGGTGAACCTTCTTTGTACTCCCTCTATGGCAAGGATGTCTTTCCTCAGATTAGGGGACCAAAACTGCACACAATACTCCAGGTGTGGTCCCACCAAGGCCTTGTACAACTGCAGTAGTACCTCCCTGCTCCTGTACTCGAATCCTCTTGCTATAAATGCCAGCATACCATTCGCCTTTTTCACCGTCTGCTGTACCTGCATGCCCACTTTCAATGACTGGTGTATAATGACACCCAGGTCTCGTTGCACCTCCCCTTTTCCTAATCCGCCAGCATTCAGATAATAATCTGTTTTCCTATTTCTGCCACCAAAGTGGATAACTTCACATTTATCCACATTAAATTGCATCTGCCATGAATTTGCCCACTCACCCAACCTATCCAGGTCACCCTGCATCCTCTTAGCATCCTCCTCTCAGCTAACACTGTCACCCAGCTTTGTGTCATCCGCAAACTTGGAGATGCTGCATTTAATTCCCTCATCCAAGTCATTAATATATATTGTAAACAACTGGGGTCCCAGCACTGAGCCTTGCGGTACCCCACTAGTCACCGCCTGCCATTCTGAAAAGGTCCCATTTATTCCCACTCTTTGCTTCCTGTCTGCTAACCAATTCTCCACCCACACCAATACCTTACCCCCAATACCGTGTGCTTTAAGTTTGCACACTAATCTCCTGTGTGGGACCTTGTCAAAAGCCTTTTGAAAATCCAAATATACCACATCCACTGGTTCTCCCCTATCCACTCCACTAGTTACATCCTCAAAAAATTCTATGAGATTCGTCAGACATGATTTTCCTTTCACAAATCCATGCTGACTTTGTCCGATGATTTCACCGCTTTCCAAATGTGCTGTTATCACATCCTTGATAACTGACTCCAGCAGTTTCCCCACCACCGACGTTAGGCTAACCGGTCTATAATTCCCCGGTTTCTCTCTCCCTCCTTTTTTAAAAAGTGGGGTTACATTAGCCACCCTCCAATCCTCAGGAACTAGTCCAGAATCTAACGAGTTTTGAAAAATTATCACTAATGCATCCACTATTTCTTGGGCTACTTCCTTAAGCACTCTAGGATGCAGATCATCTGGCCCTGGGGATTTATCTGCCTTCAATCCCTTCAATTTACCTAACACCACTTCCCTACTAACATGTATTTCGCTCAGTTCCTCCATCTCACTGGACCCTCTGTCCCCTACTATTACTGGAAGATTATTTATGTGCGCACTGAAGTTTTAAGGGGATGTAAACCTGGAACTATTCTAAGGATAATAAAGTACCAAGTCCAGTCTGTTGCTCATTGTTTAAAAGAAATAAAATAATACACATCAATGGGCCTTATTTCTCATATACTATACAACAGCATGTAATAATATCAAAATGAAATGTGATTGTGTACCATCGTGAAACATACTTAACATGCCAATGAGGTGAAGGGTGACAACCTTTTGTGTGCAGGTTAAATTCCTTTGTGCGCTAGTAGCAAAGGATGTGTGTGCGCACCATGCATTGCTCTCTTCAAGTTTTTCTCATAAACGAAACTCCTGGTGAACTGCAGGCAAGGTCCTGGTGAACCTCCTCTGCACCCTCTCCAGCACAATCAGAACCTTGCTAGACTGAGGTGACCAGAACTGCACACAGAACACCAACTGGGGCCTTGCCCATTTTATAATGCAGTGCTATAACCTCCCAGCTCTTATACTTAATGCCCGAGCTAATGAAAGCAAGTATCCTATATAAACACAAGAGATTCTGCAGATGCTGGAAATCCAGAGCAACACACACAAAAGGCAAGAGGAACTCAGCAGGTCAAGCAGCATCTATGAAGAGAAGCAAACAGTCGACCCTTCATCATGACTGTATGTGCAGGGATTCCTTGGCTTACATGTATATTCTATGCATACCCCCACACAGTCTTGTACGGAAAGGATTACCGACGGGGATCGGTGGATTTGAACACAAGATCTCCTTATTTCTCAATGCTTCCTAAAGCCCCACCTTCAGTTTGCCTTTTCTCCCCTTCCTTGACTTTCCGCATTAGAAATGAACTCCATCTGCCATTGCTCTACCCACTTCAGCAGCTGACGAAACGTGTTCTGTAGCCTGAGACTATCCTGCTCTCTGTCCATACCACCGACAGTTTAATGTGGATAATTTAATACTAACCTCTCCTGTTTACAACCTATAGTGAAATAAATCTGTCACATTCTGACCATATATTAATTGTATATACCCACACTCTCTTACAGTATATTAAACAGCTGGTTTGCTCGTGGAGCGGAGAACATTTATGGGAGATTTAGTGGTGATTTAAGAGATCCACAAGAATGGGAGGTTTAACAGATTAGATGACATAAGTATCATGATAAAATTTAATTTGATTAGTGGATAATGAGAAGACAGGCAAGACACAAAGACGACTGCGGATGCTGGAAATCTGTAGCAGTGATCACAAAAGACTGGAGGAGCTCAGCAGGTCAGGCAGGATGTATGGAGAAAAATGAACAACATTTCGGGCACAGCAAGACTAGAAAGGAAGAGGGGGAAGTGAGAATGAAAGGGTGGGGGAGTTGGAGAATCAGGAGCTGGCAGATGAATCTAGGTGGGAGAGGAAAGGCAGGAGGATGAGGGTGGGGCAAAAGAGGGGAATGACATGAGAAGCTGGGAGGAGGAAGAGGCAACGGGCTGAAGGAGGAGGAATCTGATTGGAGGGGACAGTAGACAATGGAATAAATGGAAGGAGGTGGGGAAAGGTGAGGCTGATGGGCAGTTCATGAGGGAGGGGAAAGGAAGAAGGAGTAAAGGGTCACGGGGGCAAGGGAAAGCAAAGGTGGCAGGGAAAACAGAGAGGAATGGTTACTGGAGGTTAGAGAAATTAATGTTTCTGGCATTAGGTTGGAGACGACCAAGACGGAATGCAAGGTGTTGCTCCTCCAATCTGCGTATGGCCTCAACGTGGTAGTGGAGCAGGCTGTGGACAGACATGACATTGCGGGAATGGGTGACCACCGGGAGATCCTCCTTGCTGCAGCAGATGGAGCAAGGGAGCTTGACAAAGTAGTTCCCTAATCTACACCAGGAATCAACAGTGGGAGCACCAGATACAATAAATGGCACTGATTCACATGTGAAATGCTTCCTCAGCTGCACCATGAATGGTGGTGAGGGAAGAACTGCAGGGGCAGCTGTAACATTTCCCTGCAGAAGGCAAGGGGGGGAGAAGATGTACCTGGTGGTGGGATCCCATTAGAAATGGCAGAAGTTCCAGCAAGTTATGTGCAGGGTACAGAGACTCATGGTAAGACAAGGACAAAGAGAACCCTATCCCTGTTCTGGTGAGGGGGAATGGGGTGATGACAGATGTGTGGGAAATGGGAGAGATGCCGGTGGTAACAGCAGAGATAGAGGAACTGACAGAAGGGAATAGTATCCTTACAAGTGACAGGGTGGGAGGAGGAGTAGTCAAGGTAATGTGGAAGTCAATGTGTTTGTAAAAGATGGCAGTAGCTATCAGTCTCCAGAGATGGAGGCAGAGAAATCAGGAATGGGGGGAGAGGTGTCAGAGAAAGACTAGGTGAATGAGAGGGTAGAGTGGTAGTTGGAGGTGAAGTTGTTGAATTTGACAAGCTCCGCATGGGTGCAGGAATCAGCAACAGTGCAGTCGTAGATGTAGCAGAGAAAAGAGTTGGGGGGCATTACTGGTGTAGGTTTGGAACATGATATATTCCAAATAGCCAACTGAAAAGCAGGCACAGCTGGGATCCATGCAGGTGCCCATGTATACATCTTGGTCTGGAGAAAGTGGGGAGGGCTGAAAGAATAGTTGGTAAGGGAGTACCGGTTTTGTCTAATGGAGGAAGGGTACTGGTTGGGTCTGTTGTGAAAAGAGACGAGATCCTTGAGGCGTTCCTAATAGGAGATGAAAGTGTACAGAGACCGGATGCCCATTGTGAACATCCCTTCTTCAGATCTTTGCGTCTTCCACCTGTCTATCACCTCCCAGATCCTCACACCATTCCCTTTCCTCCCTCCTCACCCGCTCTCCTGCCTTCTCCCCTTTACCTGGATTCACCCATCACTTGCCAGCTTGTGCTCCTACTCTCTCCTTACCCTTTTATTCCAGCTTCTGTTCTCTTCTCTTCCTTTCCAGTCCCGATGCAGGGTCTTAGCCCGAAGGGGCAATGGTTCATTTCCTTCCGTAGGTGCTGGTTGACCTGCTCGAGAAGACGTGGAACTTTGCTTATTACTCTCTGGAATACTGCCTCAAAAAGTGTGGAAATGGCTGCAAGAAGGACTTCCAAAAGATAAACACTAGAAGCAAGCAGTAGGGACCAACTGGGGGAGTCTTGCAAATGCAGGAGGGGTTCGATCGGGAAACTCTCCAATTCAGAGAACAGCACAAAAATGGGCCCTTCAGTGCAGCACACCTATGGTAAACTAATATGTGCAGTTTGAGTTATGGAAGGGAGAATCATAGTTATACAGCAAAAGGGATGTGAGCCTTTCAGTCTAGCTCATCTGTGCCAACCAAGCTGCCTAACTGAGCTCGTCCCACTTGTCTGAATTTGACTCATATCTCTAAATCTTTTCTATCTAGGCAAAAGTCTAGCTGTCTGTCACGGAAGTGTAGCAGTTCCCATAAGGCCGTTACAGTATCAAGACGCAGGTTATACCTTTGTCTGTAAGGAGTTTTAATGTTCTCCCTGTGACCACATGGGTTTCCTCTGGGCTCTCCGCTTTCCTCGCGGTTAGGGGTAGGGTCAGTGAGTTGTGGGCATACTACATTGGCGACACTTGCAGGCTGCCTCCGGCACAGCTTCGGCTGGGTTGGTTATTGACATTTCACTGTATGCTTCAACGTACATGTGACAAATAAAGCTACTCTTTAATGTCATTGTACCCACCGCCAACATTTCCTCCGGCAGCTTGTTCCATATACCCACAGCCCCTGAGGTCCCTTTTAAAGCTTTGCCCTCTGGTTTTGCATTCCCCTACTTTGGCTATTCGCCCCTCGTGATGTTCTAAACCTCTGTCAGGTCACCGCTCGTCTTCTACACCTGAGGGAGATAAAGTGCCTCTCCTCTGAACCAGTCCTGTCATGATGTCCCAACTCCTGTACTAAATATTCCGACTGACAAGGGCCAGCGCGCCAAACACCTCCTCTGATACCTTTATCACTACTTTTGAAGGAACTATCTAACTGCAACGCGAGTTCCAACCTGGGATGGAAGTTGTCCTGTCCAAAACCGGAAGATGCTGCGGAAGATCGTGAACACAGCGCAGCACATCACACAAACTAATCTTCCGTCCTTGGACTCACTTTACACCGCTCGCTGTCGGAGCAGTGCTGCCAGGATAATCAAGGACACGACCCACCCAGCCAACACACTTTTTGTCCCTCTTCCCTCCAGGAGAAGGCTCAGGAGCTTGAAGACTCATATGGCCAGATTTGGGAACAGCTTCTTTCCAACAGTGATAAGTCTGCTGAACAGATCCTGACTCGGATCTGGGCCGTACCCTCCAAATATCCGGACCTGCCTCTCGGTTTTTTTTTTGCACTACCTTACTTTCCCTTTTCTATTTTCTATTTATGATTTATAATTTAATTTTTTACTACTTACTATCGATTTGTACTCCAGGGAGCATGAAGCACAGAATCAAATATTGCTGTGATGATTGTACACTCTAGTATCAATTGCTTGGCGACAATAAACTAAAGTTCTCTTAGTGCTAACACTCTCCAGAGCCTGACCATTCACTGTGCAAGTCCTGCCCTGGTTTGTCTTCCCACAATGCAATAGTTTGCATTTATTTGAATTAAAGTGTGGGTTTTCAATGATGTGGCTCTCTTCTGACATTTAGCCCCCTCTGTGTTGTACTAGAACACTCGAGCAGTTCAGCACTGGTCAGAACACAGATAATATCCTCTGTGCATAGTACCCTCTGAGACTGAAAACACTGCACAAAGTACTTTGCATCAGAGACTTCAACAAACTTCCTACTTGCATAGCCCCAGTTATCACCAATAGCAAGTCATGTACAACCACAGTGTGGAAACCACCAGAACTTCCCTGCCACTGACTTCAGGTTGTGAGATGTCTTAGCTAATATGCCATGTCAATGAGGAGGCAATTCAATGAGAGCCTACTTAGATGCTGATATTTAGAGTATGAAAGGAATAAAATGCAGAAACATACTGTCATTCTTCTTCAAAAACTTATTTATTAGCGTTTTGCCTTGAGCTTATGTACATTTCCTGCACACTTCACAGAACCAATTCTGATCATTAATAAACTTCGGGCACTGTGTGCAGTAAACTGTCCATCCTGCTTGTCCATACGAAAGCTACAGAGACAATTTTGGTCATTGATTCAGCAGGGTCTCCAATTGTGTCTGTAAAGAAGCCAGCTGTAAAAGGAAGTGACAAGGTGTTACAATTTTGCAATGGATGCAAAAGGTGACAAACTATTCACAAATAAATCTCTCTGACAATAGTAGCAGTAATAGAGAAAAAAAAGCCCGACCCGACCTACTCTCCACAACTTTAACCGTCCCTGACAGAAATAACAAACATAAAAACAATAATATAGAATAACGATGCACAAATAAAATCCCAATTATTTTGTTTGATTATCAGAGAAGCTTGAAACATGAATAGCAACACACATCAAAGTTGCTGGTGAACGCAGCAGGCCAGGCAGCATCTCTAGGAAGAGGTACAGTCGACGTTTCCGACCAAGACCCTTCGTCAGGACTAACTGAGGGAAGAGTTAGTAAGAGATTTGAAAGTGAGAGGGGGAGGGGGAGATCCAAAATGATAGGAGAAGACAGTGGGGGAGGGATGGAGCCAAGAGCTGGACAGTTGATTGGCAAAAGAGATACGAGAGGATCATGGGGCAGGAGGCCCAGGGAGAAGGAAAAGGGGGAGGGGTGAAAAAACCCAAAGGATGGGCAAGTTGCAAACATGAATAGCTCACTTTGAGCAGGGAGGAGCAGTAAAAGGCAGGGGGAGGGGGAGGGAAAAGTAAGGGAGGGATAGTGAGAGGTGGGGAGGGATAGTGAGAGGTGGGGAGGGATAGTGAGAGGTGGGGAGGGATAGTGAGAGGTGGGGAAGGACATGTGAAGTGAGAGAAAGTATGGAGGAAGAGGCAAGGGGAAAAGGAGAGATGAAGGGAAGGGGCGGTGAGGTAAAGGGACAAGGATGGAGAGGAATGAGAGGCAGGGGAGGGAGAGTGTGCGATAAGTCTCACCTGAAGCTTTTCTTTCTCTTCCTGTTGTTTGATCTCATCAACAACGGCCTGCAGACGATTCTGGGTGAGAAACACAAGGGTGTTGATTGTGTGAAATTCTGAACATGTAGGCAACTCACAGCAGTCATATTAACAAGTGGTCAATCAGTGTCAAGATCTAAAGCCCAACTTATACTTCAGCGTCAAATGTACGCCGTAGGTACTGAGTACCCTACGCCGTAGGGTGACGTGCACCTCCCCAAAAATGTAACTCACGCGCCGCAGCGACGCAGACCACAACAACTGTGATTGGTCCGCTTGGTAGCATTGCATTTCCGGTTGCTTTTCTCCGCCACGTCTGTACACTGAAGCGAAATAAATAGTTGGAGACGAAGAACCAAATCATCAAATCTACCTGCCGACATGCGAAAATATTTGAAACGCATTTCCTCGTCCATGTCTCTCAGGAAGAAACGCAACACAGTGACACAGAAACCCCACCGCCAGCTAGCGTTTTGGCAGTGAATTGCAGAGCGACACTGACACAACTACACATGCTCGCTACAGCGTAGGGCTACGCAAAAGTATAAATCAGGCCTACGGCGCAGACTACAGTGTAGCCCATGCGCACAAGTATAAATCAGCCTTCAGAGAGGTGAAAGGCAAAACAACCTCTGTAAAGCCAGCAGTGAGAGTTATGGCTGGTTTACCCAGCAATTCCCATCACCTCACAGTATTGTACTCAATAAGTATCCAACTAAATCACAGCGCCACAGAGACAGACAAGAACAATACCCCTGTGGCATTCAGGTTGAAGTTCTGAACATTCAAGTTTCACTGTAGGCAAACCAAGCAGAGGATGGAGGGGAGAGAGGCAGGAAAGAGAAATGAGAAAAGGGAAGAGAGAAAGGGAAGGAAAGAGAAGGCAGAAGGGGGGAAGGGAAAGAGGCAAGAGGTAGAAATGGAGAGAGAGAGGAAAAATGGGATGGAAAGAAAAAGAGAGGGAGAGAAAATGGGAAGAAAGTGAGATGAGTAAGGAAGGGAAAAACCAAACCAAGAGTGCAGGTGCGAGGGGAAAGAAAGAGAAGGAGGGAGGGAAAGGAGAAACAAAGAAAGAGAGAGATTGAGAGGGAGAGAGAGATGGACGGGGTTGGAAAATGAAGGAAGATAGAAAGAGGGAAAGGGGAAGAAAGAGATAGAGGGGCAAAGGATCTAATGGACACAAGTGAAGTGGGGGTGGACAAGTGGTGGAAGATGGCTGGTCGTTGGAAGCAACTGGTAGGCAGGCAATGTTTGGAATGGAGCTGGAGAATTGGGGCGACAGACATCAGAAGAGATTTGGTGAAGAGGATGGGAATGTGTTTCAGTGGGAAAGCCAAATGGACAGACTGGGGACAACTAATGCAGAAAATGAAGGAGCCTTGTATGGAGAAATGAGTGTTGTTAGGAGAACAGGGAATGGACCAAGTGTCCCAGTGGGTGCTAAACAAGGACAAGGAAGTGAGCATAATACTCCAACACTCACCTTCAATGCCAGGTTCTCCACCTTCATGATCAGGTCCTCCTGTCGTTTCCTCTTCTCCTGGGTCAGCTGCAGCTTCTTCTGCAGGCTCTCAATCTCGTACCTGAACTCTGCCACTGTTGGGAAAGCAGAGAGGTTATGAGAGTTTACTGCAACCCACTCTCGCTACAAGCCCGAGACCGGAAAATAAAAACAAGGGAACAGCTGAAAGTGAAAACGTGATCACTGGACCAACCAAAAGAATGGGCTAATTATCCTCAACCAGGACAAACCTGCAGGAGAATCGACTTCACAGCTGACACTCACATGGGTTTTACCTGGTGTGTACACTGTATTCCGTGTCAGTAACCTTCAGAGACCACAGTCGAGCTATAAGATAATGCAGCAACTGGACAAGGGCAGTGTCTGTCAATCACATTAAAATAATACCTAATGAATAGCTCGCACATTTGGTTATGAAAAAGGACAGGTTTGTAGCCACAGTCATAGAGAGATATAGCATGGAAACAGCTGACCATCAACCACACAATCCAGTTTTCTTTTCCCACATTCTCATCAACCCCCCCCCCCCCAAGGTGTTCACCTACTCACCAGGGACAATTTACAGTGGCCAATTAACATGATGTGGAAGGAACTGAAGCACTGGGAGGGGAAGCACACGTGATCACAAGGAGAGTGTGCCACCTCCGCATAGACAGCGCCCAAAGGTCAGGAGTGAAATGTGAAGCAATGGCTCAACCAGCTGTGTCACTGTAGGCGCAAGGAGGGAAGGCCGGCCAGCAGTACAGACCACTACCTTTAGCCATTTGGTTTGAATCTTCTTTTGGCTTCATTTGACCATCCCCTTCATCGTGTTTTTGCTGCGGTCGCCTGGCAAGGTCTTCTTCCAAGTCCATAATATTCAGGTCCTCATCGTCGTGCCGGTCCCCTTCATCTTCATCCTCCTCACTGCTGCTGCTGATGTCATTGAAGATCTCACGTAACTCATCTCTTTCCACTGAAAGAAAGATCAAACGTGCAGAGGATTCAGCAGAGGAATTTGCGGCCGATGGACTCAGACACCAGTCCACATCAAGCTCTCTCCACAAATACTCTACCTGCCGAGGTGTGTCCCTGCTTGTGCCCAGATGATCCTGGTGAAGAGCTGTCGAGGTTTGGCAGTGATCCCTGGTTCTCAACTTCCTTTGTTTCATCCTCGGCTATCACTTCCCATCCTGAGAAAGGCTTGAGTCAAGAAACACACACCCAGACCTGTGCTCAACATCTGACCTCAATGAAATGAATCGGACCTGGAAGCTGCCCGATGGAGTTGATTCTCAGAGAACGTTTCCTCTCATGATCTTGTAAGGGTGAAAGACAAGATGGCAAGGCTTGAGAATCTTGGATGAAGGGAGATGTTACAAATTTAATCAAAGGAGAAGCATATTCAGGGTTTAGGAAGTTGAAATTGGACTAGGCTCTTCAGGGGAAAAAAAAACAGGAAAACAATAAAGAAGTGGGAGTGAAATGTCCTTGATGATCAGGATTGAGGAGAACCCAAAGGCAATTTGTACAAGGATTAAGAACAGTGGGTATCTAGGGAAAAGGTCCACTCAAGTGCAAAGGAGGGAATTTATTCGTGCTGCCAGAGGAAGCAGGTGAGATTCTTAATGAGTACTTCATATCAGTATTCACCAAGGAGAAGTATATGGATGATAGTTAGGTC
This sequence comes from Mobula hypostoma, assembly GCF_963921235.1. Lineage (NCBI taxonomy): Eukaryota > Metazoa > Chordata > Chondrichthyes > Myliobatiformes > Myliobatidae > Mobula > Mobula hypostoma. Next base: position 58,008,253 of record NC_086106.1, on the reverse strand, counting down.
AGTGAGGAGATTAGCAAGGGGTATATTGAAAGTTCGAAATATAAACTAGGAAATTATAGGCCGCTGAGTCTGACATCAGTTGTGAGAAAGTTATTGGAAGGTATTCTAAGGCACCAGATACATGAGTATTTGGATAGACGTGGACTGATTTAAGGATAGTCAGCATGGCTTTGTGCGTGGCAGGTCACGTCGAACCAATCTTACCGAGTTTTTTGAGCAAGTTACCAGGAAAGGTGATGAAGGCAAAACACTGGATGTTGTCTACATGGACTTTAGCAAGGCTGTTGATAAGGTCCCGCATGGGAGATTAGTCAAGAAGGTTCAGTCACTTGGCATTCAAGATGATGTAGTAAACTGGCTTTATGGGAGAAGCCAGAGCGGTAGTAGATGGTTGCCTCTCTGACTGGAGGCCTGTGACTAGAGGAATGTCACAGGGATCGGTGCTGGGCCCGCTGTTGTTTGTCATCTATATCAGCAACCTGGATGATAATGGTGAACTGGATCGGTAAATATGCAGATGACACCAAGATTGGGGGTGTAGTGGACAGTGAGGAAAGCGATCAGAGCTTGCAGAGGGATCTAGATCAGCTGGGAAAATGGGCTGAAAAATAGCAGATGGAATTTAATGCAGACAAGTGCAAGGTACTTCAGTAGGGCCAACCAGGGTAGGTCTTACACAGTGAATGGCAGGGCACCAAGGAGTATGGAAGAGTATAGGAATCTGGGAATACAGGTCCATAATTCACTGAAAGTGCTGTCACAGGAGATAGGCTCGTAAAGAAAGCTTTTGGCATGTTGACCTTCATAAATCAAAATATTGAGTATAGGAGTTGGGATGATATGTTGAAATTGTATAAGACATTGGTGAGGCCTAATTTGGAGTATTGTGTGTTTTGGTCAACAACCTATAGGAAAGATGTACATAAGTCTGAAAGAACACAGAGAAAAATTACAAGGATGTTGTCAGGACCGGAAGACCTGAGTTATAAGGAAAGGTTGAATAGGTCAGGACTTCATTCCTTGGAACATAGAAGATTGAGAGGAGGTTTGATAGGGATATGTAAAATTATGAGGAGTATAGATAGGCTAAATGTAAGCAGGCTTTTTTCCACTGAGGTTGGGTGGGATTACAACCAGAGGTCTGGGTTAAGGGTGAAAGGTGAAAATTTTAGGGGTAACATGAGGGAAACTTCATCACTCAGAGGGTTGCAAGAGTGTGGAATGAGCTGCCAGCACAAGTGTTGCATGCCAGCTTGACTTCAATACTTAAACAAGTTTCGAGAAGTACATAGATAGTCGGGATATGGAGGGCTATGGTCCCGGTGCAGGTCATGGAGTAGGCAGCTTAAATGGTTTTGGCATACACTAGATGGCCCGAAGGGCTTATTTCTGTGCTGTACTTTTCTATGACTCTATATTCTAGATGTTGGTGTTAAGGAGGAGGTGGTGTTGGGTGTCTTGAGAAACTCTGTCTGCATTTGCCCATATCTCTTTAAACCTGATGGGAATATGAGGAAGCAGCAGCTGAGGCAAAGACTCAAAACAGCAATGATTTAATTGAATGCTCCTCTATCTTAAGTTCTTTAAGCTTCAATAAAAGGTCTCCTTCAGTAAATATCTCTGAAACAACCTGCTTTCCCTGACAGCTTGCTGCTTGTTATCCTACTGCTCCATTTTCCATACTACTGCAGTCCACAGGTTGTGAAAGGTGGACTTTCCCAAGCTGCACCAAATACACAAATCCACCCCCTACTTGATCAGAAAGGATACGGACACTGACAGCTTCAGCATCTGTGCTCAGCAGTCGCTTCACTTCCTTCTCCACATCTGGAGACTCAATATACTGTGAACAGAAACAGAGAGGTCACACATTTGATTTGTGACTGTCAGCAACATAACCTTTACTTTCAGTTTTGGCCTGGCATTCAACATGGGTTTTGTGCTGAATGTGCTGCCCAATAGTGAAATTCCAAAGGCTGTATACACAGTCAAAACTTCCCTCTAAACAGAAGGCAAAGCATTGGTACACCCCTGTAACTCACTCACAGACCTCAGAACAGAATACAGCTGCTTCTGCATTGCCCCGTCAACCACCAGCAGATGCAATATTGGCAAAGTATAGCATCCTGAGCTAAGATTATGCCACAAACATATTTAAAATCTCAAGCTCTTTTCAAGATGCTAGACTCAAAATCTGCAGGCAAGCTTTCGAAGAATACCAAAGGCTTGGTCATAGACAGAAAACTTACAAAGCATTTTAAGGAGGAAAGAGGTTTGGGGTAATCTCAGTATATCAAGGCTCTCTTGCAGTAAATTTAATGATTTTTTCAGATGCCTGGATTGGGGATTTAAACCACATCACTCTCTAAATAACACTGAGAATTTTAGACAGAGTCATTAACATAAGAAAGACAGAGAAATAAACTATGAGTTATGAGCAGCAATAACTGGAAAAGGGTAATCGTAAAGATGGTTAAACCTGAGGCTGGAAGCTCAACTTGGCACCAAACAGATCACCAAGGTTGTAAACAAGGAACATAGTAAGACGAATGCTGGCAAAGTAATGCTGAGGTGAGCAGAAATTTCTTTTGTCAAAGAGTTGTGAACCTTTGGAGTTCTCTACTCCCGACATACTCAAAGCATATTCAAGGGTGGTCGGTTTTGGATCGCATGAGGATCTTGGGTTCTCTGGATCAGGCAGGGGAGTCAAGACCAAGATCCGGTCAGCCTAGGAAAAGGAAGATCAAAGGAACGTAGAGCAGGTACAGGAGAATTTAGCAGCAAACTATACACAGTGCCACCCAACTCTCCCTAGGGAAACTTTCTCCCACACTTGCCCATGTTACATCTGGGAAAAAGCAATCAAGTGACACCGAGCCTTCAGAGCAGAATCCGCACATATTAAACATACAGCTCAAGGGGTAGGTCTTAAAAATAGTTCCACCTCATTCTTACCTTCTTCTTTGCAGTTTTCCTGAACCTCCTCTTCCGGACATTTTTTAGAGGGCAAGTGACTGAAATTGAAGGATAACAGATGAGTTTAAAAAGCTGTGTTGAATTTTGACCACCTGATTCTAACTATTGAAATTGAAAATCCCCCAAAATCATTGAAAAATATATTACCCTGAATTCCAAATTACTGCAACCATTCCAATTTTACTTAACACTTATCAGTAACTGAGTTGGTTCAGCTCAATCAGGAGGGACTGAGTCACAGCAATTAAACTTGCATTCAGCAGATAGTTCCTTGGGATTCTTTTTCATTAGTGTGGAAGTTGCAGCAAGGCAAGGGTTAAGATAATATGCAAGCAAGAATGGCTTACAGATAGTGTGCAGTCTATCCAGGTGAGAAAGGTCTTTATTGTTCACGGTAAAGGTATTATAATAATCTTTCTCAATTATTATTGTTAGAAGTTCCTTATCTGAAATTTCAAACTCCAAAACCTCCGAAATCTGAAAAATTTTTTGAACACTGACATGACGTCACAAATGGAAAATTGCACAAGGTACTAGGAAGGTTCCCAGGTGATGCACAGGTCTCTGCACACCAGCCAATTCAGAGAGTGACTTCACATATGAACAGAAGTTAATGAAAAATAGAAAAAAAACAAAAAAATAAAGATTTTGCGGTGATAAAGTGTCTGCTGATCGTGAAGCAACAGAGAAATACATTGATGAGTTTGCCAGGATCATCACAGATGAAAATCTAACACACTGAATAGCTGCATTAGTACATATGTACAATGAACAAGTGTAAGACAAATACTGCCAACCAGTAGCACATAAACTCAGTCAGGCTATCCCAAGCTATCTCATTATATATTCTAAAACCCAAAATCTAAAATACATCTGGCCCCAGGCAGTTCGGATAAGAGGTACTCAACCTGTATTAGGTTAGATTATGAGGACATTGGTATTGGTATTACGTCTATTATTAAAGGTCTTTATGTTATTATATATTATTGGCCTTTAATGCACAGAGTCTATTGGTTATTGACTTGTATTATCATAGTGTGATTGGTGATTTTGCACAGGTTACCAACTGGTCAATATCTGTATTCAGCTTGTCAGCTTCTATATAAAAAGTCATTTCTTTGTTCAAACTTAGAACAGTGCAGTGGCAATGGCTGTGCATGAGTAAATAAAATGTGATTGAGGACTGAGTGCAAGTTTTCAGTATTATTGTGAGCCTTTTGGCAGTCAATAGTAGGATTAGATCTGGAATTTTTCGTAAGAATGGAGAGTGTCTGGAAAATGGGAATCATTTGGAATTGTAACACCAATATAGGTAATGGGCAGTGGAACAACATGGACCAGTTGGATCTCTCTTTAAATGGTTCACCACTAGGCATACAGAACAGAGCAGCCGGATTATTTTGATGCTGAATCTGGGTGACCTGGCTACACTGAGGTAATTTTAGATTTATAACAACTTTACAAAATGGGATTAGTTATAGCATCAAAGAGATGCAAAATGAAAACAGGCCCTTCAGCAAATCAAATCCAAACTGACCATTAACCATCATTTTTTAATCCAGTATTAATCCCTTTTCAGGACCTCATGGTGCAAGGGTGGCAAGTCTGCCTCAGGCTGCATGTTCAAGTCAGGAGAGCGCAATGGTGAGTGCAACGCTACTACAGTCTGGGGCATTGTTGTATGGAGTTCAATCCCGACGTCCTCTGTAAGCAACTATGTCCATTCCTTCCCGTGTGTCCGGAGGCTTCAGCTTCCTCGCACAGTCCAGTTAGTAGGTTAACTGCTCCTCATAAATTGTCTTGTAATTTAATGGGTTGTTGGGCAGCAGACCTCAAAGGGCCTATTCTGAGCTGTATATCTAAAATAAAATAGATAACTAAATGTTCATCATGTTCCAATTAACTTCTTATACTTTCCACCATGGATCTGCACGGGGGGGGGGGGTGCGGGGGGGCAATAATACACACATCTCCGGGACGTGGGAGGACACCCAGCACCCGGACGAAACCCATGCAGTCACGGGAAGAATATTCAAAATCCACACGTATTCAGCACCCGAGGTCAGAATTCAACTTCGGATTCTGGGGCTACGAGACAGTGGTTCGACTTACAATGCCACTGTACAGTGTCAATAGCTTGGGATTGATGGAGTTCAGGAACACTGAAGTAGTGAGATTAGTTTTCAGATTAACGTGTGTCTATGAGTTAAAGAGCAGAGCAATGATGTACTGGCAGGGTTGTGTGTGGGAAGCAGGATCAACTTGTAATCAGCAAAATAAAACAGAAAATGCTGTTTTCATTTACTCAGCAGGATCAGTAGCATCTTTGGAAAGAAAATTAGTGAAGGGTATACGTCTGGGACCCTACATTAGAACTGTGATTGGTGTAGTCTGCAATTACTTTTGGACTGATTTTAGTCTACACTGAGAGTACAGTAGTCTGTTTAGCTCGGCAGCCCCACAAAGCAATGTGGGCTGTGGGATTGGTACAGAACTATAGGAAAGAGTGAGGAATTAGCTTGGGTTTACACCAGCCAAGAACTAACACACCAATGATGGACACAAGGCTTCCTCAGCATTGAGGACACCTTCAAAAGGTGGTGCCTCAAGAACACAGCATCCATCATTAAGGACCCCCACCTCCCAGGACAAGCCCTCTTCTCATTGCTACTATCAAGGAGGTGGTACAGGAGCCTGAAGACACACGCTACTTTCCCTTCACCATCAGATTTCTGAATGGACTATGAACCTACTTATTGAACTTAATTTTTATATCTATTTCTTATTGTAATTTATAGTTTGTATTATTATGTATTGCAACATACTGCTACCATGAAACAACAAATTTCACGACATATGCCACTGATATTCAGCCTGATTCTGATTCAGATTCAATCTGCACTATTAAATCATAAATCGCAGAATAGAATTTTCAGGCTTTTTATCAGAACAATCCAATGAGAAACACTGCTAATTTGTTTTACTCCTAATCACCGTGGTTTATTTCTCTTGAAAAAATATCATTCCATTTCGACTCGGAGAACCACATGAAACAGTTTCTACCATCCTTTCCAGTGATTTCTAGATTGTAACTGCTTTCTGCAGCTCTCTTTGGCTCTTTTGCTCATCAATTTAACCACTGCCTTTGGATCCTGACTTTTGCCCAATTGGAAATGTTTGATCATATGTAATCATGTAAAGTTCTATTTAAATTTGAACACTTCTCTCAATTCCCGCCTCACCCTTCTCTCAAGACAGCAAATCCCAACTTTTCGCAGACTTACGTGCCTCACCCTCCCAACGTCCAGCTCCTTCTCTTACACATTCACATCCATCCTGAAGAATGGTGACCAAAAATGGACACAGATCTCCACTTCTGACCAAATATTACTTCAGCGTACATAAACATAACCTTCAGCTTTCTGCCCCCGTCCTTAATGCAGATCTCATTGTTGTAATAACATGTTCCAGAACCTCGAAGAAGATACAAAAGGTGGTACAGCCTTCAAAGATAAACATTCAGTTTTCTGCATGCTCTTTACAGCCTTTATATCAGGCATTAATTTTCATCTGCCCTTTTCACCAGCCCATCTTTGCCCCTTTTGATCTGCGGTATTTAGCATATTCTGAGTTATCTGCAAACTTTAAAATCACCCTGTATTTCTAAGGCTAAGTCATAAATATAGATATAGAAAAGCAGTGGTCAACGTCACCTGGAGACCATCCCTTCTCCGTCTGCTGAAAAAAAAACCCTTGGCCAATTTTTTACCCACGCAATCATCAGTCTTTCTGTTCCACAGGATTTAACTTTGCTGATGAGCCTTCTGAGAATCAATATTCAAACAACATTGCCATTATCAATTCTCTGTCAGTCCTTGTGGGCAGCAACATCTCTAGTCCCATTACGCTGAGCACTGGCACTCCCCAGGGCTGTGTGCTCAGCCCGCTGCTGTTCACACTGCTGACACATGACTGTATTACGGGATTCAGCTCAAACCGAGTCATCAAGATTGCAGGTGACACAACAGTAGCAGGCTTCATCAACAACAATGATGAGTCGGAGTACGGAGAGGAAGTGGGGTGGCTATTGGACTGGTGTGAGAAGAACAACCCAAGGCTAAATGTGGAGAAAACCAAGGAAATCATTGTGAACTTCAGGAAGGTACAGATAAACCAACCCCTTCTGCAAATACATAGTTCCTCCATAGAGGGAGTTAAGTGCACCAAGTTCTTGGTAGTTTACTTCACAGATGACCTCACCTGGTCCCTCAATATAACCTCCCTGAACAAGAAGGCACAGCAGTGCCTCCACTTTCAAAGGAGATTGAGACAAGCGAGGCTCCCCGCCTCCATCTTAACTGAATTTTACAGGAACACCATTGAGAACGCTCTGATAAACTATATCTCCTTCTGGTATAGGAGAAGCCAAGCATTGGACTGGAACTCCCTACAAAGGACTGTGAAATGGCTGAGAGGATCATAGGGGTCTCCCTACAATCCACTAGGGACATTTATCAGGAGCACTGCATATGCAGGGCCCTTGGTATTATCAAGGATCCTACCCATTCATCCAGCATCTTTGACTTACTACGATCAGGCAGGAGACTCCAATGAATAAAAATAAGAACAGTCAGGATGGGAAATAGTTTCTCCAGCTATAAGGAGAACTACTATGAACAAATGGACAGATTGGTCATGGGATCCCCCTTGTCACTAGCTATTGCTAATTACTACATGGAGGAGTTTGAGAAGAGGGCTCTGAGTTCATCACCCTTACACCCCAAATGCTTCTTCAGATATGTCGATGACACCGTCGTAATGTGGTTTCATGGACTCCAGGCACACTCAACAGTTCCACGACAATCTGAACTCTTTACATTCAACCATTCAACTTACAATGGAGATGAAGAAGAATGGTTGCCTTCCGTTCCTGGACATTTTAATACGACAGAAATCAGACCGTAACCTCAGGCAAGGGGTCTATTGGAAACCCACTCACACGGACTTGTAGTTCAACAATAACAGCCACCATCATGCCTCCCAATGTTGTGCGGTCCTCTCTACCTTGATTAACCGCGCAAGAACTATTTTGGACCCAGAGAGTCTTCCAGAGGAAGTAAGATGATTATACAAATGACATTCCTACAGAATGGCTACAAGGTGAAGGAAATTAATTGGGTCTTTAAAAGGGCCGAGGGAAAAACCAAGAAACCCAACAATGAGGAGGAACCCATTCGCTACCACTTGTCTTCCCTATGCTTCCATGGCTTCTGGAAGGATTGCCAGGATCCTGAAGAACTAATGGATTAATACCATCCACAAATTCGCAAGGAAGCTCAAACCACAGCTCACGCGGGTCAAAGATGACCTGGGATTCAGGTTGGTTGGTGTTTACAGGATTCCCTGTAAATGCGGAGCAGTGTGTATCAGCCAGATGGGACACACGGTAGAAACTCGCGTCAAGGAATACAGGAAGTGTGTCCATTTGGGTTACCCAGAGAAATCAGCGGCGGCAAACACTGCATTTGCAACGGCCATAGGATTGACTTTGACAGCACAAAACTATGGTGCCACGCCAATGGTTTTTAGGACCTTGTGGTAAAGGAAACCATTGAAAAAAAAAAACTAGGGGAAAAGAATTTTAACAAAGACAAAGGTCTCGCTCTAAGTAAGAACTAGAATTCAATTGCAAACAAGGTGGGAGAGCAGAAACCTGATTGGATGAGGACTAACCAATCAGGAGGGGCAGACTATGGGGGTATATATACCACCAGACTAGACATGCCCAGGTATGATCGCTGATGAAGATGGCTGAGTTTGTCATCGAAATGTCGACTAAAATTGATATAGTCATACTTTATTAATCCCGGGGGAAATTGGTTTTCGTTACAGTTGCACCATAAATAATAAATAGTAATAGAACCATAAATAGTTAAATAGTAATATGTAAATTATGCCAGTAAATTATGAAATAAGTCCAGGACCAGCCTATTGGCTCAGGGTGTCTGACCCTCCAAGGGAGGAGTTGTAAAGTTTGATGGCCACAGGCAGGAATGACTTCCTATGATGCTCTGTGTTGCATCTCGGTGGAATGAGTCTGGCTGAATGTACTCCTGTGCCCAACCAGTACATTATGTAGTGGATGGGAGACGTTGACCAAGATTGCATGCAACTTAGACAGCATTCTCTTTTTAGACACCACCGTGAGAGAGTCCAGTTCCATCCCTACAACATCACTGGCCTTACGAATGAGTTTGTTGATTCTGTTGGTGCCTGCTACCCTCAGCCTGCTGCCCCAGCACACACCAGCAAACATGATAGCACTGGCCACCACAGACTCGTAGAACATCCTCAGCATCCTCTGGCAGATGTTAAAGGACCTCAGTCTCCTCAGGAAATAGAGATGGCTCTGACCCTTCTTGTAGACAGCCTCAGTGTTCTTTGACCAGTCCAGTTTATTGTCAATTTGTATCCCCAGGTATTTGTAATCATCCACCATGTCCACACTGACCCCCTGGATGGAAACCGGGGTCACCAGTACCTTATATCTGTACCCAGCTGGAAGCCTGAGAAGAGTTTATTCATCATATATGCTGGGAAAGCACTAAAACCTTTCTCACTTACTTTCCTAGATTATTGTGTGTTTTGTGCTTTACACCCTGGTCCGGAGAAACGTTGTCTCATTTGATGGCATACATACATATAGTTAAATGACAAGAAACTTACTTGACTCATCGGGTAGAAACTCAAGTTGGTTAAGCACAATTTACCTTTAACAGAGCTATGCTGTATCCCTTTGCTTTAATGCATAGTTTGCCCAAATGATCATTAATAATTATGACACAGGAGAATATTCAGCCCACTACATCTGTTCTGGTTGATGAAGAGCTGCCTAACCTCGCCTCACCTCACCTTCCAGTACTGGGCCCATGGCCTGCAGTTTACGACTCCTGGGTACAATGTAAATGTGATGCACGTATTCGGGCAGCAGGTTCCAGACATCACCATCCTCTACATGACAACACTTTCCTTTAATGCTCCTCTAATCCTTCTACCATTTGCTTTATATCTCTGCCGCTGGCTTCTGGCCTATCAGCTAAGGGAAACAGGTCATTTCTACTTGCTCTCCTCGGTGTCTCAGTTAATCTTCCTTTCTGCTTCCGCTGTTACAAAGAAAACAGCCCGAATTTACTCAAGTATTCCATATGCATCCTCACAAACCTCCACTGTACTCTCTTTTCTACTCTCTTGGGAGATTTCTCAACACCAAGGTTTACCTCGTTGATCTGGAGCTCTTGGGATAATCCTTGGATCAATTTGTGCACAAGATAATATTTGCAAATTTTCTCCCCTCTGAGGAACACAGGATGCTTTGACAATTCTTCACTTTCTAGCTTTCCTTTAGCAACCTGTGAGGTTGCCTATCCAGACTGAGCAATTTATCTGCTGTGCCGTACCTATTTTGGTTTTGGTTTACCCGATATGTCAGCCATCTATCCTTTAGCAGAATCCCCGCACTCAGGAGGACGTAAAGTCACAGAGAAACGCAGTACAGAGACAGAATAGATGACAGAGTTGATGACAACTGTCAATCGCACTAATCCCATTTTATTCCTAACAATTCCCACAGGTTCTAGCACTCACCTACGCAGTGGAAATTTACAGTGGGAAATTAACTCTCCAACCCACACAAGCTTTTGGATAATCCCATTTGCCTGCATTAAACCCATAACCCTCTACTCCTTTCCTGCACCAGAACCCATTCAAATGTCAGATTCATTAAAGCTAGATGCAAAGTACCGTAAATTCTGGTGTATAAGCCAAGAATTTGGCCCTAAATTTTGGTCCTAAAATTAAGGGGTCGGCTTATACAGAGGGTGCCAACTTTGGAAAAACGAATACACAGAAGACAGGTTGTATTTATTGGTGAAGGCAGCAGGCACGCAGCATCTATAGGAAGAGGTATATCAGAATGGGAATGGGACGTGGAATTAAAATGTGTGGTCACTGGGAGATCTTGCTTTCTCTGACAGACAGAGCGTAGGTGTTCAGCGAAACGGCCTCCCAGCCTGCGTCGGGTCTCGCCAATATATAGAAGACTGCACCAGGAGCACCGGACGCAGTATATATCACCCCAGCCGACTCACAGGTGAAGTGTCGCCTCACCTGGAAGGACTGTCTGGGGTCCTCAATGGTGGTGAGGGAGGAAGTGTAAGGGCATGTTTAGCACTTGTTCCGCTTACAAGGATAAGTGCCGGGAGGGAGATCGGTGGAAAGGGATGGGGGGGACGAATGGACAAGGGAGTTGCGTAGGCAGCGATCCCTGCGGAAAGCAGAGGGGTGGGTAGAGAAAGATGTACCTAGTGGTGGGATCCTGTTGGAGGTGGCAATACATATATTGTTACGTACCCCGTAACTGGGTTGCCAAACCAGCAGAAATGGATCACTCAGTTGGAGTTTGGATTACTAGAACTAAGAAAGCAGAGGGGTGGGGAGAGAAAGACGTTCCTGACGAAGGGTCTCGGCCTGAAACGTCGACTGCACCTCTTCCTACAGATGCTGCCTGGCCTGCTGCGTTCACCAGCAACTTTGATGTGTGTTGCTTGAATTTCCAGCATCTGCAGAATTCCTGTTTGCGTAGAACTAAGAAAGTTTTATTAAAGAAACAAGCAACACAGTACTCTAATCAAAAGGATAATGAATGCAACAGTTCAGCAATGATAAACATACATGTACGCAGAATTCAGGATCAAACAAGCTCTATCGTTGTCTAGGGGCAAATGACCAGTTTCAAAGTGACACAAAGTTCAGTTCAATTTAGTTCAGTTCGCAGTAATCGTTGCCATGGCGATGGACAGTGGAGGGGGGGGGAGGAGAGAGAGCAAAACGAATGAATATTCAAAACAGCTTCCACACACAGACCTTCGCAGTCAGCTTTCATGCGAGCCCTTTGTAATGCCATCTGAGGTCAGTGACCGTGACCCCTCCGTTTTCAGATACGACCGCTTCTCTGCGCTGAACCTGGCACCCAGGCAAGGGTGGACACACACCAGGTTCCCGCCGATCGTGCCTTTCCACCCTGTGCGTCTAGCATTTTCTGTTCCTTTTATATGTTATTAATAATCCCTTGGACCAGGCTCCAACTTAGCAAACTTCATAGTGACCAAAAACACTGATGAATTGCAATCAATGTAACCTCTCATTTGGTTTTGTCCCGGACCACAATAACAAGGGTCGTCCCATTCTGACTTAGTTTTCTCTCGCAAGGGCTTAGTAGGAGGGGGAGGGGTAGTGACCGCAGAGTTATTGCAAAACTTCCTACAGTACCCCACCAACTCCAAGAACTTTCTGAGGGCCCTCTTGTCTGTTGGGGTTGGGAGGTCAGCGATAGTCTGCACTGCAGCTTGCATCGCTGCCGGCTGCCCCAGTGTCACCACAATTCCCAGGTAAGTGACCTTCGTGTGGCCAAACTCATTTTTTTCAAGGTTCACTATCAAGCTGGCTTCAGACAGCCATATTAAATTGCCAATACACACCTCTGTGTTCGTCAGCCCTTTAGTCAATGAATTACTCATTCTATATGGTTGTTGTTTGCTAGGCTGGCCTATTGTAACAGACACCACCCAACGTCCCAGTTCTTTGCATCGCCTCGGGACAATCAAACACACGGGTGCGAGTCGTTTAATTACTTCTCCTAAAGAGTCGCTTTGTTCGGGGATTAAGGGAGAGACCTTTTCAGCAGACATGGCCAAAACAATAGCCTTCTCCCATCTGGTCGATACCATACTCATCTTTTCAAAATGGTTTTTCTCTCTTATCGGGGGGACCCTAGCTTCATTGATTTCCACGCTAACCCCGACTAGGCTTGTTAGCATATCAAAAGCCTGTGACCGTCTCAGTTCGCGTCGGCCATAATCAATAACATCCTCCCCCCTGGGCAGCCGGTAAACCTCTTTCATGATTCCACCAACTGTTTCCTCCAGCACCGCAAAATGTCCACCGGGGGGTACCTTGTGGGCCAGGTTAAAAATCTCATCCTCATAACACTTTTGCACCACGCCCCATTCCTCATCTGCGGGTACTGTACTTGATTTCCCTTTCTTCCTTAGCACTTCCTCCTCCGCACAATAGCCTACTAGTTCCCTTAAGTCTGTGTCAGAGAGAGCTGTCTCTGCCAAAACCATCAGCCCCTCGTCTCGCTCCTGCACCTGCGCAAATTCCTTCCTGGCTAATGCTAAGTCTGTCTCGGCTCCCTCACTACCTCTTGTCTCCCTACACTCCTTCTTTTCATTTTCTACCCCCTTCTCGTACAAGGTTGGCAGAAACGTCTCAGCTAAATTTACTACCGCAGCCCCATGATGAACCTGTGAGTCCATGGGCGGGGCCTCAATGCTGGCAGGCTGACCTGTCAATCTCACGACTGGGAACACGATTCCCCCGGCGATGTCATTACCGAGCAAGACTTCCACACCTTTCATCAGTAATTCGGACCTCACCCCGATCGTGACTAGTCCAGAGACCAGGTTGCTTTGTAAGTGTATCTGGTGCAAAGGGACTGACTCTGTCCCTTCCCCAACACCTCTGACCTTTACCTCCCCAGTCTGGGTCTCTGAGCTAAACTCTAATACACTCTTCAGTATTAGTGACTGACACGCTCCCGTGTCTCTCCAGACCCGCACTGGAACTGGTTTTAACCCCTCCTTCACTGACACCAATCCGGCCGAGATAAACTTCTCGCGCCCTTCCTGAACTTTGGCAGACCTGTCCTTCCCTAGCGGTTCGTGTACCAGCTCGATACAACCAGTCAAAATTGCCATTTTTCCTTTTCCTGTCTCCTTCTTTGGGGCAAAGCACCTGGACACAAAGTGTCCGACTTTCCCGCAATTATAACAGACGACCCCAGGAGACTTCCTTCCAGACTGCTCCCGGTCTACCTTATCCTTCTCACTAGTCCTCGGCTTACTTTCTGACTTTTCCGGCGGACTCTCCCCACCGTCCTGACTACCCTTCTGGTAGCCTTTACTCGGGGCAAACTTCATTTTATGCGTCAACGCATACTCATCCGCTAACTTAGCAGTTGCGGCTAACGTGGCTGCCTCCTTCTCATCTAGGTAGGGTCTCATACCCTCAGGGACACAATCTTTAAACTGCTCAATCAGGATCAGCTGTAGCAGTCTGTCATAATCCCCCTCTACCCCCTTTGAGGCGCACCAACGCTCACAATATGTCTGCATCTCACGGGCAAACTCCAAATACGTGCGGTCCCACTGCTTCCTCGCATTCCGGAACCTCTGCCGGTATGCCTCCGGGACCAACTCATAAATCCTGAGGATGGCCTCTTTCACCACCTCATACCTCTGGGCATCTTCCGCGGACAAAGCTGAGTAAGCTTCTTGGGCTTTCCCTTTCAGTACACTTTGAAGCAAAACAACCCACTTATCCCTCGGCCATTCCTGACTTATAGCCACTTTTTCGAAATGGAGAAAGTACCGATCCACGTCGGTATCGTCAAATGGGGGAACCAGCCTAACCTCCTGGGTCGCCCGGAACCCTCCACCTTGGTTCGGCACGAGCCCCTGCTCTGCCCTTATCCTTAACTTCTCCAACTCGAATTCCCTTTCCCTCTGTTTTTCCTCTCGCTGCAACTGTCTCTCTCTCTCTCTTTCTCTTCTCTCTCCAACTGTCTGTCCCTCTCTTTCTCTTCCCGCTCCAACTGCCGTACCCGGAACTCGTGCTCAAGTCTCAGTTTTTCAAGCTGTACCTGTACTGCGTCTCCAGCAGGTTTTTCAATAGACACCACCTCCAGCTCGCCTTGGGGAAACACACCTTTAGATACATAGTGCTCTACGATAGCTCTGTGTATCTCCTCTCTCCTCATTGTCGACTTCACCTTAGCAAGATTCAACCGTTTGGCCACAGCTACCAATTCCGATTTCCTGGCATCCTCTAATGCCTCCAAGGTCGGCGCCTTTATAAATCCCTCAGCCTCCATTTCTGCTGTTTGTCTTTTCTTTCTTTCGGGAATTTTGACCCAATCAATTTACTCCGTCCCAAATTTAGCGTTCAAAATCGCGGACGAGAACCCCACTTATGTTACATACCCCGTAACTGGGTTGCCAAACCAGCAGAAATGGATCACTCAGTTGGAGTCTGGATTACTAGAACTAAGAAAGTTTTATTAAAGAAACAAGCAACACAGTACTCTAATCAAAAGGATAATGAATGCAACAGTTCAGCAATGATAAACATACATGTACGCAGAATTCAGGATCAAACAAGCTCTATCGTTGTCTAGGGGCAAATGACCAGTTTCAAAGTGACACAAAGTTCAGTTCAATTTAGTTCAGTTCGCAGTAATCGTTGCCATGGCGATGGCCAGTGAAGTGGGGAGGAGGAGAGAGAGCAAAACGAATGAATATTCAAAACAGCTTCCACACACAGACCTTCGCAGTCACTTTTCGGGCGAGCCCTTTGTGATGTCATCTGAGGTCACCGACCGTGACCCCTCTGTTTTCAGATACGACCGTTTCTCTGCGCTGAACCTGGCACCCAGGCAAGAGTGGACACACACCAGGTTCCCGCCGATCGTGCCTTTCCACTCTGTGCGTCTAAGGCTTGATCCCGCGATCAGCCGTCCAAAAGCTTCCCACCGACTTGTGAGAGGCGCACCGCTTCCAGGGTCTCGTTACCTCGGGTGTCGTGTGTGTGTGTCCTGCTTTAGCAAACCTGTCCCTTTTTATCCCCCTGCTGGGGTATCGCCTGTCCATCACTTCAAACAGTTCAGGGTTCAAAGGGGGAGCCGCTCTAGACAGCTCTCTCTCCCGTCCCTTCATTGCACATCTCCAAATGCTGCTCCATTGTCTTCCTTATCTCTCTCTCTCCCGAAGACAGGTGGCAGACCAACTGCTGATCACACAGGACAGCTAACATCTATGTGTATTCTTGTCACTATATATATACACACACATATTTATTTCTCCCTCTCTCTCTCTCTCCTTTTTCTCCCTCTGTCCCTCTGACTATACCCCTTGCCCATCCTCTGGGCTTCCCCCCTCCCCCTTTCCTTCTCCCTGGGCCTCCCGTCCCATGATCCTCTCATATCCCTTTTGCCAATCACCTTTCCAGCTCTTAGCTCCATTCCTCCCCCTCCTGTCTTCTTCTATCATTTCGGATCTCCCCCTACCCCTTTCAAATCTCTTACTATCTCTTCTTTCAATTAATCCTGACGAAGAGTCCCGGCCTGAAACATCGACTGTAGCTGCCTGGCCTGCTGCGTTCACCAGCATTTTTTATGTGTGTTGCTTGAAATTCCAGCATCTGCAGATTTCCTCGTGTTTGTGGTCGTATTTATTGGCTGTTTTTGAATCGAATACAAAAGTTTATGAAATCTATACAAAAGAAAAGGTCTACAAAACACATTCTGTTTCTTAATTTACTTGTACACACTGTTGTCGTCAAACGTTCAGAGCTTGAAACTCTCATACTCTTCATTATCTGACTCTCCGAAAATCACGTCAAAATCACGAAAATCTTCGGCAGTCACCATATCATGACTGCTATGTCCGTATTTTCAGCTTTCAATGTCGCTTTTGTCTCACCTGACAAGTGCGCTTTGAACATGTCCCAGACAAGTAGCGACTTTTCCTTCCTGAAACCTTCCGGATGTCGATGCCACACCTCTTTAACCCACTTCAAGCAACCCACTTCGTCCATCCAGCCGCATTCTTGAATGGAAACCACAACATCCGCGGGAATTCTTCTTTCTTTGGGAATGTTTTCCTCTTAAAAATCACCATCGGTGATAGTTTGGTCCCATCAGCCATACACGTTTACGCGACAGTAAAATGTTGCTTCTGGTGTCCAGTTGTTTTGACAAGGACTGTTTTCTCCCCCTTCTGATTGACAGTGCAGTTGCCAGCAAAATCAAAGAAAATTGGTGTCTCGTCCATGTTACCAATCAGGTAGAGCGGGTAAGAATGTGCCTTTCGATGTTTGATTACAAACGATTGGAAGGCCATAATCTTATTCTCAAGGTCACCTGGCAACTTCTGAGCAATCTTCGTTTTTTGTCTCAACACAAGATCACGTCTATTCATAAATCGGGTGCACCAACTTCGCGTAGCTTTGAAATTTCCACTGACCTCGCCGTGTTTTTCAGCCCATTTCAACGCTTGAACTCGAATCATTTCTCTGGTAACAATGTATCCAGACGATCGCTGGCGATTCACCCACTCTAAAACGTTTTCTACCAGTTCTGGCCACTGACATGTTTTCCTGCGGTTTGCACATTTCATCTCTGGCATTTCCCTCAGCGAGTCCTCTGCCTTCTCCACTCTCTCACTTGTTTCTCATTTACACAAAACTTCTTAGCAGCTGCAGAATTATTCGTTCCTTTAGCAAAATCAACAACCTTTGGCTTGAAGCCAGCATCATATCGCATTCGTTTTAATCTTTTGTACATGGTGGTTGCAAACTCAATACTGAGTACACATACTGATCCCGCCACCCCGTGTTATGTTTTAACGAGAATACGATGGGCACTAAATGGTTTCACGGGGGTTACATTTCAGAGGATTCTTTACCATTGAGAACCTAATCCAAAACTTCCCTCCCTGATTTATTTATTAAGAATTCACTTATAACACTCTATAATATGTAGGCCTATTTTCTTAGCAGGTACTGGTTCAGAAAATTTCCAGGAACCGGATCCGTCAAAGCTGAGAACCGTCATGTGAGATCTTGTGATCTTTTCTGGTTAAATCAAAAACTTCTACAAAAGGAGTCAGCTTATACAAAGGTAACATGAAAAAGTCACTTTTTTAACCTTGAAAATGGGGGGTTGGCTTATACACGTTCAATTCTTGGATGACTTCACTTTCAGTCCGTTCATTACTGCATTCATTTTCGATTGTTATCCTTTCCTCTTCCAATTGCATCAGCAATTTTTTTGGATGCCAAAACCTCTTCAACATCATCTTCGTCAACTTCCACAAGCCAAACTTACTTTGTCCTTGCTTCGATCACCATGATCGAAACGCGATCTAGTTTTACACTAAGTATAACACCCTTACGAGCTCTTTCAGGCTTTTCCGATACCTTAGAACTCATCTTGCTAACGGCTGCTCACAGGCACGTGTTTAAGCAATGCCGGCGAGAATGCCGTTCCAAATCCGGGGAAAAGCGGCTGCTCGGGGCGCGCGCTGCCTTTTTTTCACGCACTGACTTTTTTTGTGCGCTGCCTTTTTTCGTAACAGTGAAAACACCTTCTGTTAGCGAAAACAGCTAACTAATGTAGGTCTTTCGTAACAGTGAGGTTTCGTAAAGCAAACGTTCGAAAAGTGGGGACACCTGTACAGGTTTCTCCCACTATCCGAAGGTAGAGCGTTCCTATAAAACGGTTCGTAAACCAGAATATCGTAAAGTGAATAAGCAAATTACTGTTTATTAATATGGGAAAAATTTTTGAGCGTTCCTAGACCCAAAACATAACCTACAAAATCATGCAAAATAACACATAAAACCTAAAATAACAGTAACATATAGTAAAAGCAGGAATGATATGATAAATACACAGCCTATATAAAGTAGAAATACTTTTCTGCAGCACTGTCTAGCACAGCGAAAATCTCTCGGAAGCGCACTCGGCAGAAACATGGCGCAAGCGCTCTTGGCAGAAACACTCTCTCCAGTAACCTTTAAGCTATGAAGCTGCCAAATCATACCAAATAACACATAAAAATACACAGCCTATATAAAGTAGAAATAATGTTTGTAGAGTGTAGTTTCACTTACCGGAATCGGGAGGACTCCAATAAATTGTAGTTTTGTCACAATTAAACACTTGCTTATACGAATAACCACCTGATGCAATCAGCAGTCACCTCTGATCTGGGCCAACATTAATGTGCCGGGCGGCACCTAATTAATTAGCTTGTTTATTTCGGCTTTTTTTTTAAAGATGTGCTGGGTGCGTTCCGACTACCGCTGTACCCCTGCATGCTTCACGGCAATGTATCAGTCCGCTGACTGGAGGTTGGGGACCACTGCTTAAACTATGAAGCTGCCCTCACCTCAGAAACCGATCAAACCACCCATGACTACCTTTAAATTCCATTTTCGCAACACTTGCATTACCATCACCCAGTGCTTTGTTTCAGCTTATTAAAAAGACTGACTGATTTCTCCTTAAGTATAAGAAAACTTAACAGAACACCACACTTTGTATACCCATCAATCCACTCAAGCAATAGAACTTTCCATTTTATCCATTACTGGATGCCGACTAAGAGAGACCACTTTGCTACGAGCAGAACCAACAGTAACATCGGTAGCTTTCAAAATTCTTTCTCTCTGCGTATTAATAGTACGAATGGTGGACGCAGGCAAATTCAATGCACGGACAATGTCCTTACTTCATTCACCATGATCGAAATGCTTAACTCTGTCTAGTTTTACGCTAAGTGTAACACCCTCACAAGCTCTTTACGATTTTTTGATACCTTAGAACTCATCTTGCTAACGGATGCACAAAGCTAATCGAGATAAAGCACGTGTTTAAGCAAAGCCGGCTAGAATGCAGTTCTGGGGGAGGAGCTTGGCTGGTCGGGCGCGCGCTGCCTTTTTTCAAAACAGTGAAAACACCTTCTGTTAGCGAAAACAGGTAACTAATGTAGGTCTTCTGTAACAGCAAGGTGTCGTAAAGCTGAAGTTTGGAAAACGGGGGCCACTTGTACTCACAGCCATGTCTTCCATTTTTGTATATTCTTTTGGCCCTAATTTTCCCACCACTATTCCTTATATTCCTATACAATGTTCCTGGATTCTTGATTGTGTATATTCCTACTTACTCGTCTTACTTTATTCGCACTTTTCACCTGATCCTTCAAAATTCACCTTCACTCTCGCTTGAATTGTTAGCTTGCCATCTACCACACAGCTCCTCATTCTGTTCTACCTTGCACTCTCTCTGCTGAGCATTGTCTTCAATAACCCAGCCTTTCATGCCTCTTCTCCTTAATGACCACTTGTGGTTTCAACAGTTAACGTTGAACTCTCTGATTCTCTGCTCTAGTAAAGTTTCAATCTGGAAGCTCATTCCAGCATTATTCATTATATCCATTGCATGTTTTCCTGTCACTGCATGGGCTTCCCCCTGAGTGCGCAGGTTTCTCCCACGTCCCAAAAACCTGCAAGTTGGTATGTTAATTGGCCACTGTAAATTCTCCCCAGCGTGTAGGTGAGAATGAGAATCTTGGGGGGGAGGGGGGGTTATTTGGAGACACAGCATGGAATAGGCCTTCCGGCCCTTGGAGCTGCACTGCCAAGCAACTCCCAACAAACCACAATTAACCACAGCCGAAAGGCAGGACAATATACAGTGACCAATTAACCACAGCCGAATGGCAGGACAATACACAGCGACCAATTAACCACAGCCAAATGGCAGGACAATACACAGTGACCAATTAACCACAGCCGAATGGCAGGACAATATACAGTGACCAATTAACCACAGCCGAATGGCAGGACAATATACAGTGACCAATTAACCGTAGCCAAATGGCAGGACAATACACAGTGACCAATTAACCATCACAGAATCACAGGATAATATACAGTGACCTATTAACCATCGCCGAATCGCAGGGTAATATACAGTGACCAATTAACCGTAGCCGAATGGCAGGACAATATACAGTGACCAATTAACCACAGCCGAATGGCAGGACAATATACAGTGAGCAATTAACCTATGCCTTTGGACCATGGGAGGAAACCACAGCAGCCAGAAAAAAACACATTCCATGCAGCTCTTATTCCTTACAGATGGCATCAGGATTGAACTTGAAACTCCAGCGCCTCATATTGATGGGAATATGAGAATAAAAACGAAACGATGACTACTGTAGAATTAGTGTAAATGGAAGGCTGATGGTCAGCACAGACTGTGGGCTGGAGTTCTATATAACTCTCTGATGTAATTGTACTGAGAGCTGGCAGAAACTCTGTGGGATGAATTAAGTTCCTTCTACTCTCAGAACTGTTATCTACAAAAAAAGTTTAATAGAAAGAAATATTGCATTCTAACCCTGGGACCTTGCCACAGTTCAACTGTAGGAACTTACATATATTCAAGAGACTTGTAACAGTTTTTGCAAAGAATAGTCCACTTAATAGCTTCCATCTGTAGCTCTGTTTGACCAGCCTATTTTATACAACTCTTCACCCTTTGACAGAAACTTAAAAGAGTGTAATCTGTCTCCAAAAGGATACTACAAATTAGAAACTCTAATATCAAACCTGCACCATCTGGAGCTCATGAGCCAGATTTTCTTCACAACTTCTCTCTCTACATCCCAACAGTCTATATTCCTTCAAATGGTCCACTTGAAGCTATGGAGAATGCCCCCAGCTGCTGTGCTAATGTGATGGACTGATACTGGGGCTTCGGGTCCAGTCCGGGCTGCTCTGTGCTGTGCTAATGTGATGGACTGATACTGGGGCTTCGGGTCCAGTCCAGGCTGCTCTGTGCTGTGCTAATGTGATGGACTGATACTGGGGCTTCGGGTCCAGTCCGGGCTGCTCTGTGCTGTGCTAATGTGATGGACTGATACTGGGGCTTCGGGTCCAGTCCGGGCTGCTCTGTGCTGTGCTAATGTGATGGACTGATACTGGGGCTTCGGGTCCAGTCCGGGCTGCTCTGTGCTGTGCTAATGTGATGGACTGATACTGGGGCTTCGGGTCCAGTCCGGGCTGCTCTGTGCTGTGCTAATGTGATGGACTGATACTGGGGCTTCGGGTCCAGTCCGGGCTGCTCTGTGCTGTGCTAATGTGATGGACTGATACTGGGGCTTCGGGTCCAGTCCGGGCTGCTCTGTGCTGTGCTAATGTGATGGACTGATACTGGGGCTTCGGGTCCAGTCCGGGCTGCTCTGTGCTGTGCTAATGTGATGGACTGATACTGGGGCTTCGGGTCCAGTCCGGGCTGCTCTGTGCTGTGCTAATGTGATGGACTGATACTGGGGCTTCGGGTCCAGTCCGGGCTGCTCTGTGTTGTGCTAATGTGATGGACTGATACTGGGGCTTCGGGTCCAGTCCGGGCTGCTCTGTGCTGTGCTAATGTGATGGACTGATACTGGGGCTTCGGGTCCAGTCCGGGCTGCTCTGTGCTGTGCTAATGTGATGGACTGATACTGGGGCTTCGGGTCCAGTCCGGGCTGCTCTGTGTTGTGCTAATGTGATGGACTGATACTGGGGCTTCGGGTCCAGTCCGGGCTGCTCTGTGCTGTGCTAATGTGATGGACTGATACTGGGGCTTCGGGTCCAGTCCGGGCTGCTCTGTGCTGTGCTAATGTGATGGACTGGTACTGGGGCTTCGGGTCCAGTCCGGGCTGCTCTGTGCTGTGCTAATGTGATGGACTGATACTGGGGCTTCGGGTCCAGTCCGGGGCTGCTCTGTGCTGTGCTAATGTGATGGACTGATACTGGGGCTTCGGGTCCAGTCCGGGCTGCTCTGTGCTGTGCTAATGTGATGGACTGATACTGGGGCTTCGGGTCCAGTCCGGGCTGCTCTGTGCTGTGCTAATGTGATGGACTGATACTGGGGCTTCGGGTCCAGTCCGGGCTGCTGTGCTAATGTGATGGACTGATACTGGGGCTTCGGGTCCAGTCCGGGCTGCTCTGTGTTGTGCTAATGTGATGGACTGATACTGGGGCTTCGGGTCCAGTCCGGGCTGCTCTGTGCTGTGCTAATGTGATGGACTGATACTGGGGCTTCGGGTCCAGTCCGGGCTGCTCTGTGCTGTGCTAATGTGATGGACTGATACTGGGGCTTCGGGTCCAGTCCGGGCTGCTGTGCTAATGTGATGGACTGATACTGGGGCTTCGGGTCCAGTCCGGGCTGCTCGGGGTTCGGACCCAAGGACTCATTCTGGTTCGGAACATTGTTGCTCGCTTTTATCATTTGCATGATTTGTGTTTTAGTTTCCCTTTCTCTGTGCATCAGGTGTTGGTCTTTTTTTTTAATTGGGTTCTTTCGGGTTTCTTGCTTCATGGCCGCCAGTAAGCAAACAAATCTCAAGGTTGTATAATTTATACTTTCTTTGATAATAAATAAATGTAGTTGTACCTTCTTGGAAAGTATAGACAATCAGACTATTTGAGGCATGTCCATACCAATAAAATCCTTATGGAAGTCAGTACACAACAGTTAGGAGCTTAACCATTTGGGTGAATTTGCTCCCTGGGCTAGAAATGTCAAGGCTCACCATCCGGTTGCTACTGCTATAGTCTGTGATACTTTGGAGACTCACTGCTATGATTCCACAGGAACTTCTTCTCCTTGTCTTTGTCTTTCTTCTTGTTTTTGGGATCCACTGGCACAGGCTCCTCCTGTGGAGGGTACAACTCCCCATCTGTGGTGCACACCAGCATCTGGAATGGTGGAGGCAGAACACAAAAAATGCAACTGAACCTGTTGTTCCAAAATCCAGTCAGCCCTCCTCTCATCTCAGACCTCTCAACACACATCCTTCCTCCATGTCCCAAGGACCAAGAAATGGAATCCACACAAGAGCCCTGAACACTACTCACTGCTGCCCTCCGCTCTCACCACTCCATCGGGGAACGTTTTGCCCTTCAGTTACTGGGATTAGTTATTACTACCATTTCAAATCAATATTCAGCATAAGATCCCCAGAAAAGATGAGAAGGCCACTCGGTCCCTCAAGCATTCCCCACCATTCAATACGATCATGGGGCATCAACACCGACTTCATCTCCTCTTCTGTGCCAGTTCCCCATAACCTCCCATTCCTCCCCATTCCTCAATCCTTCAAATATTTATCCATCTCCAATAATGATCCTGCCCCCACCACCCATGGGGGCAGAGAATTCCAGAGATTCACCATCCTTGAAGAGAAGAGATTTCCATGCACCTCTTCTTTAAGTGACAGGATTTATCATGTAACTACATTCTCTCATTCAAGCCGTAGATGGATAAGAAGCCCAGCTCACAGGCATAGAGCTGAAAGCAGTTTTATCTTAGAGCCTTGGGCCAATGCAATCTCAACATTTTGTCAAATTCAGAAAGCATGAAATAAACAGGAGGATCTGCATACCTGGCAGATATCTGCAGTCTTATAGAAAGTCTTCTTATCGATGGTCTTCAGTGACTCAATGATACAGGGCAAATCAACCAGCCGGGAAGCCAAGGGCTGTTTGTCCACTCGCACGATGCCATGTCGACCGTCCGCTGTGGAAGAGGGCAGAGAAACCTCGTCAGCTGGTCATTTCATCGTGTGCCTTCCTCACCCAAAGGCAGCTGCCATGTGAGGCATCCGTCCACAGAGAAACAATCTTAATAGCACGGTAATAACCGCGAGCAGAGGCAACTGAGACAACAAAATTTGCATTGCAAAGCTGTGATCAATATTAACATTGGGCCCTAATGGAATAGGGAATGGTTTGCACATTGACACTGATGCTCAAATATAATCCTAAAGGGAAGTTGGATGAAGTTTGTTAAGGAATTTGAATAAGGATTGAAAAACACGATGTCATATCCTGGCACCGTCCTTCCCCAGAAGAAATTTAAAGCTTATGAGAAGTTGTTAGCCTTGGTTTTAACTCCATACAGGTCAAGCAGGACTAGTTTCACCCATGGAAACAGAGTCAACATTGTAAACACAAGAAAGTCTGCTGATGCTGGAAATCCAAAGCGACACACACAAATGCTGGAGGAACTCAGCAGGCCAAGCAGCATCGACATAGAGGAATAAACAATCAACATTTTGGACCGAGACCCTTCTTCAGGATTGGAAATGATGGGGAAGACGCTAGAATAAAAAGGTGGGAGGAGGGGAAGGAGGCTAGCTAGATGATAGGTGAAGCCAGGTGGGAGGGAAAGGTAAAGGGCTGAAGAAGAATGAATCTGATAGCAGAGAAGAGAGGACCATAGGAGAAAGGGGAGGAGGAACAGACCGAGGGGAAAGTAATGAGCAGGTGAAGAGGTAAAAGGCCAGACTGGGGAACAGAAGAAAAGGGGAAGGGGGGGGAAAAGAATGTTTACCAGAAGGAGAATTTGATATTCATGCATTTAGGTTTCTGGCTACCCAGAGTGAATATAAGGTGTTGCTCCTCCTCCCTGAGGGTGTCCTCATTATGGCACATGAGGAGGCCATGACCACACGTCAGAACGGGAATGGGAATCGGAATTAAAATATTCCGCCACCGGGAAGTTCTGCTTTTGGCAGACAGAAAGGAGGTGCTTGATGAAGCAGTCCCCCAATTTATGACAGGTCTCACCAATGTAGAGGAGGCTGCACTGGGAGCACTGGACACAACAGACAACACCAGCAGATTCACAGGTGAAGTGTTGCCTCAGCTGAAAGGACTGTTCAGGGCCCTGAATGGAGGTGAGGGAGGAGGTGAATGGGTAGGTGTGGCACTTTGAGTGCTTGCAGGGATAAGCACTGGGAGGGACGAATGGACAAGGGAATCACAGACGGAGCAATCTTTGCGCAACATGGACAGGGAGAGATAAGTCTATGTTTAGTGGTAGGATTCCTTTGGAGATGGCGGGAGTTGCGGAGAATGGTGTGTTGGATGGGGAGGTTCATGCGTGGTAAGTAAGGATGAGAGGAACTCTATCACTGTTAAGGCAGTGGGAAGATGGGGTGAGTGCGGAGCTCAAATGAGGCTCATTTACATGAGATGTGAGGTGTCAGGCATCCCTAAAAGGATGGTGTCCTGCCTTTCTCATACTATTTTCACAAGTGTGTGCAGGATTTACATATCTGACAACCACACACACTGTGGGCTGCGGGAACCTTTAAGGTTTCAGCACGCTGAGCCACTGATTTAAATTTGTTGAAGCACTGAATACAATTATGATATACACCAAGAATCTTACCAGGGTGTGGGGGAGTTCCTGGAAACAGTCTCTATAGCCTGGCGACAATCTTGGTGGGAAGTCTAGTTACTCATCTATGAGATTTGTGTCAATCACGAGACCAGTGGAGAACGTCGTGAAGATGACTCCTTCACACTGCGAGTGAGTAGAATAGCTAACCCTCATTATAGAGGCTTTAATATAATGATAAATAATACCTCTAATGTCGGGGTTATTGAAAGTTGAGTCACCATCCAGGGCTTACATTAGGGACATAAACTAGAAAAGAATGGTGGATGATTACCTAACCGAGAGGTAAAGTTCAGAGGGACCTCGGTGTCAGTGTGTATGACTGCAAAGGTTACCGGGTAGATCCAACACATAGTGAAGGTAGCAGACTGCATTCTGGCCTTTATTGCAAAAGGGTTGGAGTTTAAGAATAGGGAGGTTTTGTTGGTGAGGCATAGCTTTGATTTCCTTACCTATACAACAGACCACTAGCATTAGAATCCAAAGATTTACCAGACGAATTCGTGGGGTGAAAGAGCGGCCCTATTGAGAGGCTGAACAGTTTGGGTCTGCATTCCTTGCAGTTTAGAAGAATCATTCAAACATAAAAGCTCCCATGGGGGCTAGACAGGGTAAATGTTGAGAAGTTTTCATTAGTGAGAGTGATGAACAAGAGACATAATTACAGGGTAAGTGTCAGACGTTCAAAATTGATGTACACAGAAATCTCTGAGGATACTGAACCTCTAGAATTTTCTGCACCCAAGGCTGGGGGAGATTGATTGCCAGATATATTTAAGGTGGAGATAGAGAAGTATTTGAAAGATAGAGAAACTGAGTGCTATGGGGAACCGGTACAGAAGAGGAGTTGAGGCAAGCATAGAACAGCTATGATCATGCTCAATGATGGGCAGTCTTGAGGGGCTGAATGGCCTCCTCTTGCTCCCATTTCCTTGCGCATTGTCTCTTTCCAACACAAAACTGACATCAGAGGGACAGCTACAACATTGGTTGATGCCGAAGCGGAGAGAAATAAAGACTATTTTTCCCAGATCATTAGACATGGCCTTGTACAGGTCTGATAAGATTCAGTATACAGTAACTCAAACTTCTTTAAGCGCAGATGCTGGGTCAAAGTACTCACGGTGTAGTTCAATGGTAAGTCGATCCCGCAGGTTCACATTCCCAGACTGCACTGCTCTCCGTACAGTGGCTGCAAATTCCTGTGGAGAAATAAGACCAACTCCAAATTTTACTAGGCAGTCCTCCAACCCTTCAGCCCCTTCTAAAATTACCCATCTTACTTGGACTGCAACAAAAATCACATTACATGGAAGGCAACTCTCTCCCTTCTACAAACATTACTTTGAAGGCGAGGCACTCAAGTGTAGGAAGCACAACAGGGACAGGATGCAAACAGCAAATGGCTTGATGAGGAATGCTAAGAACACTAAGAAACTCTGATGAACAGACCGAACTTGGAGTCTGTCCATAGTTCCCTGAAGGTAGCAACGCAGGTTGATAGGGTTATCAAGTCAAAGTCATACAGCATGGAAACAGCCTCTTCAGCCCATTTGGTTCATGTCAACCAATATCCCTCATCCAAACTGGGCCTATTTGCCCATAACCTTCCTAACCTTTCTAATCCACGTACCTGGCCACCTTTTAAAAGTTGTTATCGTACCTGCCTCAAACTCTTCCTCTGGTAGCTCATTCTACACAGATACCACACTTTGTGTAAAAAAAATGTTGCCCATTAAGTTCCTATTTAAATCTTTGCCCTCTCACCTTAAACTACTTCTCTCTCGGGTTGATAGGGTGAAGAAGGTGTATGATATAATTGCTTTCCTCGGTCTCGACATAAGATATAAAAGATGGGACATCATTCTACAACATACAAAAACCGGTCAGGCCCCACTTGTGCAATCCTGCTATATACTATGAGGCACTGAGGAAGGGTGTGATTGTGCTGGAGAGAGTGCAGAGGAGATTTAGTAGGATGTTGCCTGGATTGAAGGACAAAGTAAACTGGGCATTAAAGGAGATCTGACAGAAGTACACAAGATTACAAGATAGTCAGTTGTTTGACTCCCATGGAAGAGATATCAAAAACAGAAGGGCATTGGTTTCAAGTGAGGGAATCTGAGGAGTAAGTTTTTCCTCACACACAGAGTAATTGATATCTAGAATGTGCTGCTAGGAGATGATATAAATGAAATATGTGTAAGAGGCATTTAGACAGACACTTAAATAGACAGTGCACAGAAAGACACATGGGACTGTGTGGGCAAATGGGATTAATGTAGTCAGGGCAAAGGTCGATGTGGACAAGCTGCTGAAGGTCCGGCTGAAGGGTCTCGGCCTAAAATGTTGACTGTACTTTTTTCCATGGATGCTGCCTGGCCTGCTGAGTTCCTCCAGCATTTTGTGGGTGTTGCTCGGATTTCTAGCCCCTGCAGATTTTCTCTCATTAGTGATGTGGATGTGGCGGTCCGAAGGTCCTGTTTCCGTGCTGTACAATCCCATGACTATAAAGAACAGTTTTGTATTTGGAAGCATGGTGTAGTAGCAATTCCAAGGGTCTGTACCGGGGACTCAGTTTTACAATCTATTTACAGTATAATTAAAATAGAAAGGAAGGGAAACATCTTCGTCTTACTGATGGCCCACAGGATACTGACGCTGGGGGAGTTCAGGAACGGTAATGCCATTGAACATCAACGATAGGTAGTTAATCCCTCTCATTGGAGCTGATCATTGCTCAGTACATATGCAACATGAAAATTATATGCCTTTTACCAGTCAATGCCTGAACATCGCCTAGGCCTTGCAACACTGTGTGTCCGACAGAGTGATCAGCAGCACTGGGGCTCCACAGGGGACTGTCTTGTCTCCCTTTCTCTTCACCATTTACACCTCGGACTTCAACTACTCGGACTTCAACTACTGCACAGAGTCTTGTCATCTTCAGAAGTTTTCCGATGACTCTGCCATAGTTGGATGCATCAGCAAGGGAGATGGGGCTGAGGGGCTACGGTAGGAAACTTTGTCACATGGTGTGAGCAGAATTATCTGCAGCTTAATGTGAAAAAGACTAAGGAGCTGGTGGTAGACCTGAGGAGAGCCAAGGTACCGGTGACCCCTGTTTCCATCCAGGGGGTCAGTGTGGACATGGTGGAGGATTACAAATACCTGGGGATATGAATTGACAATAAACTGGACTGGTCAAAGAACACTGAGGCTGTCTACAAGAAGGGTCAGAGCCGTCTCTATTTCCTGAGGAGACTGAGGTCCTTTAACATGTCGGACAATGCTGAGGATGTTCTACGAGTCTGTGGTGGCCAGTGCTATCATGTTTGCTGTTGTGTGCTGGGGCAGTAGGCTGAGGGTAGCAGACACCAACAGAATCAACAAATTCATTTGTAAGGCCAGTGATGTTGTGGGAATGGAACTGGACTCTCTCACGGTGGTGTCTGAAAAGAGGATGCTGTCTAAGTTGCATACCATCTTGGACAATGTCTCCCATCCACTACATAATGTACTGGGTGGGCACAGGAGTACATTCAGCCAGAGACTCATTCCTCCGAGATGCAGCACTGAGCGTCATAGGAAGTCATTCCTGCCTGTGGCCATCAAACTTTACAACTCCTCCCTTGGAGGGTCAGACACCCTGAGCCAATAGGCTGGTCCTGGACTTATTTCATAATTTACTGGCATAATTTACATATTACTATTTAACTACTTATAGTTTTATTACTATTTATTATTTATGGTGCAACTGTAATGAAAACCAATTTCCCCCGGTATTAATAAAGTATGACTATGACTATACAAGCATAGGCTACTTCGCTTGCAGAGTTGCGAGTGATATAGTCAGCAGGTACAGAAGCCTGAGGACCAACGTTCAACATTTTTGGCACAGCTTTTTCCCCTCTGCCATCAGATTTCTGAACGGTCCATGAACACTGCCACGTTACTCATCCTTTGCACTTTTTATTTCAGTTTGTAACAAAATTTTTTAATGGCTTTCACTGTAACTGTTGCTGCAAAGCAAATTTCATGACCTATGTCAGAGATAATGGAGCTGATTCTGATTGGGAAGGAAGCAGCTGGAAATGACTGGGCCTATGACACTGCCCTGAGATCCTAGGGCTGGGATGTCAACTATCTTTGTTTGCATAAAACATAATGCCAGTCACTGGAGTGATTTCCCTTTAATGCCCAGAGACTTCACTTTTACCAGGGCTCATTGACATCACACTTGGTCAAATACTGCCTTGGTATTGAGGCCTGGAGTGAAGACATCTCAGCAATCCCGAACAGAACATCAGTGAGCAGTTCCCGTGTGCAAGTGTTGTGGCTGCTGCTACCTTCCATCATTTTCCTGATGATTGGCAGCAGATTGACTGGGCCAGTTACATTGATTTATCCTGCTCCCTGTAAACGGGATACACCTGGCCGACCTTCCACACAGCTGGGTAGATGCCAGTGTTGTAACTTCCCGCACAGCTGGGTAGATGCCAGTGTTGTAACTTCCCGCACAGCTGGGTAGATGCCAGTGTTGTAACTTTCCGCACAGCTGCGAGAATGCCAGTGTTGTAACTTCCCGCACAGCTGGGTAGATGCCAGTGTTGTAACTTTCCGCACAGCTGCGAGAATGCCAGTGTTGTAACTTCCCGCACAGCTGGGTAGATGCCAGTGTTGTAACCTTCCGCACAGCTGGGTAGATGCCAGTGTTGTAACTTCCCGCACAGCTGGGTAGATGCCAGTGTTGTAACTTTCCGCACAGCTGTGAGAATGCCAGTGTTGTAACTTCCTGCACAGCTGGGTAGATGCCAGTGTTGTAACTTCCCGCACAGCTGGGTAGATGCCAGTGTTGTAACTTTCCGCACAGCTGTGAGAATGCCAGTGTTGTAACTTCCCGCACAGCTGGGTAGATGCCAGTGTTGTAACTTCCCGCACAGCTGGGTAGATGCCAGTGTTGTAACTTCCCGCACAGCTGGGTAGATGCCAGTGTTGTAACTTTCTGCACAGCTGGGTAGATGCCAGTGTTGTAACTTCCCGCACAGCTGGGTAGATGCCAGTGCTGTAACTTTGCTGAAAGCAGGATGAGCTCAGGAGTGCAGGACTTCAACACTTCAGCCTGGATGTTGTCTGGTCCCAGAGCCTCTGCTGCATCCAGTGCTTTCAACCATTTCCAGATGTAGAGACTGAATCACTGAAGACTGACCTGTGACAGAGAGTCGGATGGATCATCCGAACATAAGTGCAAATGCTTCAGCCTTTAGGACTTACACAATGGTCCCTGACATCATTGAGGATGGAGAAGTACGAGGTGCCTCCTCCTCTCTCCATTAACGGTTTGACTGTCCACTACAGTTCATGGCTGTATGTGGCAGGACTCAGAACCTCGATCTGATTCGTTAGGTGAGTCCCCAGCATTTGCTGTTAAGAATGCGTGGAATCCTACACCGCAGCTTCACCAAACTGGCCTGGTCCTTTTCCCTGCAGGACCATACCTCTCACTGATATAGGGTGTAGAGGCAGAGGGAAGGATATGCCAACACCAGTTACAGAGACTAATGGATGCTGACCTCTGCCTGTAGGCTGGTACACAAAGGGGGTGGAGAGTATTTTGGTGATAGAAACTTCAGATTAGACCATCTTCAGTGCTGGGCACCACCAGTCAGGATGATTATATTGTTGGAAAACAATTCACATCCTTTCACCAGGACAGCTTTCATTTCAAAGGATTAAACTTTGACAACAGGTTACAAAACATTATTTAAAATCAATTTCCACCTGAAGCCGGAAGCTGACGCTCTGACACACTCACCGGTGGCAGCCTCAGGATGTACTGACTCTCCAGCTCATACGGAGCATCTTCCTTGCTCTTTGAGCCCTGCTTCTGACCTTTAGCTGAAATATAAATCACAAATAGAGCGGGTCAGATTCATCCAGTTCTTACCATCAGGGAACAAAAGGGAAATCACAAATAAGGCTGAGAGCAGGAGAGAGAAAGAGTTTGTGAGCGTGCGGGTGTGGGTACACGTGCACATGATGTCACAATATACTATCCAGACTCATCATTGAGCTTCAAGACCCATTCCTCTGCAAATGGATACTCAATTTCCTACTTGTGCATATGACAGTAAACTTTACTTTTAACCGTTTTGAAAATTTGTTTAGACTTTTTATTGAAGACAACTGCATTGATAAAAACACTCCTGCAATCTATTGCCATCCCAAAGAACATCAAAGTTCAATCCTGAAGTACTTCTGAAAGTCAGCCACTGGTTCACATTTGATTGGTCCGAGTCAGCATGGATTTACGAAGGGGAAATTGTGCTTGACTAATCTTCTGGAATTTTTTGAGGATGTAACTATGAAAATGGACAAGGGAGAGCCAATGGATGTAGTGTACCTGGACTTTCAGAAAGTCTTTGATAAAGTCCCACATAGGAGATTTGTGGGCAAAATTAGGGCACATGGTATTGGGGGCAGAGTACTGACATGGATTGAAAATTGGCTGGCTGACAGAAAACAAAGAGTAGCGATTAACGGGTCCCTTTCGGAATGGCAGGCAGTGACCAGTGGGGTACCGCAGGGTTCAGTGCTGGGACCGCAGCTGTTTACAATATATATTAATGATTTAGATCAGGGAATTAAAAGTAACATTAGCAAATTTGCTGATGACACAAAGCTGGATGGCAGTGTGAAATGTGAGGAGGATGTTATGAGAATGCAGGGTGACTAGGTGAGTGGGCAGGTGCATGGCAGATGCAGTTTAATCTGGATAGATGTGAGGTTATCCACTTTGGTGGTAAGAACGGGAAGGCAGATTATTATCTAAATGGAGTCAAGTTAGGAAAAGGGGAAGCACAACGAGATCTAGGTGTTCTTGTACATCAGTCACTGAAAGCAAGCATGCAAGTACAGCAGGCAGTGAAGAAAGCTAATGGCATGCTGGCCTTCATAACAAGGGGAATTGAGTATAAGAGCAAAGAGGTTCTTCTGCAGCTGTACAGGGCCCTGGTGAGACCACCTGGAGTACTGTGTGCAGTTGTGGTCTCCAAATTTGAGGAAGGACATTCTTGCTATTGAGGGAGTGCAGCGCAGGTTCACAAGGTTAATTCCTGGGATGGCGGGACTGTCATATGTTGAAAGATTGGAGCAACTGGGCTTGTATACTCTGGAATTTAGAAGACTGAGAGGGGATCTTATTGAAACATATAAGATTATTAAGTGATTGGACACGCTGGAGGCAGGAAGCATGTTCCCGCTGATGGGTGAGTCCAGAACCAGAGGCCACAGTTTAAGAATAAGGGGTAGGCCATTTAGAACGGAGTTGAGGAAAAATTTTTGCACCCAGAGAGTGGTGGATATATGGAATGCTCTGCCCCAGAAGGCTATGGAGGCCAAGTCTCTGGATGCTTCCAAGAAAGAGATGGATAGAGCTGTTAAAGATAGCGGAATCAAAGGTTATGGGGATAAGGCAGGAACGGGGTACTGATTGTGGATGATCAGCCATGATCACAGTGAATGGTGGTGCTGGCTCGAAGGGCCGAATGGCCTACTCCTGCACCTATTGTCTATTGCCCATTGTCTAATCCAGTTATTGATTGTGCATAGCAAGATCCCATAAACAGCAATAAGGTAAACTGTCAGGTGATCTCTAATTGTGTTTATCGACGCAAATATTGACAGAAAAAACAGGAAAACTTCCCTGTTCCTACTGCAGCAATACAGAGAACTTGCGCTGGAACCCACTGAGATGAGTGGAGAAGACACCACCAACACGGCTTTCAAAGGTCACGCTATTCTAGTCGCTTAAGAAGGCAAGACCAGAAGGAATAGAAGCAGTAGCCTATCAGTCAAACACTCCAACCTGCTTGGTCATTTAACAACATCACAGCCTTCCAGTCTTCAACACACACCACTCTCCCAGTACCACTTGACTGTTCACAATACACTTTAAAGGTGTGTCAATTGCTACCTCGAATATACTCAATGTCTGCCCCTCGACAATCCTCCATGTCAAGAATTCCATCGACTCACCTCTGAGAGAAGACATTTGGCATCACCTCCACTTCACTATTGCAGGGAAATATGAAACCACAGCCAAGGTACTAAGAACATATTTAAGGAAGGATGAGCTGCGATTTTATGATGTGCAGCAGCTGAATTGTGGAATTGAAGGCAGCTCAGGTCTATACAAGCGGCCTTCAATGCAAGTACATGTCAACAAATACACTCAAAAACTTCTATAGTTGTACTGTGGAGAGCATTCTGACAGGCTGCATCACTGTCTGGTATGGAGGGGCTACTGCACAGGACCGAAAGAAGCTGCAGAAAGTTGTAAATCTAGTCAGCTCCATTTTGGGTACTAGCCTACAAAGTACCCAGGACAAAGTGAACAGTGTCTCAGAAAGGCAGCACCCATTATAAAGGACCTCTTGCACCCACGACATTACCTTTTCTCACTGTTACCATCCGCTGCTGTGTGTGACTGTGTAGGTTTCCCCCCACATCCTAAAGACGCACAGGCCGGTTGGGTAATTGTTTGCTGTAAGTAAGTAAGACCATAAGACAAAGGAGCAGAAGTCGGCCATTCGGCGCATCAAGTCTGTTCCGCCATTTTATCATGAGCTGATCCATTCTCCCATTTAGTCCCACTCCCCCGCCTTCTCACCATAACCTTTGATGCCCTGTCTACTCAGATACCTATCAATCTCTGCCTTAAATACACCCAATGACTTGGCCTTCACTGCTGCCCGTGGCAACAAATTCCATAGATTCACCACCCTCTGGCTAAACTAATTTCTTCGCATTTCTGTTCTGAATGGGCACCCTTCAATCCTTAAGTCAAGCCCTCTCATATTAGACTCCCCCTTCATGGGAAACAGCTTTGCCACATCCACTCTGTCCATGCCTTTCAACATTTGAAATGTTTCTATGAGGTCTCCCCTCATTCTTCTAAACTCCAAGGAATACAGTCCAAGAGCGGACAAACGTTCCTCATATGTTAACCATCTCATTCCCAGAATCATTCTAGTGAATCTTCTCTGTACCCTCTTCAACGTCAGCACATCCTTTCTTAAATAAGGAGACCAAAACTGCCCACGGTACTCCCAGTGAGGTCTCACCAGCGCCTTATAGAGACTCAACATCACATCCCTGCTCCTATACTCTATTCCTCTAGAAATGAATGCCAACATTGCATTCACCTTCTTCACCACCGACTCAACCTGGGGGTTAACCTTAAGGGTATCCTGTACGAGGACTCCCAAGGGCCGTTGCATCTCAGAACTTTGAATTCTCTCCCCATTTAAATAATAGTCTGCCCATTTATTTCTTCTGCCAAAGTGCATAACCATACACTTTCCAACATTGTATTTCATTTGCCACTTCTTTGCCCATTCTTCCAATCTATCCAAGTCTCTCTGCAGACTCTCTGTTTCCTCAGCACTACCGGCCCCTCCACCTATCTTTGTATCGTCAGCAAACTTAGCCACAAAGCCATCTATTCCATAATCCAAATCGCTGATGTACAATGTAAGAAGAAGTGGCCTCAACACGGACCCCTGTGGAACACCACTGGTAACCGGCAGATTAATTAGAGTACAGATTAATGACAAAAGAATCAAATGAGAGATGATGGGTGTGAGAGAATAAACACACGGGACTGAGAGTTAACTGGCGTAGACCCAAAGCACCGAGAGGCCTCCTGGGCGCTTCTGAGGTCTCTCAAAATCCGGGGAGGACTAATGGGATGGGCGAAGGGGCCGGTATTCCCATAACGTGCGAAGGACTGATTCCCGTGTTGTACTCCAGTACCGAAGACTACAGGAGATGTCTAACTGCTCCAGAGGTGGGAACAACGCCCTCCCGGTCTCCCCGGAGAACATCGCCGCGGAGAAATCCCAATCCCCGGCGCCCACCTGTCATCTTGTTCTAGCTGCCAGAGCTTTTCCTGTCCATAACCCGCGGGACGGCGTCGGTTCCTCACCCGGCATGCCGGAAGTCCACCCGGGAGGCAGATGTGGGATGCACACAGCAGAGCGGAAGTGGGCTGGGGGGACGGCTGGAGCGGCGGATCGGAAGATGGAGAAGTTGTCAGTGAGGTGCGGGGTAAAGGGGACGGGTGGTGAAGGAGGAATTACAGGAGTTGAGAATAGATAGGAAAGAGGCGCTGTTCGGAGGTGAAGGAGGGAAGGGGGTGGTGGTTCAGGATACGGAGGAAATGGGGTGGGGTGGAGAGTTGGAGTTTGTAAGGAATAAGGGGAATTGGGTGAGGAGGGAGGAGTGTCAGGGGTAAGGAGATAATTAAGGAAGCTGGAATTGGGGTTGTGAGAGAAGAGGGGTTCAAGGATAGGAGGGAATACGGTGGTCGGGTTTGGATGGCTCCATGGTAGGGAGGTAAAAGGAGGGCCGGGGTTAGAGAGTGTTGGGAGCTGGGAAGGAAGGAGGGACGGGGTGGCAGTCTAGGGAGGAAGGGGGTGCGGGCAGAGGAGCAAAAGGAGAGCTAGGGGTAGAGAAGGAAGGCGGAGTCAGGTGGGATGCATAGAAGGGGCGTCCATAGGGTCGGAAGGTTAGGAATGTGGGAAGAGAAGGGTATGGGGTCAGGTTGGGTGTTGGAGCAATGAGGAGATGGGTAAGTGAGGTAATGGAGGGAAGGGTGGGGAGGATGACAGAGGTATGGAAGGCAGAGGTAAGGTTGGGCCGGCAATACTACATCATATTAAGGGTCTGTTGTCCGGGAAGGATGGTGTGATACTTGTGTCACTTCCTCTTCCTGCCTTCTGGAACGGTTGACGCTTCTTGTATGTCCCAGGAGAATGGAGATAATTCCTCTTGGTGGAGTATTCCTGGTGCCAGAACCGATCTCCACATCAGCCTCGGTAGGTGATGAAAGGTAGCTTTGCACGTGCAGTCAGCAGACACTTGATATATTTGCCACTGATGTGAAGCTGGAACTGCAAACTGATGTTAATTGAGGAAAGTTGATGCAGAGAAATTTCTGCAACTCTGTCAAGGAATCAGTTGGTTTACTCCACAGTCGCAGTATCTTTACTAACTTTGTTCAAGGGACATCACTTGGACCTGTGTTCTGCTCAAATGTAATTCATGCAAAGGATAATGAACAATATTCACATTTTTTCAATAACTCACATTTATCAGAAATCTAACTTACATAGAACATAGAATAGTACAGCACAGTACAGGCCCTTCAGCCCACAATGTTGTGCCGACCCTCAAACCCTGCCTCCCATATAAACCCCCACCTTAAATTCCTCCATATACCTGTCTAGTAGTTTCTTAAACTTCACTAGTGTATCTGCCTCCACCACTGACTCAGGCAGTGCATTCCACGCACCAACCACTCTCTGAGTAAAAAACCTTCCTCTAATATCCCCCTTGAACTTCCCACCCCTTACCTTAAAGCCATGTCCTCTTGTATTGAGCAGTGGTACCCTGGGGAAGAGGCACTGGCTATCCACTCTATCTATTCCTCTTATTATCTTGTACACTTTAGGAGAGAAATACTGATATAATGCAAGAGGTGGCCCTTCATACCACAGGTTCATGCCAGCTCCCATGAATGAATCCCAACTGTCCCACTTCTCTCAATTTACCCCTGCAATGTTTTCTCTCTCATGTGCTCATCAATTCCTCCTTTGATTCAGAATCATGTTTGATATCACAGGCATTTTGCATGAAATTTGTTTTTTTTGTGGCAGCAGTGCATTGTAATACATAATAAAATTATAAAAAATAGGCAATATACAATTAAATAGGTAGAGCAAAAACAGAGCTAAAATATAAGGTAGTATAAATGGGTCCATTTTCCATTCAGAAATATGGTGGCAGGGGGGATGAAGCTGTTAGTAAAATGTTGAGTGTGTGTCTTCAGGCTCCCGAACCAGCTCCTTGATGGTAACAATGAGAAGAGGGCATGCCCTGGATATTGGCCATTCTTAAGGATGGATGCCGCTTTTTCTGAGGCATCACCTTTAGAAGATATCCTTGATGCCGGTAAGGCTAGTGCCCATGGTGGAGCTGGCTAAGTTTGTAACTTCCTGCAGCTTTTACCAATCCAGTGCAGTGGCCCCTCCGTACCAGACGGTGATGCGACCAGTTAGAATGCTCCCCAGGGTACATCTGCAGAAATTTGTGAGTCTTTGGTGACCTTCCAAGCCTCCTCAAACTCCTAATGAAATGTAGCTGCTGTTGTGCCTTCTTTGTAATTGCATCAATATATTGGGCCCAGGATAGAGCTTCAGAGACTTTGATACCCAGGAACTTGAAACTACTCACCCTTTCTATTTCTGATTGCTTGATGAGGACTGGGTGTCTTCCCTCAACTTCCCCTTCTTGAAGTCCACCATCAATTTCTTGGTCTTATTGACATTGAGTACAAGGTTGTTGCTGCGACACCCCTCAGCCAGATAGTCTGTTGATGGTGACCTCCTTGTCACCGTCTGAAACTCTGCCAACAATAGTTGTCTTGTCAGCAAATTTATAGATGGCATTTGAGCTGTGCCTAGCCACACAGTCATGGCTGTAGTGAGAGTACAGTACTGGGATAAGCATATTTCCTTGAGGTGCACCAGTGTTGATTGTCAGTGAGGACGAGATGTTACTTCCAATCTGCAATGATTATGGTTTCCCGATGAGAAAGTTAAGACTCCATATACTGAGGGAGGTGTAGGGGCTCACGTTTTGGAGCTCGTTGATTAGTACCGAGGGTAAAATGGTGTTGAGCACTGAGCTGTAATCAATAAACAGCAGCCTGCTTTTGTCCAGCTGATCCAAAACTGAGTGGAGAGCCAGTAAGAATGTGTCCACCATAGACCAAATGTGGTGATAGGCAAATCAGTTTCTGCCGTTTTTGGTGTCCCTCTGTAAATTGCCTTCAAGAATACCTCACAGTCTCCCTATTACTGTTCAGAAACTTGCACTAAACTAACTACAGTAATACTTAATGGATGGAGTACTGGACAGCACATTTGTACCATCCCTCTGCATGTAGACAGTTATTTGTTTAAAATTACCTCCAACTCCTTGACTTCCTGCAGAATTGAGTGTATTTAGAAATATTAAAATCCCTTCAAAAGTGCCTCAATTGTAATCCCATTTTCTGTCCACTCTCTGCTTTGAATTACATAGAACATAGAATAGTACAGTACAGGCCCTTCGGCCCTCAGTGTTGTGCTGACCCTTAAACTCTGCCTCCCATATAACCCCCCCCACCTTAAATTACCCTATGTTCTAAATGTTTGTCTCCCACATTTTGCTGTACCTGTAATAATCGGGTTTGAACATTTCTCACAGCGCTGTTTAAACCCTATTTAAGGACTTTGAGCACAGTTCTGTTGAGTATAACCTTTCAACCCACTTGCCCAGATCTTCAAGGTCCTCCCTCCTCTCTGCTTCACCAACTTAATTTCTAATTCCTTCCCAGCTCGGTGGGTATCGGGGTGGAGATACGTCTCTACCAAAGGAGGTGTGAGGCACACCTTTCCTCTGCTAGCCTGCCGGTCACCCTTGGGCAAGGTGTAGCACCTACTTAAACCACCCCCCACCCCCGATCTGGGTCACGTGAAGCCATGGGAGCAGGTGGTGGATGGCGGTATGAACGACCGGTGCATATCACAAGTCCTGGTTATGCGACCACTGACGCCAGGCAGACAGAATCCCTGAAGAGTGTTGATAATGGCTGGGGTCCCCTGCCTCGTAAAGACACTGCCCAGAAGGAGGTCATGGCAAACCACTTCTGACGAAAAGTTTGCCAAGAACAATCGTGATCATGAGACCATGATCGCTCATGTCATGTGACATGGCACTTATATTCTCAGCTCGGAAACACGTATGTCATTCTCAGACGACAGTGACCATTAGAGTTGTAAAGTCAACTGCACAGATGCAGACCCTTCGACTCAATGAGTGTGACAACTAACAAGTTCCCATTTACACTAATTCCACATTGTGAGTTTTTTCTGCCCGCATACTCTGCAGCTTCCCTTCCCCCAGCCCCCACCAGATTCTACCACTCACACACACAGCAGACACACGTTCCAGCACCAATTAATCCAACAACCTGTGCATCTTTGGGATGTAGGGGTGGGGTAGACCTATGGGCTCACGGAGAGAACGTGCAAACCCCACACAGACAGCGACCGAGGTCAGGATTAAACCTGGGTCATGGCTCTACCTGCACCGTCCCCATTGCCTGATGTCACTGTGCTGTTTGGTATCGGGTTTGTCAGCACCTCCTTGGTCCATTATGGGGAATAAGTTGTTCTATGGTGCAGGGATATCTCTGTTTCCCATGTTAGACAGAGCAAGTGCTGAGCCTGCTTCCCCACTGTACTGCTACTGTCAGGCAGGAGCTATAGAAGCCCGAAGAACCACACCACCAGATTCAAGAGCAGCTGCCTTCCTACTTCCACTCGGTTCAAAAGGTACATCTAATGTCAGAGAAATATGTACAATATACATCCAGAAATTCTTCTTCTTCAGACATCCACAAAAACAGAGAAGTGCCCCAAAGAATGAATGACAGTTAGAACCCCCAACTCCCCCTCCCTCACAATGACAATTCTTCAACGGACCTGCATAACTCAACTCCTACCTCAGCAATGGAATAACATGGACCACGTCTTGTACTGTCATGAACGTCTTCAATTGTGTCTTTGTTTTCCTTTGCATGACATTTTATTTCACTGTATAGTATAATTTCATGTCTAATTGATATTATATGTTGTCTGAACCTACTTGCTGGCTATACTGCAAACAGGTTTTTCACTGTATGGTAGCTCCCTGTATTTTTGTAGCTAACGGTAAACTCAGCCCTGTGCCCCACAGCTTCCAGCCACTGACAGCAGCACTGGGCATTATGTCTTCTACCTGGGGCTTGCTCTTGCCATTAGCTCCAGCATCTTCATTGGGAGCAGTTTCATCCTGAAGAAGAAGGGACTCCTGCGCCTAGCCGGGAAGTCAGCGGTAAGAGCAGGTAAGTGGCCTTCCTGCAGCTGGACTGTGTGACCTGGTCTCAAGTGGAATAATGCTGGGATGAGAGAGACGAGTCTCTGCTCCAGGAACTGCAGAGGGGTGGGGGTAAGAGAGTCAGCCCCTCTTATGGGAAAGGGGAGGTAAGGGCCTTCATAGGAGAACGGGAGAACAAGTTGGCAGGTTCGGGGAGGTGATGTCCACCTGTCAGTGTCCAGTGCTGCTACAGTTCTCCATTTGGCCACAGGAAGGAGCAGTTACTACCAACACAGTGTTCTGTGTGGTGACACTGCGTTTCAATTCTTATCAGTCTCCACAGGAGAGCTCACACATACCAATGAGAGGAGATAATCGAATCAGAGTCGTACAGCACTGAAACTGGCCCTTTGGCCATTGAGTCTGTGTTGACCATCACAGCTCATTTACACCAATCCTACATTTTTTTAATCTGCCTCATGTTCCCATCAATTTCCTCCAGATTTTACCTCGCACCTACACACTGGGACAATTTACAGAAGCCAGAAAGCCCACTAACTGACACATCTTTGGGATGTGGGAGCAAACTAGTGTGAGTACTGGGGGGGAAGGGGGGAGCCCACAGGATCACTGGGAGAACGTGCAAACTCCACACAGTCAGGACTGACCTTGGCTCGCTGGCGCAATGAGGCAGCAACCGTAGTGGCTGCAGCATATTGCTTTCTGCTGGCTCAGTTACCGTTACCGTGAACTCCTGGTGTCAGGTCGACTGGCTGCACTTCCCTATCCTACCCAATCCCAGTGCCTGCAAGCCCCTAGCCGAGAGGTACAGCCGGTGATGTGAGTTAGGTGGGGCTGGCTGTTTGAGTGCCGTGTTTAATCGCCATCTGCTTTTTCCACAGGCCAGGGCGGACACGCATACCTGAAGGAGTGGCTTTGGTGGGCCGGGCTTCTCACAAGTGAGTGTCGGACAGTGAATCTTCCTACCTTTGGGGTGGAGTCGACCCTGCCAGGGAGCTGCTACATAACTTCCCACTGACGGGAGCTCACACCGGGACAGCAGCCATGCATCGGTTCTCTTGGTCAAGAAGAGGGTGGGCAGTGTCCTCCTACCTTACAACTCCATTGACCACCTACCCTCCACCTATCCCGGTATCCTAACACCCCGACCCCACTCACCCTCCTGCCCACTCCACCCCTCTTTCACCACTCTTTCCCCCACAAAATACTCTCCCCCAAATGGGTCCCGCCACATCTCTATTCTTCCAGCCCTCCGCATCTGCCAATTCCACTCCGATCCCCTTCTGCCACCCCACCCGCAGATTCCATCCACCCTCTCACCCTGGGGTCCCTTTACTCCTCTCTGGCCTGTCACTGTCTGTGTGGGTTGTGTGATGACTGAGCACCGGGTACATTGAGCACCTGGTTCGCTCTCTAACTCTGCCTGTCCTCTTTTGCAGTGGGTTTGGGAGAAGCTGCCAATTTTGCTGCCTATGCCTTTGCCCCAGCAACTCTAGTCACACCTCTGGGAGCCCTCAGCGTTCTTGTGAGGTGAGCAAACCCAATGTCCTTCAGCTCACGGTCTCCTCTTTCCTACCCTCCCAACAAGCTGGTAAACTAGATCTAGAATTGTCTTCACCATTGAGAACAGGGTAATGGTGGAGGCTGTTCTTGTGATTTGGAGGCCGTTGACCTCTGTTGTGTCACAGATCGGTGCTGAGATCTTTTGTGTTTGTAATGTAGACAATGCATGTGGATGTAGACGTGATCACTATGGACACAGATTGTTCATTATGGAGGATAGTCTGGGCTACAGGGTGATATTGATATGTTGGTGAAGTCGGCTGAGATGGAGTTTAATGTGAGGTGAGGGGTATGAATGGCACCTTGAATGGTGGTGTTTAAGCCTATTACTAACAAAAGAGAGACATTGATGAGCAATTCCAGTGACCTTTGAAGGTGGCAGCACAGATGGATAACATGGCTAAGGCAGTGTATGGGATACTGGTCTTCATTACTTGGACCATTCAATAGAAGAACAGGGAGATTATGCTCCAATTTTATAAAACATTGATTGGACCTTAGCTGAAGTACTGCATACAGTGTAGCTTACCTCTTGCGTGAATGATCAAAGTTCAAAGTAAACAAGAGAAAATCTGCAGATTGGAAATCCAAGCAACACACATAAAATGCTCAAGGAACTCAGCAGGCCAGGCAGCATCTATGGAAAAGAGTAAACACTCGACTCAACCTGAAACGTTGACTGTACTCGTTTCCATAGATGCTGCCTGGCCTGCTGAGTTCCTCCAACGTTTTGTGAAAGTTCTAAGTAAATTTATTATCCCCAGTCACAATCCTGAGATTCATTTTCTTGTCAGCATACTCAATAAAACCAATAACTATAATAGACTTAATGAAAGACTGCACTAACAGGGCAGACAACCAGTGTTCAAAAGACAACAAACTACAAATAGAAATAGAAAGAAGAAATATTAATTAAATAAGCAATAAATATTGAGAACATGAGATGGTGCCCTTGAAAGTGAGTTTATATAATGTGGGAACAGTTCAGTGATGGGGCAAGTGAAGTTATCTCTGGTTCAAGAGCCTGATGGTTGAGGGGCAATAACTGTTCCTGATCCTGGTGGTGTGAGTTCGGAGGCTCCTGTACCACCTTCCTGATTGCAGCAGTGAGAAGACAGTATGACCTGCGTGGTGGGGTCCCTGTTTGCTTTCCTGCGACAGCGTTTCATGCAGATGTGATCAATGGTGGGGAGGCCCTTACTTGTGATAGACTGGGCCGTATCCACTACTTTTTGTAGGATTTTCCATTCAAGGGCTTTGGTGTTTCCATGACAGGAAGTGATGCAACCGGTCGATATATTCTCCACTACACACCTATAGAAGTTGGTCTAAGTTTCAGATGTCATGTCAAATCCTCACAAACTCCTAAAGAAGCAGAGGCAATGATGTGCTTTCTTCATAATTGCACTTGCATGCTGGGCCCAGGACAGGTCCTCCGACATGATAATCAGCTCCTTGGTCTTGCTACACTGGGTAAGAGGCTGTTGTTGTGGCTCCATTCTTCAGGATGTTGCCTGAGTTGGAGCAGTTCAGTGATGAGGAAAGACTGGAGCAGAGGAACTTGAGAGGGCACATAATTGAAGTGTATGAAAGTATGACTGGTACAGATGGGGGAGATGTGGAAAACTATTATCCATATCAGGGGTAGGTAAAACTATATACTTTATTGTCGCCAAACAATTGATACCAGAACGTACAATCATCACAGCAATATTTGATTCTGC
The DNA here is from genome assembly GCF_963921235.1 of Mobula hypostoma. Classification (NCBI taxonomy): domain Eukaryota; kingdom Metazoa; phylum Chordata; class Chondrichthyes; order Myliobatiformes; family Myliobatidae; genus Mobula; species Mobula hypostoma. The sequence goes on along the minus strand of NC_086106.1, from coordinate 57,964,081 downwards.
GCTCCCACTCCCTGGATTACAAATATTAAATATTAAAAATAGTAAAAATTAGTAAATATTAAAAATTTAAATTATAAATCATAAATAGAAAAATGGAAAGTAAGGTAGTGCAAAAAAACTGAGAGGCAGGTCTGGATATTTGGAGGGTACGGCCCCGATCTGGGTCAGGATCCGTTCAGCAGTCTTATCACAGTTGGAAAGAAGCTGTTCCCAAATCTGGCCGTACAAGTCTTCAAGCTCCTGAGCCTTCTCCCGGAGGGAAGAGGGATGAAAAGTGTGTTGACTGGGTGGGTCATGTCCTTGATTATCTTGGCAGCACTGCTCCGACAGCGTGCGGTGTAAAGTGAGTCCAAGGACAGAACATTGGTTTATGTGATGTGCTGCACCATTTTCACGATCTTCTGCAGCTTCTTTCAGTCTTGGACAGGACAACTTCCATACCAGGTTGTGATGCACCCTTGAAGAATGCTTTCTACGGTGCATCTATAAAAATTAGTGAGGGTTTTAGGGGATAGGCCAAATTTCTCTAGTTTTCTCAGGAAGTAAAGGCGCTGGTGGGCCTTCTTGGCCGTGAACTCTGCTTGGTTGGACCAAGTCGGGTCATTTGTGATGTTGACCCCGAGGAACTTAAAGCTTTTGACCTGTTCCACTTGCACACCACCGATGTAAATTGGGTTGTGTGGTTCGCTACTCCTCCTGAAATCAGCAATCAATTCTTTCGTCTTGCTGACGTTGAGGGATAGGTTATTGTCTTTGCACCATGCCACCAGGTTCTTAATTTCCTCTCTGTACTCAAACTCATCATTACCTGAGATACGGCCTACAATTGTTGTGTCATCAGCAAACTTATATATTGAGTTTGATGGAAACTTGGCTACACAATCACGGGTGTACAGTGAGTACAGCAGGGGGCTGAGTACACAGCCTTGTGGGGCACCAGTGCTCAGAGTGATTGTAGAGGAGAGCTTGTCCCCTATTTTTACAGCCTGGGTCCTGTCTGTGAGGAAGTTGAAGATCCAGCTACAGATCTAACTGCTAAGGCCCAGGTTCCGGAGCTTAGGAATCAGGTTATTTGGAATGATGGTATTAAAGGCAGAGCTGCAGGCAATGAAAAGGAGCCTTATGTATGCGTCTTTATTCTCCAGGTGTTCTAAAGAGGAATGTAGGGCCAGAGAGATGGCATCTGCCGTTGACCTAGGTCTTAGATTTAGGGTGGGGGGGGGTCAAATAAATTCAGAGGGGATCTTAAGGGGACCCTTTGCACCTAGAGTGTTGAGTATGCAAACTGATTGCCTGAGACAGGTGGAAGCAGAGATGCGGACAGCATTGGTGTCTAGATGAGCACTTGAATTACCTGGTAAGGCTACAGGCCAATTGCTGAGAGATGGGATTAAAGGAATGGGTGCCCCTGGTTAGAATGGGCCGAATGGCCTGTTTCTGTGCAATCTGACTCTAAATGCCTTGATTCTGGTTTCCCATTCCCCATACACTGACTTTACAAACACCTGAACGGTGTAATCACAGTCAGGCAGTTTCACCGTGTGAGACCCTCCACCCTTCAATCCAGCTCACAAACCAAACAGCAGGCAGCACCAATACACAGAGGAGAGACATGGCCTCATCACGATTATCCCCACTCACAAGGCCAAGTAACTCCAGCATTCCCAACAAGAACTGAGATTCAGATGCTCAAAATCATTAACAATACTCACGACAACTACAAAGTTGTGCACCTTGAAAAGTTAAATAGAGGTAAGACCTATAAATTGTAGGGCACTAATGGAGGTAGATGAACAGAGACCAAACGGTTCACACCCAAGGGTTCTGGAAAATGGCAACACAGCTGGATAGAGTGGTGAAGAAGGTACCTGGAATACTTGTTCATGGGTCAGGTGACAGAAATATAAACATTGGAACATTTTGTTGCAAATAACACTACACTTGGGGGTATTGTGTGCATTTCTGGCAGCCACACTATAGGAGGGTGGGCAGGGTTTTAGAGGGGAAACTTCCTCACACAGTGGTTTATATCTTGAACTTGCTTCCATAAGAATGTGGTGGAAGAAGTTATAGTCACTGTGTTTATGAGGTGTTTAGACACTGGAATTGTCAAGGCATAGAATATGGGCCTAATGTGGATAAATGGGATAATGTAGTTGAGAACAAACATGTACATGGTGGACCGGAGAATTTGTTTCTGTGATGTATGACTCAAGGTCAGGTTAGCATATGTTAGAAATGTGTAGAAATCTTTCTACACATCCCATCATTTTCATGGTATGGTTCAAAGTTCACTTTGCATTTTTCCATAAAGAAACATTTATAATATTATGGGAATATTGAATATTTCTGTAAAAGGATTATGAGAAATACAGCCTTATCTCAGAGACAGAATACAGTGCACAGTTCTCCAACAGGATTAACAAACAGTGGGACAGCTTTTGGGAAATTTGGTATATATGGTAAAAGTATTCAGCCCCCCAACCTTTGTTCACATAAACCAGTATTACAAGCAAGGATTTTGATCAATTTAACTGAGAATTTTATATGTGAATCACATGCTCCTTGTTTCACAGTAGAGTCCAAAAAACAGGGAAAATTGTAAAATAAGAAAAGCTAAAGATTCAAAAACTGAAATGTCAGCAGTTCAAAAGTATTCACTCTTCTTTGCTCAGCACCTCCCTCAGCTATTACATCCAGTAGTCTTTTTGGATAAGCCTCTATTAGCTTTCCACAACATGAAGGAGCAAGACTGCAGTGGTTAGCAATCTTGAGGAATTATTAGAGGTGTTCAGTTGGGTTAAGATCAGGATCTGACTGGGCCACTCAAGGACATCAATTTTCTTCATTTGAAGCCACAGCATGGTTCCTCTGGCAGTGTGCTTTGGGTTGTTGTCCTGCTGAAAGACAAACTTCCTCCCCAGTTTAAGCTTTCTGGCAGAGGCAAGCAGGTTTTTATCCAGAATCTCTGTGTTTAGCAGCATTCATCCTCCCATCAATCCCGACCAGATTTCCAGCCCCTCCTGCTGAAAAGCATCCCCATAGCATACTACTCCACCATATTTTATAATAGGGATGGTGTTACCTGGCTGATGCACAGTATTAGATTTACAACCCGTGTAATGTTTAGTATTCAGGCCAAAAAGTTCCTCTTTGCTCATCTGACCACAAGACATTTTCCCACATCTTTACAGTATCTTCTAAGCAACACTTTGCAAAGTCTTTACAGGCAAGGATATGATTTTATTTTTTTCAGCCTGAACTTCTTCCTTCCAATCTTTCACCATGGATTCATCCATTTCCCTTTCAACCCCATTCTCTTGTTTTATCCCCGTAACCTTTCACTCTCTAATCAACCTCTGCCTTAAATATACCCAATGACCTGGTTTCCATAACAACCTGTGATATTGAATCCCACAGAGTCGCCACCCTCTGGCGAAAGAAATTCCTCCTCGTCACTGTTCTAAATGAAAGACCCTCTATTCTGACGCTGTTCCTGGACTCCCCCACTAGAGGAAACATCATCTCCAAATCCATTCTATCTAAGCCTTTCAATATTCAATAGGTTTCAATGAGATCCCAGCTTCATTCTAAATTGCAGCAAGTAAAGGTCCAGAGCCATCAATTGCTACTCGTATGATTAGCCTTTCATGCCTGAAATAATTCTCAATAGGAGAGTCCTATTTACTAAATAGGAGGCCCAGAACTGTTCACAATACTCCAAGGCCTCACCAATGCCTTAAAAATTCAGATTTTATATAATCCTATTGAAATGAATGCTAACATTGCATTTGTCTTCCTTGCCATTGACTCAACCTGCAAGTTAACTTTTAGGGAATCATGCACAGGGACTCCCAAGTCCATTTTCACTTCAGATTTTTTAATTTTTGCCCTGTTCAGAAAATAGTCTGTGCTTTTATTCCTTCTACCAAAGTTCGTGACACCCAATACTTCCCAATACTGTATTCCATCTGCCACTTCTTTGCCATTCTCCTAATTTGTCCACCTGCAGTCTCCCTGCTTCCTCAACAGTACCTGCTGTTCCCCCATCTCTGTATCGTCCTCAGACTTGGCCACAAAGCCATCAATTCATCATCCAAATCATTGGCATGCAACGTAAAATGAAAAGGTCCCAACACCAACCCCTGCAGAACACCTCTAGTCACCAGTAGTCAATCAGAAGGGGCTCCATTTATTCCCACTCTGTCTCTTGGCAGTCAGCCAATGCTCTATCCGCGCTAATATCTTTCCTGTAATAGCATGGGCTCTTGTTAAACAGCCTCATGTGCAGCACCTTGTCAAAGGCCTTCTGAAAATCCAAGTATACAATATCCACTGATTCTCCTTCGTCTATCCTGCTTGTTATTTTCTCAAAGAATTCCAACAGGTTTGTCAGGGAAGATTTTCTCTTGAGGAAACCATGCTGACGTTGGTCTATCTTATCATGTGCCTCCAAGTATCCTGAAATCACATCCTGAATAATCGACTCCTGACATCTTCCCAACCACTGAGGTCAGGCTAACTAGCCTATAATTTCCTTTCTTCTGCCCTTCTTAAAGAGTTTAGTGACATTTGCAATTTTCCAATCTGGAACCATGCCAGAATCAAAGGTCATCCTATAAAATACAATGTACAAGTGGCAGTGTGTGGGGGTATGAAGGAGGGGCTGTGGAGAGGAGAGGATGATGTAGATGTAATGGAAGGGGGTGGTGGGGGTGGGAGAATGGATGGAGGGGTTGAGCAGCCTTTCAGTTCGGGGAAAGTAACTGGTTTTGACTGTTGTGATCCTGGCGCAGATGCTGTGTGGCCTCTTCACTAATGGGAGTGGGACAAACAGTCTATAAGCAGGTTCTTGCTGAGCAAGGAGATCTGCAAGAGTTGTTCAGCAGTGAAGCTATTCAGTCACTTCAATGTTGGTGTCAACTTGAGCTGGGGTAGAGTGGAGACAATACTCCTGCAGCCCACTGAAGCCTGACCCCATTCCCAATTGAATCTGAAAGAGCAGGTGCGACCCAGTATTCACACCCGACTATCTTTTCATCAGTGCAGCCCTTAGCATTTCCTTCCCCCATCATCATCTCCCATTGCAACACTGCTAGCGTCTGAGTCTTTCTCACTTCCCATTTTATCACTGTCTTATAATATTCCATCTTAAAGAGAAAGAGGATGGCATTGCTCGGTGTGTCAGGCAGCATGAATGGAGACAGAAGCAGAGGCAAGGACCTTCCATCAGTCTTGTCCGGTTGAGTATTCTCAACTTTTTTCATTCAGATTTTTAGATTAATTTAAATAGATTACTTTTAGACATGGGTTTTAAGACATTTCACATTACCCCATGGGGTCAGGTACAGTTACTTTGATTGTGCATTTTGTGTGGTAAATGATAAATAAAACCTGTTTGAGAGTCTGGGAGTTGAGCATGGATACAGCAAAAACTATCAATGGGGCCAGGCTTTTCTTTTAAAATATTGCTCTTCAAGGCAAGGCAGGTAGCAGCAGATACAAACTCTAAAGAAACTCTAGAGAAAGAGAATGATCAGGAATTTGTAAATTCTATTACTGTTTCCTATCCAGTCTTTGGAATTCCTAACACAATCTCACTACTCTCCCTCAGTGCTATCTTATCTTCATACTTTTTAAATGAGCGGCTGAACCTTCACGGAAAGATGGGCTGCATTCTGAGTATCCTGGGATCAACGGTGATGGTCATCCATGCCCCACAGGAGGAGGAGGTCGGAACCTTGGCTGAAATGGTGGAAAAGCTGAAGGATCCAGGTAGAACAAATTGGGTAAAATCTGGTGGAATACTTTGTTTCCACTACAACAGGTGTCAGTGCAGGACAGATGCATCTCCATCAATTATGGCAGAATCATAGATTCCAGTAGATGGGTCAAGGCCTTCATGGGATTGGCCAGGCTCTGCTTTGTGAGGCAGCTGTTTCACTCTAGGTTCTGCTTGGTGCTGCAGACTTTATAACTATAAATTTATCCAGTTCCCTATTGAAAAAATCACTTAATTCTGCTGTCAGTACCCTTTCAGGAATGACACTCCATGTGATGACAAACTCAGTTTCAAAAGCAAAGGAAATCCACCCATTTTCCAGTCAAAGCTGGCTGCTCTGGTTACCAGCCACACAAGTGAACATTGATTCTCCCTGTGCCATTTTATTTCCCAATCCCACTCTAGTCTGTGTTTGGCTTCCTCTACTACCACACTGTGGCCCAACATTTCATCTCACCCTGTCCCTTTCTCACGCCATCCTATTCATGCTCATCACCTTTACCTGGCCCCTTCTAGTGTTTAGTCCCCCATCTTCCTACTCTCCATCTCTGCTTTTAACACTGACACCCTCTCATAGTTCTGAATGCAAATGTTAACTGGTTTATTTCCAACAGAAACTTCCCAACTGGCTGAGTTCTTCCAGCATTTCTGGCTTATTCTGGATTTTCCCTGTAACCTGGCACATTTCAAGTTAGTGCCAGGTTGGAGGTGTTTTTAAAGCAGGACTGGTTCTGCCAGGTTTTTTGTTTATTGTGCACATACACACCTTGCATCCCGATCTAAATCCAGCCTTGTTTCTGCCTTGCAGGTTTCATTGCTTTTGCTGTGTGTGTTGTGGTCAGCTGCTTGATCCTGATCTTGTTGGTGACCCCCCGCTACGGCCAGAAGAATGTCCTGGTCTACATCCTCATCTGCTCCATCATTGGCTCCCTCTCTGTCTCGTGTGTTAAGGGTCTGGGCATCGCCATTAAGGAGCTATTTGTGGGCCACCGTGTGCTATCATCCCCAATGACCTGGATCCTGCTGGTCTTCTTGATAGTCTGCATCAGCACCCAGATCAACTACCTGAACAAAGCCCTCGACATCTTCAACACCTCCATCGTAACTCCTATCTACTATGTCTTTTTTACCACTGCTGTGATGACCTGCTCAGTCATTCTGTTCAAGGAGTGGTACCACATGACCATTTACAACATTGTGGGCACAATTAGTGGGTTCCTCGTTATCGTCCTTGGTATCTTCCTGCTGCATTCTTTCAAGGACATCAGTTTCACTCCTAGCATCCTGCCTCTGTTCCTCAGGAAGGCCAAGCCCAGGGTGGACCGAAGCCAACCTTACCAAGCCCTGCCTTCCCAGGGGACAGAAAGCCCCAGCTGCTAACTCCAAGTCAGCAATGCATAGCTTCACCTGGGAGCCGAGTTGGAAGGATCAGGGACAGTGTGTTCAAAACCCTTCTGATCTGTCCACACACATTTATTTAGCATTCCTCCCCAGGCTGCAATATCATATTGGAGTTCATTCCCATCCACCTCATGGTTAGCTGGTACACGTTAGCGGAGCTGCCTCTCCAAGTATGATGTTGAGCTGAAGAAGGACTCACTCGTTCCAAGTTGCTGGTCCTAGTGAGTGTCCCATTACCCAGCACTGTTAAATATGGGGGGGGGAACAGATGATCGCGCGCGCACGTGCGTGTGTGTGTGTGTGTGTGTGTGTGTCTGTGTGGAATTCGGGTGTCAGGCAATTTATCTTTGAAATACTGTCATGTCTTGACAGGAAGGGTAAAAGGTTTCAATAATTTGATCATGACAGGTATAATGTCATAAGACCTGGGTCACCAAATCAAACAAAAGAATCCAGCTCTCACCATGTAAGGATCTCATTTTGACAATGCTTGTCCTCAGTCTACTCAGAGAATGAAGGTAGTGAGGTTTGAGGAAGAGGACCAAAAGCACTACTTAGAAGTTGGTACCGTTGTATTCTTTCTCATCGTTGATCTTAGCAGTAGCATTCCTTATGAGGTCATATTTTTCACATGCCAACACAATCTCCATTGGGCACAACATAGCAAGGACCATAATCCAGGTATTTCATATTAGTCACACGTTGAAACTCTCTGATTCAGCACTTTAGGATTGTCTGGTGCCAGATTACAATAAAACTGTCCCAATTATCTACCACTAATCAGGACTGTTCTTTTAAGTACAGGACACTCCCCAGTTAGTGAGGGTTCTGTTCTCAAGAACTATTGGTAACTCAAATTTTCCCTAATTTGGGAAAGCTGTTGGCTGATAATGTAAAAGTTACACTGGTAGGTTAATCAGGTACAGATCTTAGTTAATTTTAGTCCTTAGAATTAGCCAATTAGTACAGATCTGTATTAAAGATCTAAATGCTGCTGGGCCAGAGTTTCAACCTGTAGAAAGACTTCTCCTTACACTAATGGAGTCTTGAGCTCTCCACCACAGTAGACTGTGACACAATACGTACAACAGTTTATCAGCATCTTTTTACTGATTCCAGTGCTAGACCTGCTCTGCAAGTACGTACTGGAGCATTGCAGAAGGGACTTTAAGGAGCTCAGGGTTGATTTCAGAAAAGTACAGCAAGACGCCCTACTGTCCAGTGTCCACACTGACCATCAAATCCCCTACTTACATTAATCCTACATTAGATCTCAAACCCTGGTCTCTTGTGTTGAGGTAGCAGCTCTACTGGATTACAGAAACAAGGAGTTCCACTTTTATCACCCATGCAGTGAAGTGCTCTGTCCAGACTGTTGCTCAAAGTGCTTTAATATTCTGGCACGTGAACCCATCACTTGCCTGGAGCTAGGCTGGTGATGAAAGCAGACCTGGAGCTATGAGCATTGCAAACATATCGCAAGGCTTGAATAGTTCAAGCTGTTGGAAAGTAATCAGACCTAGATGCTACTGAAAAACTACCTGCTTGGCACAGCCTTTGTCCAAACAGTAAATGTACTGCAGGTCAAAATACTGTGGATGCTGGAAACACTCAGCATGTCAGGTTGTATCTGTGAGAAAAGAAACAGTTGACGTTTCACCTCAGGGACGCTCCATGATGATGCTCTTCGGCACGTACTTTTCATCAGAAATATCAAAAGGAGAAACCTTTATACAGAGCGTAGAACTAACAACACACAATTCTCATCAGTCCCAGGCACTTGCGACTTAGTCCAGCTACTGTTCTAATTTAAGTGACTGAAAAATGTCTTACATTAAATATATTTTTACAGTGCTGATAATACTGTGGAGGTTTTTAATCACTTTACTTGGACAAAGGTAGAACAACGTGACCAGGGGCTTCCCCTAGATTTAGTAAAGCAGCAAGGAGCAGCTCAGGGATTGAGTCACTGTCATCCCATTGTTGTAGAGGAAAACCTCTTGTGAGGGGATGGCAGTGAAATACAAGACTAAGCAAATGGGATCTTTCTAACACCATGTCTTTCAGGGATACTCCCTATTCTTGGATTGTGAGCTTAACTTGGGATGTTGATGTCACTGGCATTTCTTGTACCTGTACAGAGGAGCCAGCTCAGAGTCACTGGTGAGTCTGGGCTCACATATACACCCAGATTAAGTGAGGATGCGAAATTCCTACCCTGAAGAAAAGGTTTTCCAACAAACTGATACTTACAGTTAGCACTTTGATAAGCTTTTCATTAACAGTAGGCCATTTGGCAAGATCACCACAGAAACAGGCCCTTCACCCCACTGAGATGTGTATCTATTCTCACCAAGATGATGCAAATGGGCTTTTATCTCTTCTGCATTCTCTCTATTGCTATCATATTCTTGCTCTTGTGTGGCAACCATAACCGTACACAATTATGATCCAAGTGTGGTCTAAATATTTAAAGCTGTAACATGATGTTCCAATTCTTATGCTCAATGAAAACAAGCATACAAAATGCCTTCTTTACTGTCCTATCCACTTGTTTCAGAGCTTTCAGGAAGCAATGGACTGGTACCCCAAGATCTAACTACATCAATATTCACAACATCCCTGACATTTACTCCATATGTTCACCCAAAATTTAACCACAAGTCACACTCGGTCGGATTAAATTCCACCTGCCATTCTCCTTCAACTGTCTGATTATGTTCCACCATCACTTTAAACAGCCTTCACTATCTGCTGTTCCATAAATGTTCATATTATCTGCAAGCTTAATCATACGCCCAGTCATTTCTATATATTATGAACAAAGACCCCAGTACCATCCCTGCAGGATGGGAAGTGCATACTTGTTACACAGTTTCCAGTCAGAAAACACCCTTTCACCATTACCCTGTCTCATATCACTCAGGCAATTTTGGACCCAATTCATCAGCACCTTTCATCATACCATTACCTTCTAGGCCAGCCTATTTTGTAAAAAGCTTTATTAATGTACATATAGGAAATATCTACCAAACTGTTCATCAAACTCCTTGGCTACCTCCTCAAAAAAATTGAGACTTGATCTCCTCCGTACAAATCATAGCAACTCCCAATCAGTCCCATCTTTCCAAGTGAATATAAATCCTGGTCTCATAGAACCTTCAAGTTTTCAACCACTGATGTAAAGTTCACTGACCTGTAGTTTCCAGGCTTGTCTCAGCTGCCCTTTTTAAATAAAAGCACAATAGCTGCCTCCGGTCTTATAGTACCATACATATGACTAACAAAGTGCAAACATCTCCAAGGCCTGAGTAATCTCCATTTTTGCTTTCATCTTTGTCCTAGGATCAATCCACTTTAAGGTGCACAAATATTTCTAGCTCTTACACCTCCTTCATACTGAAACAAGAGGTTAGCTAAGAAGGAATTGGGCCCCTTAGTGATGAGAAGAGTAATCTTATCCTTTGAGTCAGACATTACAGCTCCAAACCACTATAGCCCTCTCAACTTTAGAGAGCCCACAAATTCACCTCCCTGGTGAATACCAATGGAAATTACTCATTTAGGATCACACTTAGATCATCCCTTAGTTCCTTCCTTAGCTATCCTCTTGCTTTAATATATTTTTACGATTCTGTAATTATTCTTGCCAAGGACAGTTCATGACTCCTTTTTGCCCTAATTTTTCCATTTTCTTCTGTCTGTTATGAACTTCAAATGACTTGTTTGGTGACTTCCTACATTTGACACATGCCTCCTTTTACCGATCAGTTTTTCAATATCCTTCATTATCTCTTACAGGGACTCCGAATTCTTGTCATTTCACTTCTAATCGCTGGATTTACCAAATGTGTTTCCCTCTGGCAGTTCCTCCAAATCTGCCTTTCCCAGGTACCATCCCACAGTATGGAAAACTGCCTTCTCCTAACTTACGCTCCAAACTCAAGGGAACTATTTTATTGTTTTTCATTACCAGCTTGCCAAACTTATCCCAGAGAGCTCCACCAATCTCTTCAATCATTTGCACATCTGTATTCCCTAGTTCAACCCATCTCTAGTTCGACTCTGTGCATGTTGCTTCAGAAAAACCTGAAAGCATTTTCAACTAAAGCAATCTCATTCAATGTTGAGAAACTTCATTCCTTTACTAGGAAGAGGCGCAGTCGACGTTTCAGGCCGAGACCCTTCGTCAGGACTAACTGAAGGAAGAGTGAGTAAGGGATTTGAAAGCTGGAGGGGGAGGGGGAGATGCAAAATGATAGGAGAAGACAGGAGGGGGAGGGATAGAGCCGAGAGCTGGACAGGTGATTGGCAAAAGGGGATACAAGAGGATCATGGGACAGGAGGTCCGGGAAGAAAGACAAGGGGGGGGGTGACCCAGAAGATGGGCAAGAGGTATATTCAGAGGGACAGAGGGAGAAAAAGGAGAGTGAGAGAAAGAATGTGTGCATAAAAATGAGTAACAGATGGGGTACGAGGGGGAGGTGGGGCCTAGCGGAAGTTAGAGAAGTCGATGTTCATGCCATCAGGTTGAAGGCTACCCAGACGGAATATAAGGTGTTGTTCCTCCAACCTGAGTGTGGCTTCATCTTTACAGTAGAGGAGGCCGTGGATAGACATGTCAGAATGGGAATGGGATGTGGAATTAAAATGTGTGGCCACTGGGAGATCCTGCTTTCTCTGGCGGACAGAGCGTAGATGTTCAGCAAAGCGGTCTCCCAGTCTGCGTCGGGTCTCACCAATATATAAAAGGCCACATCGGGAGCACCGGACGCAGTATATCACCCCAGTCGACTCACAGGTGAAGTGATGCCTCACCTGGAAGGACTGTTTGGGGCCCTGAATGGTGGTAAGGGAGGAAGTGTAAGGGCATGTGTAGCACTTGTTCCGCTTACACGGATAAGTGCCAGGAGGGAGATCAGTGGGGAGGGATGGGGGGGGACGAATGGGCAAGGGAGTTGTGTAGGGAGCGATCCCTGCGGAATGCAGAGAGAGGGGGGGAGGGAAAGATGTGCTTAGTGGTGGGATCCCGTTGCAGGTGGCGGAAGTTACGGAGAATAATATGTTGGACCCGGAGGCTGGTGGGGTGGTAGGTGAGGACCAGGGGAACCCTATTCCTAGTAGGGTGGTGGGAGGATGGAGTGAGAGCAGATGTACGTGAAATGGGGGAGATGCGTTTAAGAGCAGAGTTGATAGTGGAGGAAGGGAAGCCCCTTTCTTTAAAAAATGAAGACATCTCCCTCGTCCTAGAATGAAAAGCCTCATCCTGAGAGCAGATGCGGCGGAGACGGAGGAATTGCGAGAAGGGGATGGCGTTTTTGCAAGAGACAGGGTGAGAAGAGGAATAGTCCAGATAGCTGTGAGAGTCAGTAGGCTTATAGTAGACATCAGTGGATAGGCTGTCTCCAGAGACAGAGACAGAAAGATCTAGAAAGAGGAGGGAGGTGTCAGAAATGGACCAGGTAAACTTGAGGGCAGGGTGAAAGTTGGAGGCAAAGTTAATAAAGTCAACGAGTTCTGCATGCGTGCAGGAAGCAGCGCCAATGCAGTCGTCAATGTAGCGAAGGAAAAGTGGGGGACAGATACCAGAATAGACATGGAACAGAATTGTTCCACAAACTCAACAAAAAGGCAGGCGTAGCTAGGACCCACACGGGTGCCCATAGCTACACCTTTAGTTTGGAGGAAATGGGAGGAGCAAAAGGAGAAATTATTAACAGTAAGGACTAATTCCGCTAGACGGAGCAGAGTGGTGGTAGAGGGGAACTGATTAGGTCTGGAATCCAAAAAGAAGCGTAGAGCTTTGAGACCTTCCTGATGGGGGATGGAAGTATATAAGGACTGGACATCCATGGTGAAAATAAAGCGGTGGGGGCCAGGGAACTTAAAATCATCGAAAAGTTTAAGAGCGTGAGAAGTGTCACGAACATAGGTCGGAAGGGATTGAACAAGGGGTGATCGAGGTATGCAGAAACGAGTTCAGTGGGGCAGGAGCAAGCTGAGACAATAGGTTGGCCAGGACAGGCAGGTTTGTGGATCTTGGGTAGGAGGTAGAAACGGGAAGTGCGGGGTGTGGGAACTATAAGGTTGGTAGCAGTGGATGGGAGATCCCCTGAGCGGATAAAGTCGGTGATGGTGTGGGAGACAATGGCCTGGTGCTCCTTAGTGGGGTCACGATCGAGGGGTAAATAAGAGGAGGTATCCGCGAGTTGTCACTGCGCCTCAGCAAGGTAGAGGTCAGTATGCCAGACTACAACAGCACCCCCCTTATCAGCGGGTTTAATAATAAGGTTAGGATTAGTGCGGAGGGAGTGGAGAGCAGAGTGTTCCGAAGGAGTGAGGTTGGAATGGGGACAATGCAGACTGGGAGACCGCTTTGCTGAACATCTACGCTCTGTCCGCCAGAGAAAGCAGGATCTCCCAGTGGCCACACATTTTAATTCCACATCCCATTCCCATTCTGACATGTCTATCCACGGCCTCCTCTACTGTAAAGATGAAGCCACACTCAGGTTGGAGGAACAACACCTTATATTCCGTCTGGGTAGCCTCCAACCTGATGGCATGAACATTGACTTCTCTAACTTCCGCTAAGGCCCCACCTCCCCCTCGTACCCCATCTGTTACTCATTTTTATGCACACATTCTTTCTCTCACTCTCCTTTTTCTCCCTCTGTCCCTCTGAATATACCTCTTGCCCATCCTCTGGGTCACCCCCCCTCCTTGTCTTTCTTCCCGGACCTCCTGTCCCATGATCCTCTCGTATCCCCTTTTGCCTATCACCTGTCCAGCTCTCGGCTCTATCCCTCCCCCTCCTGTCTTCTCCTATCATTTTGCATCTCCCCCTCCCCCTCCAGCTTTCAAATCCCTTACTCACTCTTCCTTCAGTTAGTCCTGACGAAGGGTCTCGGCCTGAAACGTCGACTGCGCCTCTTCCTATAGATGCTGCTTGGCCTGCTGCGTTCACCAGCAACTTTGATGTATGTTGCTTGAATTTCCAGCATCTGCAGAGTTCCTGTTGTTTCCTTTACTAGTACAGCTTTACTGCCTTTATGGCCTTCTGTTCCTATTCCGACTGACTACTGGGAAGCCTATAGTAAACCCCAAAGTGACAGCCTCTGTCTCATTCTGAAGTTGTACACATCTAAGTTCACTGGCCACTCTCTCCAGGATATCCTCACTGTAGTACTCTTGCTGATCAGCAGTACAACTCCTCCCCTTTTGCACCTGTAACTTCTATACATCAGATCATTCAGCTTCCAGTCCTGCTATTCCCAAAACCACATTTCCATGGTCACAACAATAATACCACCCCTTGTGCTGATCCATGGGGCTCTTTGCATTAAGGTAAATACGGTTAAGCCACCAGCCCTCTTGTGCTTCCCCTCTTCCCTGTCTGCTCTGTCCACTGGAGTGAGTCTCCTCACCTGCTGCACAGTCATCTGGGTCTCGCTTGCTGCCTCACCAGTTTAAACTCCTAACACTTCACTAATAATGCATTGATTGCCATCTCAAATTTCAAAGAATCAAGAATGGTTCACACAGACTGGAAGTAACAATAGTCACCCTATTTGATAAGATAGGGTGAGACACAAGGGTACCAGCGTTTTCTCATGTTTCCATTTCTTCTTGCTTCTTTGCGAAATAACAGCACTACATCTAGGTTCTTTCTAATTGATAGAAATTCTTGAAACTAATTTTGGAAGACAACCAATGTATCTGTCATTTCCACAGTCACCACCTTGGGAACTTTAGGATGCAGGCCAACTTCAAATCCCATGAACTTCAACAGTAAGCAAATTTCTCTGAGCTCACTTATTCACTTTACGTTTACTGATGGCTGCAAGCTGAAACTATTAAACAGATTGGTTATTCCACTGCAAGAATCTCAACATCCCAATGATATTCCATTGTCCACCAAGCACAAAAGTGATGTAACATATGCAACTTGAAAGTAACATGCAGCCAACTACACTGAAACTTGACATCGCCCAGGAAACATCAGCCCCTCAGTAGCCAACCCACCCACCTTCCTCTAACCCCTGGTCACTGAAACCAAGTCATCCCTTCAACTCAGCAATCACCTGTCCAACCCGTGACCTCTCCTGGATCAAAACCAGTCTCTCAGCAGCCAACCCACCCACCTTCCTCTAACCCCTGGTCACTGAAACCAAGTCATCACTTCTACTCAGCAATCACCTGTCCAACCCGTGACCTCTCCTGGATCAAAACCAGTCTCTCAGCAGCCAACCCATCTACCTTCCTCCAACCCCTGGTCACTGAAACTAAGTCATCACATCAACTTCATCAATCTCCTGTTCAACCCGTGACCTCTCCTGGATCAACCCACAAAATGCTGCAGGAGCACAGTAGTTCAGGTAGCATTTGTGGAGGGAAGAGGGCAGTCAATGTTTCAGGGCGAGACCTTCGATAATACCAGGATAAAGTAGCTCATTTACCATCCTTCACCACTGCACTATCTACAAGACATACTACAGTCACTCATCTAGTCGACGCGACAGCATTGCCCAAACCTGAGCACTCAACTGCCAAGGCAGATGGCTGTAAAAACACGGGAACACAACTACAGATCCTATTCCAAGTTAAACAGCACTTGGAAATTGGATTGCTGGCTCTAAATCCCAGAATCCGCTATTCAACTGCGCCATAATAGTAGCTTCACCAGAAAGCAGCGTACCACCACTGACTTCACAAAGATAATAAGGAGGCCAGGAAATGCCATTCCTGCCAATATCAGTCACCTCCCAAGGATCTCAGTCAACTCTCTTCAAAGATAAAAATTACTTTCTTTATTTGCTCTCAACATGAATAATTTTGAAACAACTCCTGAAACATTATGTCATTGCTATGATTATGCACAATTTATTGTAAAAAAATTCCACCATGCTTTATTTCAGGATATTATTTAGACTCTGTCTCAGAGACACATTACCATTATATAAGATCCATTTAAGAGCAGCTCTGGGTTACCAAGCCCAGTGGAGTTGCTCCAGTGCCTTCTCACCACCATCGGAGAGCACTGGTGCCTGTCCCATATAGTGTGGCGATCTGTGGTATCAACTCTCCCACTTGACCATCCAATTAGTCACTCAAGCTCTCGGAAGACATTTTGCTTTTCTGTGTCTGTTCTAGTCGATTGAGGATGAACTGGCTGGTGTCAATGAAACGTTCCACGCAGTTAACCAAGCAGGTTTCTGTTCTGCTATCAAGCCGTGGGCCTGGTTTATCCATACACTTGTCCTACCAGGGAGAGAAAGATAAGCAACTGAGAGGTTTGCAGAAATTCTGGGTCTAGCCAAAGAGACTCACAGGCACAAGCTTCTAGGGTATCAGTCAGCTGTAGAACTGGAATGTTGCATGTGGCTTTCAAAGTGCTCACAGCAGTAACTAATACCACACACAAGATTGCAGAGTGATGGAATTTAAGAGCAACATAAAAATATAAAAATATGACTCAGCAAGTCAGGCAGCATCTAAAGAGGGGAAATGGACAATTGACATTTTGGGTTGAGATCCTTCATCTGGACTGGTGAACAATCTCAACCCAAAATGACAGATATCCATTTCCCTCATTGGCTGTGTGCCCACCTCCAGCATCTTGTTTGTTACTAACCAAAACAATTTGTTTGTGGGAGGCACCGCCCAGTGGTGGAAAAAAACACATTGAGGGTGGCAGAAGGACAGAAAGTGTCTATGAATATGCAAGAAGGGAAGAGACTTTCAAAGAAGTGAAGCAGGTAAAAGTTGAACTAGTCCACGGTTGTTATGGTTACTCATTGTGATTTTACAGAAAGCAGAAGTTGCTGCATATCAACTTTCTGTGTAAAGTAGCCAAAGTACCTGATTTTGCTGAATACTAGGAACAAAGAAGTACATTGGTGCCTGAAAGAAAAGAACTTGGGAGGGCAATTAGGAAAAGGCAGTGCAGCGGGATTGGGAGTACTCTCACATAAAGCAGGTCTCCTTTGCCGAAACAATTCCGTAATTCAAACTGAGCCACAGGTAAAAGCCCCAAAGATGCTGCTCGCAAACACCTTGTTTGACATGAAGTAAAATTAGGATCACCCTATGCAAAGGACACAGTTCCACTCCTGCGATCACCAAGACAGAGAACCACAGTCCCCAACACACACTCATAAACCTCACCAAACAGAACAGCACAAGGCACCCTTCTGTGTCCCCAGACATTGAATCCGCACCAAGTGTCCTGCAAACTCTGGCACCTTTCACTGTTAACACTCCCAGCCTCCACTGGAATCCATTCCCAATGCTCTCTACACCCTGCTCAGTCCCAGATCCGTCACAGTTGTCTGCAGCCCGCTCTCCTGTGTGCAGATTGAAGATCGGTTAATGTCACTTCCAGTACACAAGTGTACAGGAGAACAAAATAATTCTTACTCTGGATCCAATACAGCATAAAAAACACAAAGTAAAGAACACAATGATAAAGAACAATAAATATAAATTCAAACGATAGCTTATTATACAGTATGTAATTGACTGTATGTCTGTGAAGTGTCACTAGACACAGGAGTGTCTGTACATAAGGTAACCAACAGGAAATGACAAAGTGGAGGTGGGGGGCGGGGGGAACTGATGTGGAGGGTGGGTTAGTCGGTGGAGGTGTTGATCAGACACTGCTTGAGGAAAGTAACTGATTTTGATTCTGGTGGTCCTGACATGGGTGCTACAAAGCCTCCTCTCTGATGGGAGTGGGAGAAAAGGTCCTTGAACAGGGTGGGTGAGATCATTTATGATTTCATCGGGCTCTTTCTGGCAGCTTTCTGTATATATAACCTTGACGGAGGGTAGGCTGGTGCTAGTGACGCATTGGGCAGTTTTGACTACCCGTTGTCTTACTGTCTGCCGCAGTGATGCAGCTTGTTAGGGTGCTCTTTACTGCGCATCTGTAAAAGGTCAGGAGTATAGATGTGCACAGTTCAACTCTCATCAGCCTCCTCAGAAAGTAGAGGAGTTGGTGAGCGTTCCTGACTGTGTAGGATGCGTTCTGGGACAATGAGAGGTTGTGTGAGATGTGCACGCCCGAGTTCGAAACCGTTTGCAGTTTACTCTGCTATGCCACCAAAGCAGAAACAGGTGTGAGTGGTGTGGCTTCTCCTGAAGTAGATAACCATCTCCTTTGTCTAACTGACAATGAGGGAGAGGACTGGTATTACGCCTCCATTGTTGGTGATGAGACTGTTGTACCATCGGCGAACTTGACAGTGTGATTACTCGGGTGGTTGGCCATGCAGTCATGCGTGAGCAGAGTGTACAGCAATGGGCTCAGCAGCCAGCCCCTGGGGGCACCCATGTTAAGGATGGTGGGGTGAGAGGGGCAGTTGTGCATCCTAATCATCTGAGGTCTGTCGTCGGAAAGTCCAACATCCAGTTGCACAGAGGAGGACGTTCTCATTGGCTCACTCAGTCCTGGGCCCAGACAAGCAAATGCTCTAATTGTAGAGGATACCATGGGTTGATGACGACATGCTGTGTCACAGGAAGCTACCTGGGGTTAGGCAGGTGAAGAGGAGAAGGCACACTGGCATTAAATACCTGAACCCGAGGGGGACCAATATCCTTGCAGGCAGATTTGCCAGAGCTGTTGGGGAAGGTTTAAACTAATTTAGCAGGATGATGGGAGCTGGAGTGATAGGACTGAGGATACAGCTGTTGGTTACAGGCAGAGGCAGTAAGACGGCAGATGATAGGGCAAAATTGAAGTCAGTGGGTGAGTTGCAGTGTAAAAAAAGAGACAAAATCATAAAAGGTGATGGACACAGGTCTGAAGGTGCTATATTTGGATGCGCGCAGTATGCGGAATAAGGTAGATGATCTTGTAGCATAGTTAAGAGACTGGCAGGTATGATGTTGTGGGAAACACTGAGTCGTGGCTGAAAGAAGATTATAGTTGGGAGCTTAACGTCCAAGGATACACATTGTATCGAAAGGACAGATTGGTAGACAGAGGGGTTGGGATGGCTCTGTTGGTTAAAAAAATGAAATCAAATTCTTAAAATGAGGAGACAAAGGTTCAGAAGGTGTAGAATCCTTGTAGACAGATTTAAGAAACTGCCAAGGTTTAAAAGACCCTGTTGAGAGTTATATACAGGCCTCTTAACACTAGCCAAAATATGGGCTACACGTTACAACAGGAGATAGAAAAAGCATGTCAAAAGGGAAATGTTATAATAGTCTTAGGGGATATCAATATGCAGGTATATTGGGACAATCAAGTTAGTGGTGGATCCCAAGAGAGCTTTTTAGAGCAGCTCGTGGTTGAGGCAATTGGGGGATCAGCTATTCTGGATTGGGTGTTGTGTAATGAACCAGATTTGATTAGGGAGCTTCACCCTGTAATTGAAGAGGGAGAAGCTAAAGTCAGATGTAGGAGTATTACATTGGCATGAAAGAGGAGCTGGCCAAAGTTGATTGGAAAGGAACACTAGCATGGATGATGGCAGAGCAGCAATATCTGAAGTTTCTGGGAGCAATTCGGAAGACGCAAGATAGATACATCCCTAAGTAGTATTCTAAAGGCAAGATGACGCAACTGTGGTTGACAAGAGAAGTCAAAGCCAACATAAAAGCAAAAGAGAGGGTATATAATAGAGCAAAAATGAGTGGGAAGTTAGAGAATTGGGAAACTTTTAAAAACCAACAGTAGACAACTGAAAAAAAACCATGGTGGGGGGGGAGGAAGATGAGATATTAAGGTAAGCTAGCCAATAATATCAGAGGATACCAAATGTTTTTTCAGATATATAAAGAGTAAAAGAGAAGCGAAATTATATATTGGTCCACTGGAAAATGTGCTGGAGAGGCAGTAATGGAGGATGAGGAAATGGCAGATTAACTGAATAAGTATTTTGCATTAGTCTTCACGGTGGAAGATACCGACAGTATGCCAGATGTTCAAGAGCGTCGGGGGCAGAAATGAATGCAGTTGCTAATACTAGGGAGGCGCTTGGCAACTAAAAGATCCAAGGGTAGATAAGTCACCTGGACCAGATTGTCTACATGCCAGGGTCTGAAAGAGGTACCTGAACAGATTGTGGAGGCATAACTAATGATCTTTCAAGTATCAACAGATTCTGCCATGGTTCAGGAGGACTCGAAAATTGCAAAAGTCACTCCACTCTTCAAGTATGGAGAGAGGCAGAAAAAAGAAAATTATAGGTCAGTTAGTCTGACCTCAGTGGTTGGGAAGATGTTGGAGTCCACTGTTAAGGATGTGGTTTTGGGATACTTGGAGGCACATGATAAAAATAGGCCAAGATCAGCACGGTTTCATGGGAAATCTGTTGGAATCCCAAATTTGTTGGAATTCTTCAAGGAAATAACAAGCAGATAGACAAAGGAGAATTAGTAGAAGTTTTGTACTTGGATTTTCAGGTGCTATACGAGACTCTTAAGAGGCCATGGTAATACAAGAAAGATACTGGCATGTTTAGAGCATTGGCTGATTAACAGGAGGCAAAGAGTGGGAATGAAGGGAGCCTTTTCCAATTGGCTGCCGGAGACTAATGGTGAACCGCAGGGCTCAATGTTGGGACTGCTGATTTTTACGTTGTATATCAATGATTTGGATGACAATTGAAGGCTCTGTGGCCAAGTTTGCAGACATTACAAAGGTAAGTGGAGGGGCAGGTAGTGTTGATGAAGCAGAGAGGCTGCAGAAGGACAGATTCAGAGAATGGACAAAGAAGTGGAAGATGGAATAGTGTCAGGAAGTGTATGGTCGTGCATTTTGGTAGAAGAAATAAAAGGCTAGATTACTTTCTAAATGGGGAGTAAGTTCAAAAAACAGAGGTGCAAGGGAGCTTGGGAGTCCTTGTGCAGGATTTCCTTAAGGTTAATTTGCAGGTTGAGTCAGTGGTGAGGAAGGCAAATGCAATGTTGGCATTTATTTCAAGAGGGCTAGAATATTAAAGCAAGGATGTAATGTTGAGGGTTTGTAAGGCACTAGTGAGGCCTCACTTGGAATATTGTGAGTCCCATTCCCATTCTGACATATCTATCCACGGCCCCATTCCCATTCTGACATGTCTATCCACAGCCTCCTCTACTGTAAAGATGAAGCCACACTCAGGTTGGAGGAACAACACCTTATATTCCGTCTGGGTAGCCTCCAACCTGATGGCATGAACATTGACATCTCTAACTTCCGCTAAGGCCCCACCTCCCCCTTGTACCCCATCTGTTACTCATTTTTATCCACACATTCTTTCTCTCACTCTCCTTTTTCTCCCTCTGTCCCTCTGAATATACCTCTTGCCCATCCTCTGGGTCACCCCCCCCCTTGTTTTTCTTCCCGGACCTCCTGTCCCATGATCCTCTCGTATCCCCTTTTGCCTATCACCTGTCCAGCTCTCGGCTCTATCCTTCCCCCTCCTGTCTTCTCCTATCATTTTGCATCTCCCCCTCCCCCTCCAGCTTTCAAATCCCTTACTCACTCTTCCTTCAGTTAGTCCTGACGAAGGGTCTCGGCCTGAAACGTCGACTGCACCTCTTCCTATAGATGCTGCTTGGCCTGCTGCGTTCACCAGCAACTTTGATGTATGTTGCTTGAATTTCCAGCATCTGCAGAATTCCTGTTGTTTGGAATATTGTGAGTAGTTTTGGGCTCCTTATCTAAGAAAGGATGTGTTGACATTGGAGAAGGGTTCAGAGGAAGTTAGCGAGAATGATTCCAGAAATTAAGGGCTTATCATATAAGAAACAATTGATGAATCTGGGCCTTTACTTGCTGGAATTTAGAAGAATGGGCGGGGGGGGGGAGAAGAGAGGGAATCTCATTGGAACCTATCAAATGTTGAAAGGCCTTGATAAGACTAGGATTGGAGATGACGTTTCCTGTGGTGGGGGGAGACCACAGGAAACTTCTTCAGAATAGAGGGACGGCCATTTAGAATGGAGATGAGGAATTTCTTGAGCACGAGACTGGTGAATCTGTGGAATTTGTTGCCACAAGTAGCTGAGAAGGCCAAGTCATTGGGTTCGTTTGAAGTGGAGGTTGTTAAGTTCGTTATTAGTCAGGGCATGAAAGGTTACGGGAAGAAGGGAGCAGAATGTGGTTGAGAGGGGAAAGGATCAGGCATGATAAAAGGGCAGGCAGACTCGATGGGCCAAATAGCCTAATTCTGCTCTAATGTTGGTGGTCTCCAACCCAATATTGTGACACCTAGGCCAATGACCACAGGACTAGGATTTGCTGACAGTATGGGTGGTACTGAGGTGGGGCTCTTCTTCACACCTATGTAACACGCAAGGCCATTTAGCCCATTGCCTATGCTGCATCATGGAGAAACTTGATTTGACCCTACTGCTCCTGTTTTCACTCCCCACATTAATCTACCCCTCCCCCCCACTACCATCTCCTACTCACTCACAATAGGGACAATTAAACTACCAACCTTCACATCATTGAAATGTGAGTGGAAACTGAAGCTGCCAGGACGGAACCCCGGTCTCCGAAGCTGTGACGAGGCAGAGGGACTAGCATCACTCGCAGTTTGCGTCCAGTCTCTCAAACCTGGTCACCTTCAGGTAGACTCCAGCTCCAGAAAGAGGAGCCTCAGTAACCCAGCCCCAGACACCACGAGTTAGGAACTCGTGCTGGTGTTAGTATTAATTACGCAGCCCCTGCTATTACTAGTTAGGCGCTGGTTTAGTAAGTAGGGCACTCGTATCCAGCCCCGATCACCACTAGTGAGGTGCGAATTCCGATGATTTAACACTAGTTACCCAGCACAGCTCAGTCAGCCCGTGCACCAGCTGCTGGAACTTCTGCTTCTGACTCTCCACCTCGATGAACTGCTGCAGGTGCGGGTCTGCCGACAGACCCGTGGCTTCCATTACGCAGATCCGCCCTCCGACCACCAGCTCCGAGGCCGAGTTTCCACCACGCCGGTGAGCCGACCTTCAGCCGCCCGCCACCCGGAACCGGAAACAGCCCGCTGACCTCAACATGGCAGCCCCCAGTTCGCACGCTGACCCCAATGCGTGGGCACAAGATACTGGACGCTCACAGATTACTGCTGGAGGAACTTTCCGTGTCCGGTAGCAACTGCAGAAGCGGATAAACAGTCGATTTCGGACCGAGACTCTTCATCAGGTTCTGATAAAATATCTCTCTTGATTTTATCTCGGAGACCGCAGCAGTACATACTCAACAATTTCTTGCTAATTATAATATTTACACCTCCCATTATCGTGTTTCTTCATTAAAAATGTACCATTTAACCCTGTGTGCCAAACCTCAATCTCGATATGATCACCTTCTCCCTCCTGTTCTTTCCTGCGTTCTCACTTCGTTCTGGATATTATAAAGATATCTTCCAGTTTTCTGTTATTTTCGCCACATTATTATTATTATTATTATTATATTATTTCGCTTTTAAAATGTTTTTCATTTCTCTTTTACTGTAATTTATTTGATTGTCCACTCCTGCCGGTCTAGTTGACTCCTTTACTAATTTATCCATTTACACATTCCCACGTGTGCTGGAGTCCACATAAAACGTATACAGAGCCCCATCATTTAATTCTAAATAAAGTTGGTGTTATCTGGCACATAATGTCTGGTCTTGTCTCTGGATGTAAATCTTAGATTTCTGATTGTTGTGCTACAATATTACAAGTCACATCGGTCTCACTTCCTCCACCCACTGCAAAGGGAATAGTCCAGCTGTCATTTCACCTGTATACACTGAGAATTCATCATTTATCCTGACCTGCTTTTTCATGTCAAAATCAGACACGACCAATCCATCCCTAATCTACTATTACCGTTTTTGAGATATCTATGTATATTGGTAAATATCCATAATCATTCTTTACATAAGATTCAGCTATGTATTGAGTTAAATCACTTCTCTATTTTTCTGTCTCAATTTGAATAATTTAAGATCTACTTCTGGTGCTTCACACAGCCATGGAGGCACCCAGGAAAAAGCCACTGTAGCATTCACTGCCTTATTACTAATCCCTGTCCTTTCTGCTTGTACGTCAATAGTCCATGCAAAACTTCTGATTTCCATTCTTTCCTTTTCCCAGCATGGATCTAAAAGCTGTTTCGTTGGATGATTTTCTCCATGCCCTTATAAGTTTATCCAATATGTAAACACAAGCTGTGTTCTTCTCAGTTCCAGAGGTGTCTCCCAACTCCAGCTGCATCGCCACCACTGGTATGTTGTCCTTACTGCCCCACAGCTTAACCTTAATGCTTGACTTTGAATTATATCCAGTTTATTAAACACACAGTGTGATGCTGATCTATATACCATACTTCCATAGTCCAGTATTGATCATATTAATTTCTCTTTCCTATTAAACACCTCACAACATTTAACACGTTCTTACTTCTGGTTATTATTTCCTTAATGTGATTCTTTTATCAACCCAAATTCATGAAAATTTAAAGGTATCCACACTCTCTAATTCTATTGCAAAAGATTTTAGTTTCAAGTGTTGTTCTATCATCTTCCTTGTAAAAAACATTATTTTAGATTTCTCAGCTGAAAATCTGAATTCCCATTTTCATGCCCAACCTTCCACCTTAACTGTTGACTCTCGAATATATGTTATAAATTCCACATACCCTCCCCACTCTTCCACATCGTTCCTTCATCCAAAAATAGTGATACTCTGATACTACTATTTAGATTAGGAAATATATCATTTACTATTATAGCAAATAATGGATAAATAATAATTTCCTGAGGGGTTCCATTTTCCTCAATTTCTTTACTTGACATAGATTTCCCTACTCACATCAATTGAAAAATCTTTCTATCAAATTTAGCTTTCAACCTCTAATTCCCAATTTACATAATTTAATGATCAAAGTTTCCTTCCACATCATATCCATATGCTTCTCTACATCAAAAAAAGAATGCTACTATGCTTTCTCTGTTCAATTGAGCCCTCCTCACCTCATGTTCTGGACATAAAACTGGATCTGTGGTTCCTCTTCTTAAGCCCACTCTGATATTTAAAAATACTCCATCTTGTTTCAATGTAATATATCAGTCTGTGAGGTGAACGCTATTGGCCTATAACTTGCTGGATTGTTAGGATTTTTGCCTGGTTTACATATTGGAACTATGATTGCTTCTTTTCATGCTTTAGAACAATTTCCTTTATCCCCATACATAATGAAATAATTTTAAAATAACTTCCTTGCCTTTCTCACTCAAATTAGATAACATAACATATATGATCCTTCCCGAGGAATGTTTTCTTTGCCTTCCCAAGAACACTCTTCAATTCTGTCATGGTGAACATCACATTTAATGCACCCTCAAAATTTCTGTCCATCTTTAATGCTTACTTACTTAATGCTTGCAAGTTCCCTAATAATGTTTCCTCTCTTCTGCTTTTCCTTCATTACTCATATTGTCAGAACTGTATTTTAACTAAAGTTTACACGAGCATTTCTGCTTTCTCAACGTTCGATACTGCAGCTCTCTCCCCATCACATCACACTGAGTATCCACTTTCCCTGGTGATCCCGTTCATTCTTTTTATCATCTTTCAAACTCCTTCAATGGGTACTTATATTCCTACAGATTCCCAAAACTTCCCCCAGTATTCCTGTTTCACCTTTCAAATTGTCTTCCTTACTATTGCTAGCATCTTTTTATACTCAATTAATTTTTGAAAATTGTGTGTGCTGTTTAACATTCTAAATGCTCTATTACAATGTCTTGTTGCTTCCCCGCGTTCTTTTGTCAACCATGGCACCATTTTCTCAACTCTATTCCATTTCCTTGGTACATTTATTGTTGCCACTGTCATTATCCCTTCTCCAATCTTGTCACAAAAGATCCACATCCTGATTGATTTCAATATTCTGTAATTTATTTCTTTAAATTTTCCCCAATCAGCCTTTTCAGCATTCATTCCTGATCTATCACTATTTCCATTCCTATTCTACATAATGTTCACTGCCGATTATTGTTTCTTTCAAAACCTGCCATCAACACTTAAGGTCCTATTGAGCCTGCCTTGTCCCACTTCCATCATTTACATCATTTTCATCCACCCCCTCTCCTCCCCCTCCCCCCTCCTCACCCTCTCCCCTCTCCTCGCCCTCTCCTCACCCTCCCCCTCCTCACCCTCTCCCCATCTCCTCGCCCTCTCCACGCTCTCCTCGCCCATCCCCTCCCCTCTCCTCGCCCACCCCTCCCCCTCTCCTCGCCCCCTCCCCTCTCCTCGCCCTCCCCCTCTCCTCGCACCCTCCCCCTCTCCTCACCCACCGCCTCTCCCCCCTCTCCCCCTCTCCCCCTCTCCCCATCTCCTCGCCCTCTCCCCGCTCTCCTCGCCCACCCCCTCCCCTCTCCTCGCCCACCCCCTCCCCCTCTCCTAGCCCTCCCCCTCGCCTCGCACCCTCCCTGTCCTCCTCAAGGTTGTATAATTTATGCATACTTTGATAATAAATGTAGTTTGAACTTTGATTCCACATTTATCCCATGTTCCCAACCCTCTCCAATCCTTGGATCCCTCAAATGTTAGCAATCATTCCCTGGCTGGACCTGTGCTCCTGGGATGCTTCCCATCTCCAGGAGGTGGGAATCCGAGCCTCCTGCATTCCAGCCACACATGAAACAATATTAATAACACAGTGCTTGCCTTTTTAAATAGAACTGAGGATTTATTTTGCTCAATGTTTGTGCTTTTGAGTGAGGGTGCGCGTGTACTTTGTGTGTGGCAATGCCTTTGTGCTCAAAACTCTGTTCATAGAAGTAGACTGTGAGTTTTTAAACGTTGCTGTCTTGTATCACCGTGCAAAATGGTTGCAAAGGGTTAAACAAAGGTTTCTCTGCAGTCAGACCAACTGTGGTCGGACTACTCATATCTAGCTGTCGTCTTCCACCAGCTCCTGGATGTTACTGAGCAGCAAACTGAAGGTAGGTCGATTTTCTGCTTTCTGCAACAGAAAGAAACCATCAGTAAAAAATTAGGCAAAGCCAGCCCAGGAAAGAACTGACACATCAGATGAATTCACTTCAAACACAGCAGAGCCATGATTCAAGCTCAACACCGAACACAGAGCATCCAGGCCATCATACCTACGGAGTCATAGAACACAGAAATAGGACTTTCTGCCCCCACTGTCATACCAGCCAAATTATCCATCTAAAACACAAGGAAAATCCAAAGCGACACACACACAATGCTGGAGGAACTCAGCAGAGCAGGTAGCATCTATGGAAAAGAGTTAATGTTTTGGGCTGAGACCCTTCATCAGGACACTAATCCCATTTACCAGCACTTAGTGCACAGCCTTCTATATCTTGGTGATTCAAGTCTTCATCTGCATGCTGCTTAAATGTTGTGATGCTCTGCTTCCAGCACCCCTGAGGTAGTTCATTCCAGATTCCAGCCAGCCTTCGGGGAAAGGGACTGAGCCGAGAGGCTTCCATATCCACGATACTTCATATGCTTTCCATCTCCACAACTTTCAATTCCCTGGCCCTGATCGCCTAATTTTCTCCATGGATGCCCAGTCCCTATACACTTCCAACCCCCATCAAGCAGGCCTTAAAGCTCCCGACTTCTTCCTCCACAAAAGATCCAACCAATTCCCCTCCACCTCCCACCTCTGTTTGGCATGACTGGTCCTACCCTCAACAGTTTCTTGTATAGCTCTTTCTACTTTCTCCAAACTCGCGGTAGGCTTGAGCACCCTCATGGGCCCCAGCTATGCCTGTCTCTTTGTTGACTACGTGGAACAGTGCACGTTGCAAGCCTTCCCAGGTAATGACTCTCAATTCTTCCTGTGCTGTGTCGATGACTGCTTTACTGCTGATTCATACACCCATGATGAGCTCATCAATTTCATCAACTTCACCTCCAGCTTCCACTCTGCCCTTAAATTCACTTGGTCCATTTCTGACACCTCCGTCCCCTTTCTTGATCTCCCTGTCTCTATCTCTGAAACCAATCTGTCTACCGACATCTTTTATAAGCCTACTGACTCCCACAGTTACCTTAACTACACTTCTTCCCACCCTGTTTCTTGTAAAACTGCTATTCCCTTTTCTTAGTTCCTTCATCTCTGCCACATCTATTCCCAGCATGAGGCTTTCCTTTTCAGGAGCTCAGAGATGTCCTCCTTCTTCAAATAATAAGGTGTCCCTTCCTCCACCACTGAGGCTACCCTTACCTGCATCTCCTCCATTTCCTGGACATCCATGCTCACCCCATCTTCCCACCTCCCTAACGGATAGAGTTCCTCTTGTCCTGACCACCACCCCTTGAGCCTCTGCATCTAACACATCATTCTCTGCAACTTCCACCAACCTCAACAGGATCCTACCACCAAAAATATCTTTACCTCCTCTTACATTGGTGAAACCCGACGTAAATTGGGAGACAGCTTTCTCAAGTACCTCCGCTCCATCCCCCAAAAGCAGAATTTCTCAGTAGACAAGCATTTTAATTCCTGTCCCCATTCCCGTCAGCCCAGGAGCACTTCCTCTTTTGCTACGATGCGGCTACTATCAGGGTGGAGGAGCAACACCTCCTATTCTATCCAGATAGCCTCCAACCTGATGGCATGGCATGAACATCAATTTGTTCATCCAGAAAGTTTTTCCTCCTCCTCCCCTCCTTTTTTATTCCCCACTCTGGCCTCCTATATCTTCTCCTCACCTACCCGTGATGCCCCACCTTCCTTTTCTCCCATGGTCCACTCTCCTATCAGATTCTTTCTTCTCCAGCCCTTTACCCTTCCCACCCACCTGGCTTCACCTATCACTTTCCAGCTATCCTCCTCCCCCCCCCCACCCTTTTTACTCTGGTGTCTTCCCCCATTATTTCCATTCTTAAAGAAGGGCCTCGGCCCAAAATATCGACAGTTTATTCATTTCCATAGTTGCTGCCTAGGCTGCTGAGTTCCCCAGCATTTTGTGTATGTTATTCCATATTCATTCTAACATCCCCTATAGAAATTCCTTCCCCCCGACTATTAAACCTATATGCCTGCACCTCTGCCGTAAGGAAATGTTTCTTGCTCTCTACCCTGTTTTGCCAGCCACCTTTCTCACCCACCTGGCTTCATCTATCAACCTCAGACCCCTTCAGTTCAGGGTAAACATATCAACCCTCACAACCTGTCCTGATAAATAAAACCATTAATCTCAGGTAATGTCCTTCTGCAAGCTCTCTGGCGCTCCATGACCTGGATCAGCACGTTGACATTGTGTGGAGGCTCATGTGGATCAAGGACTCCATTAGGCGATGCCATCTCAGGACCACCCATGTTGGAACGCCTGTGGGCGAGATGCAGGCAAAGATCGACCCAACCCCGGCTCCCAAACAGACAGGCTCGCATCTGCCCCTCCCGGGCCACACTTCAATTAGAAGTATGAATGCCATACCAAACAACATTATAAGACCATTAGATATAGGAGCAGAGTGAGGCCATTTGGCTCATCAAATCTGCTCCATCATTTCATCGTGGCTGATCCATTTCCCTCTCAGCCCTAATCTCCTGACTTTTCCCTGTATCCCTTCATGTCCTGACTAATCAAGAATCTATTAACCTCTGCCTTAACCTCTACCAATGACATGGCCTCCACAGCCACCTGTGGCAATGAATTCCTCAGATTCACCACCCTCTGGCTAAAGAAATTCCTCCTCACCTCCATTCTAAATGGATGTCTCCGTGCCCTATGGTCCGAGACTCCCCCACCACAGGAAACATCCTCTCTACATCTAACCTTCCAGCGTTTGATAGGTTTCAATGAGATTCCGCCTCCGCCCCAACCATTATCCTTCTGAATTCCAGTGTATCGACCCAGAGCCAACCATCGGTCCTCATGTGGTAACCTTTTTGCTCCCAGAGTCATTCTTGTGAATCTCCTCTGGGCCTTCTCCAATGTCAGCGCATCCTTTCTTAGATAAAGAGCCCAAAACTGCTCACAGTACTCCACGTGAGGCCTTACCAGAGCCTTATAAAGCCTCAAAGTTACATGCTTGCTTTTATATTCTGGTCTTCTAGAAGTTTCATTTACTTTTCTCACCACAGACTCAAACTATAAATTAACCTTCAGAGAATCCTGCATGAGGCCTCCCAAGTTAGAGTTTTGAATTTTCTCTCCATTTAGAAAATAGTCTACACTTTTATTTTTTCTACCAAAGTGCATAACCATACACTTGCTGACACTGTATTCCATCTGCCACGTCTTTGCCCATTCTCCTAATCTGTCTAAGTCATTCTGTAGCCTCCCCGCTCCCTCAACACTACCTCATATCATTGGCAAACTTGTCCACAAAGCCATCAATTCCATCATCCAAATCATTGACATATAACGTAAAAAGAAATGGTCCCAACAGACCCCTGTAGAACACCACTAGTTACTGACAGCCAAAGGGAAAAATCTCCCTTTATTCCCATTCTTTGCCTCCTGCCAATCAGCCAATTCTCGAGTCAATCTCATATCTTTCCTTTTTTACCAGGTGCCTCCAAGTACCCCGAAATCACATCCTTATCAATCAACTTCTTCCCAACCAATGAGGTCAGGCTAACTGGCCTATAATTTCCTTTCTTTTGCCTTCCTCCCTTCTTGGAGAGTGGAGTTCCACTTTGCAATTTTCCAGGCTTCTGGAACCTTGCCAAAATTTACTGAATCTTGAAAGATCATTACTAATCCCTCCATGATTTCTTCAGCTACCTCTTCAAAACCCTATGGTGTAGACCATCTGGTCCAAGTGACTTATCTACCTTCAGACCTTTCAGTTTCCCAGGCACCTTCTCTCGAGTAATGGGAACTTCCCTCACTTCTGTCCTCTGACACACTCGACTTCCAGCATACTGCTCGTGTCTTCCACAGAGAAGACTGATGCAAGATAATTTTTCCATCCATCTGCCATTTCCTTGCACCCCATGACTACCTCTCTAGTATCATTTTCCAGCTAATATCTACTTTCGGCTCTCTCTTACTTATATATCTGAAGAAACTTTTGTTATCCTCTTTAATATTATTTGCTAGCTTACCTTCATATTCCATCTTTACCCTCTTTATGGCTTTTTTAGTTGCCTTCTGGTGGTTTTTAAAAGTTTCCCAATCCTCTAACTTACCACTAATTTTTGCCCTCACTTGGACTTTTATGTTGGCCCTGACTTCCCTTGTCGGCCGCGGTTCTGTCATACTGCCTTTAGTACTCCATTCAGGGTCCTTTTACCCCTGCAGTTTCTTAGCTCTGTTCACGAGGATTCTACATCTTCCAACCCTGTGTTACCTCTTTCTAAGGATTTAATTTCATTTTTTTAACCAAAATAACCACCCTGTCCCCTCTGCCTACCTGACTTTCCTTTCAAAACGGTGTGTATCCTTGGATGTTAAGCTCTCAGCTATAATCTTTTCTCAGCCACAACTTAGTGATGCCCATAATGTCATACCTGCTAATCTCTAACTTTACTACAAGTTCATCTCACTTCTTCTGTATACTGCACACATTCAAATACATCATCTTCAGTCCTGCATTCATTACCCTTTTTGATTTTGCCCCCCTTTTACATTGCAACTCATCCTGCAGTTTTGCCCTGTCATCAGCCTGTCCTTGCTAGCAGTCTCAGTACACACTGCCTCGGTTTGTAAACCAGCTGCCCACCAGTGCCGTCACATTAAGGGATCCTTGGTTTCCTCACCTGGGTCCCCCTGTTCCTCAGTACACTCTGGAGTCCTGAGATTCATTGTGTGTGTTCCACGCATCACCTCACATTGTTTAGGGTTAAATTCCATCTACCATTGCTTTGCTCATCTTACCAGCTAATCAATATCATTCTATAGCTTACAACCATTCACCTCACTTTCAACACCACCAACAGTCCTTATGTCATCTACATATTTCTGACATACCCATTAAACAGAGAGTAGTGGTCCCAGCACTAATCCCTGTATTAAACCACTGGTCACAAGCTTCTAATCACAAAAGTAGACATCCACTAACACCTTCAGTGCCAATCAGCTATTATTATAACCTAGATTCCAAGAGCTCTAATGTTTTGAACCAGCCCTTCACGTGGGACTGTGCATGTAAACCACATGCTCCAATGACTTCATCAATTTATTAACCTTCAAGAAACACAATTCAATTAGATAGGATTTCCCACCAACAAATCTGTTCTGACTACCCCTGATTGATCCATGGCTCTCCAAGTATAGATTCATCCTGCACATTGGAATGTTTTCCATGAATTTCTCTACCACTGACATTAGACTAACTGGCCTGTAATTACTTGTTCTAAGATAGTCTCCTTTCAAACTACGTAAGTTATCAGTTATCCAGGCCAGTGAAAGCCCTGGTTAGATCCCAGTCTGTGCTGGTTTATTGATTCCCAATCTTTCACTCCAGCACAGATCCTATGAACTTTTCTCATTGTTCCTTGAATTTAAGGCAAGCAAAGTTACTTAGTCAGAAGTCCAAGGAGCAAATAGAAACAGACAATTATCACTAAGCTTGATATATCATTTCACTACCTCTTCCAACTCTTTCCCTCCCTCTCATTCCATTATCCCCATATGGTTTGTGCTCTACACTCCATTCATACTCTGATGTCTTCTCGTGAATGTGACCCCGTCTCCAGCTCTCTCCATGCTATTTTCAGAGGACTGCTCACTATTCATCTTCTGTTCTGCACTACCCTGTTAACTGGGAGCTAGTGGTTTCCTCTCATCTGCTACTGAGCCCGTGACCACAGGTCTACCACTATCTCAGGAAAACAACATTGTCCATCGCTGCAAATAGCTTCGCTTCTTGAGCACCCATTTCTTCTAGAAATTTGGTGGGGAAGGGAGAGGAGAGAATGGGGGAGGGAAGGATAAAAATAGGTAGTGGGAGGAGAGGGAAAGAGGAATGACAAGAAAGGAACAGAAGAAACAATGAAGAAGCAGAAATGGAAGGAGAGAAAGAGAAAGGTGAATATAAAGAAGGAATAACACACCCTGCTCCTCTTTCTCCATACTCCTCACTCTTTATTCCACAGCCTGGGAAATGGGATGCTCCACTCCCATTTTACTCATTGCTGAGGTAAACCTAATTCTCTGCAATTTTCTGACTTCGTATATCAGAACTATAAAACTGAACATTTTCTGTTCCTCAACATCGGATTTTGTGTTTGTCTCAGCTACAATAATTATAGGCTGGTTGAAACAGCTGGAGAGTTGGAGCAGGAGGAGGTGTTCTTTCCCCAGAATAGACACAGAGCAGTGGTCTGACTGAGTTGCCCAGGGTTTGATTGGAAATGCCTCCATTTCGAGGGTGCCACTTCTGGAGCCATGAACAAGATAATCATGGATGGACGTAATGGAATCCAAGAGAAATGCCATCACTCAGAGAGCAGCTGTACTGTGTAGCTGATCACCATGGCTCATTAAGTACCAGCATTTAAAGCAAAGCTAGATAACACACGAGGATTCAAGGAATACCATGTAGGTATAAAAAACAGTGCTGGAATATACTCAGCAGGTCAGGCAGCATCTATGGTGGGAGAGACAGATTTAAGGTTCCATGGCAGATACAGTGATTAGAGTTTGCAAGGAGCCATGGTTGAAGCTCTTTCTCCTGCTATAGATTCTGTGAGCTGGCTTCATTAACAAAGAGGGCCCACTCTGGCACTGATACTGACACTTACCTGACCTGTGTTCTTTGGATTGCTGGAAGGGCTTCCACCACTCACTGGAACACAACAAAGTAAGAGCAGGAAAAGGCCATTCAGCCCCTCAAGCCTCCCCCACCAGCATCGTGCCTGATCTGTGCTGGCCCCACCTCTTCTTCTGTGCCAGTTCCACGTAACCCTCAATCCCTCAATCATTCTAAAATGTATCCATCTCCACAATAAGAGAAGGAGTTTCTATACACTTCAGTTTTAAATGACCGCCCTCTTGTCCTGTTTATGATATCCCCACAGACTTACCAGCAGGGTAGGATTGCTAGCTCAGGACCTGAGCTGTTGGTTTGAGGTGCACACTGATGTCTGCACCTCTAACGAATACCTGTAGTGAGTAACTGTGCAGTGCTTGTAAACCATTTCCCTCGGGTGAGCCCCTGTGCAATGCCACAGCCCTTGGAACTGAGGGATGCGTGCCTGTGGAATCTGTCCTGCAGGCGGGCCTGGTTCAAGCACCTGCAGTGAATGGTTGAGGCAAATATCAGAGCCACCGAGAACATTTCAAGAACCTGTGGTTTGCAAAAGATGGCATCCTACCCTGGAGAGTGAGGGCATGTTGGTGCTGAAAGGTGAAGGAGGGAGAGGAGGGTTTTCAGCTGAGGGAAAATGGAAGATCCAGAAGGAAGGGGCTGCTGGTGTAGAAAACCAAGGGTCAGGAGGACAGGGAAGAATGGACATCAAGATTGTACAGGGTAGTGAGCTTGCACTGGGTTAACACCGAAATAGGTCAGGCCCTCACTTCATCCCAGCAGCTGTACATGATGTTGTAGACGTGCTCAGTGGCCTGTTGTGGCCGGTACAGGCGTCGACCCTGGATGATGTGCTCCACCACATCGGCATTGCTGAACCTTTCATACGGAGTTTTTCCCAGGGAGAAGATCTCCCACACCAGGACCCCTGTGAAACAGAATACACACTTCAATAAAATGATAGCAAGGACACCACCAGTAAACTCCAGTGATGGTTTAAACAACCAATTCACCTCACTCCAACAGGAATGCAGTGCCTATATCACCTTTGACCTTTGTTTCTCATGGTGCTTCTCATTCTAACCAATGCTGCAACTGTCTCAGCCTATAGTTAGGCTTATTTGTCTGTCAGTCCTGTAACAACACAATCAGACTCTTCCCACCCTGATCATTCTCTCTTCGACCCTTTCCCATCACTCAAAAGACACAAAAGCACATGCCACCACGTTCAGGGCGAAGTTCTGTCCCTCAATCATCAGACTCTTGAATGGACCTTTCATTCAATATATTCCCGATCTCCCAACCTACCTCGTCATGGCCCTTGCATTTTATATGTATACTGGCACTGTACTTCCTCAACCACACACACAAAGCTGGAGGAACTCAGCAAGTCAGGCAGCATTCATGCAAGGGAAGAAACAGCCGACATTTCAGGCTGAGACCCTTTATCAAGACTGGATAGGAAGGGAGCAGATGCCAGAATAAGGTGGTGAGGGGAGAGGGAGACGGGGTTGTTGTACTTCGTTATGTTGACAGTACTTCCTCTGTAACAAACACTGTTCTTTAATTCTTCTTTTGTTCTGCCTACATATTGAATGCCCTGTCTGGATGGCATGCAGAGAAGGGCTTTTCACTGGACAGTAATAAACTATTTAACCTGCTAACACCTCCTCTCTGGCCCTGCACACGCTACCCTCAAACCCTTTCCTTTTCCTTTCAGGGCAGCTCAGTGATGCAGCAAGTCGAGCCGCTGCCTCAAAGTACAGGAGACCCAGGTTCAATCCTGACCTTGGACGCTGTCTGCACGGAGTTTGCATGATCTTTCTATGGACTGTGTGAGTTTCCCCCCGGTAGTCTGGTTTTCTCCCACATTCCAAAGGGCTGCAGGTTGGTGAGTTGATTAACCACTGTGATTTGCCCCTGGTGTATGGAACTTGGGAGGTATTGATGGGAATGTTGAGTGACACGTTCTTTCCAGTTTGTAGAAACCAGAGATTCCTGGAAATGTAATTGCAGGTTGCTGTATACTTAAGCATTATTTAATTAAAAACTGATACTTCTCATATCAATTCCAGGTCACTCTGCATTATATCCTGTCATGAGCTTCCATCTCCCCATTCCATAGTCTGGCTGGTTCCTGATCCGCTGCCCTTTCTGATACCCCTGCCCTCAAAGTATTCTGTGATGAGTCACGCTGTCACAACAGTGCCCATCCCCAACCCGAACCAACTGCCAGCTTTCCTCATCAGACCCTTTTAGCCCACAGGGCCAGTGGGAGTTGTGGGTGGGTTCTCAAGCACTGGTGCGGTGGGGAGGGGGAGGACATTGCATATCTTCTTGCTCACAGATTATGTGCCACTCCATGGTGTTTGCAACACCGCCGGGACTGAAACCATGTGCATGGTTTGGGCCAGCAGCTGTCTGCATCAGCTCTGATCAACCCCAATGGATGCGTAGGCTCCTGATAGATCATGTCTCCAACTCTTATATCAGTGCACAAGGACAATACTAGATTGGATAGTGATACGTAGCACATTAAGAGGGATTAGGTTTAAGGTAAGAGGGGAAACAGTTATAAGGAACTAGAGGGGCAATTTTGTTTTTACACAGAGGAGGTATATGTGGAACATACTGCCATTGGAAGAGGTTAAGTCAGGTACAGTAACAACTTTTAAAAGACAGTTGGATGGAAACATGGATAGGAAATATTTAGAAGGTTATAGACCAAACACAAGCAAGTGGAACCAGGTAAAATAAGAATCCAGACTGGCAGTGACCATTGGGACCCAAAGGCCTATTTCAGTGCACTAGACACTGACACGTGGGGAACAGGTGAACAGAACTACAACATTTGCAGGTGATGTGGCTCAGAAACCGGGCAGAGTGGCAAAGGACAGACACCAGAATAAAGACAGACTACACCCTTCCTCACTCACTGCCCGCCCCTTTGGTGGAGGCCCTACAGTCCGTAGGTCATGCAGAGACTGGTCTCCATGGAGTACTCACCAAAGGCCCAGACGTCAGACTTGCTGCTGAATCGAGAGAAGTTGAGGACCTCAGGCGGAGACCATCGCACGGGGAACTTGGAACCCTGTGAGCTGGTGTACTCGTCGTCGAGAACATACCTAAGGCAAAGAGACCAGTAGTCACGGGGCTCCGCTGTAGCCCTCCCTCCTCACCGTACTTCCAGCGGGAAAGGTGATGTAGTTGTTGGCAGATGGGCCGAGAAAGAAGCTGGGGAATCTAGTGAGGGTCCATGGAACAGTCATCTGGGCAAAAAGGGGCAGGGGATTTCAGAGTAGAGGTGTATAACCCTACTGCCCCTCACGCTGCTGGTATTAGGGCAGCAGTGAAGGTGTCTATCTCAGCAGTTCACGGCTTCCTTCACCATGTCAGTCATGAAAGTCCCGGGTGGAGACTCAGGAATACCGTCACACTCAGATGTAGAAGGATTCTTCATTGCTGTTTCCATAACAGTTTTGTTTTACCAATCAGGGTTGTAAACCCTGTGCTGAACCCCCAAAGCTAGAGGACTGATGGACCACTCCTAGTCTGGCTGCTACCCTTTGACCTGTTTGGCATGGATGGCCCTACCAAGAGCCAAAGCACAAGGCCAACTCCAGCCAACATAGCCCTCTGGGTCATTGGGGCATGCAACCTCCAAACCCTACAACAAGGCTGTGGTCCTCTTGGAGGCTAGAGGTTATGCAGAGGGCGAACTTGGCAAAACCACTGAGATGTCCTCCCACCCTTCCCGGAACCTGATACGTGCTCTCTACAAGCAGAGCAGGGAGCAGTGCCCTTCCCCAGTGATAATCCTAGTGCATTGAATGTGCTCACCTGCTCAGCCCAAAGTCAGACACCTTCACCGTGCCTGCCTCGTCCACCAGGCAGTTCCTGGCTGCCTGCGGTGTAAGAGCAGAAAAGGGGAGGAGTGAGAGCGTGGTCTCTGGCCCCTGGTCAAAGCCAGTTTGACTGCTGGTCACTATCTGCTGCCCTGGGACAGCACCATCACCTTTCCCCTCTAGCCCTACTCCACAGCCTCTGATCTGCAGATCTGCAAAGTCTGAGCCCCAGTAAGGCAGGTGGCTGATGCCCCTGCCCTTGACACCCCTCCCTTCCAACATTCCCTCTAACCACTCCCTCCCTCATCACACAGACACTGAGGGCCCCTCTGTTACTCCCTCCCCCCACCCCCATAGCTCCTCATTTCACTCGGTGGTGCCTTCCTCAGGTTAACTGCATCCTCTCCTGGTCTAATCCCAGCCCCCCGAGACATTTTCTGTTTCCCATTCTCTGATTCCCCCTTCATCCCTTGTGTCTTAGTCCACTCTCCCCTTACTCCCCAAGAGTGTGGGAACATTGGGAACAGTCCAACCCTGCTCACTGTATGAGATTCCTGCTCCCTCTCTCACTGGAGATGGGACCACTCCCATCAGAACCCTCCCTCTTCACCCACTCTCACTGACATCTGCTCCCCATTCCGTTCCCATGTCCATACATTAACCATGGACTCTCTCTGCCCCCTTCCTACTCCTACCCTCGCTAAGGGTCAATCCGCTCCCACTCTGCCCCCTTTCTTCACGCCCCCTCCTGCTGTCCCTCAGGAGTCTCAACCCTGAGGGTTTTCTGTCTGATTGACTAACAACCCACAACCCCAGATCCTGGTAACTATGGTAATTGGACACAGGTAAAGAACATTGGCAGATTGTGACAGGTCACCTCTTGCTCCACTATACTGTAAACATTCCTTCTTCCCTTGATCCCTTGCTGACCCCACATGTTTCTCACTCCCTCACTGTGAGGGAGGACAACCCACACTCTGACCCTCCATCCTTACCAGGTCCCTGTGCAGGAATTTGTAAGACTCCAGGTAAGCCATGGCCTCACATACGTCTTTGCTCATCTCCAACAGCTGGAGGCTACTCAGCTTTCTTCCACATTTCTTCAGGTAGTCCAACAAGCAGCCATTGGACATAAACTCAGTGACAATGTAGATGGGTCTTTGTTTAGTGCAAACACCGTATAACTGCACCAACTTGGGATGGTTCAGCTTCCTATCAAGACAGAACATTGGACATGGTGGCTTACCAACTCAACAATGCACCTGCCAGCCCTCTTACAGTTCCCACAGCTCCCTCTGCACTGTCCCACCACACACCCCCAGGGTGAGGCACAGAGTGGAGCTCCCTCTGCACCGTCCCATCACAAACCCCCAGGGTGAGGCACAGAGCGGAGCTCCCTCTGCACTGTCCCATCCCAGGGTGAGGCACAGAGTGGAGCTCCCTCTGCACCGTCCCACCGCACCATCCCCAGGGTGAGGCACAGAGCGGAACTCCCTCCACACTGTCCCACCACACACCCCTAGGGTGAGGCACAGAGTGGAGCTCCCTCTGCACCGTCCCATCCCAGGGTGAGGCACAGAGCGGAGCTCCCTCTGCACCGTCCCACCGCACACCCCCAGGGTGAGGCACAGAGTGGAACTCCCTCTGCACCGTCCCATCCCAGGGTGAGGAACAGAGTGGAGCTCTCTCTGCACTGTCCCACCGCACCACCCCCAGGGTGAGGCACAGAGCGGAGCTCCCTCTGCACCGTCCCACCGCACCACCCCCAGGGTGAGGCACAGAGCGCAGCTCCCTCCACACTGTCCCACCACACACCCCCAGGGTGAGGCACAGAGTGGAGCTCCCTCTGCACCGTCCTATCCCAGGGTGAGGCACAGAGCGGAGCTCCCTCTGCACTGTCCCACCGCACACCCCCAGGGTGAGGCACAGAGCGGAGCTCCCTCTGCACTGTCCCACCGCACACCCCCAGGGTGAGCACAGAGCGCAGCTCCCTCCGCACTGTCCCACCGCACCACCCCCAGGGTGAGGCACAGAGCGGAGCTCCCTCTGCACTGTCCCACCGCACACCCCCAGGGTGAGCACAGAGTAGAGCTCCCTGTGCACCATCCCATCACAAACACCCAAGGTGAGGCACAGAGTGGAGCTCCCTCTGCACTGTCCCAGCACACACCCCCAGAGTGAGGCACAGATCGGAGCTCCCTCCGCACTGTCCCACCGCACCACCCCCAGGGTGAGGCACAGAGTGGAGCTCCCTCTGCATCGTCCCATCCCAGGGTGAGGCACAGAGCGGAGCTCCCTCTGCACTGTCCCAACACAAACCCCCAGGTGAGGCACAGAGTGGAGCTCCCTCTGCACCGTCCCATCACAAACCCCCAGGGTGAGGCACAGAGTGGAGCTCCCTCTGCACTGTCCCACCGCACACCCCCAGGGTGAGGCACAGAGCGGAGCTCCCTCTGCACTGTCCCATCACAAACCCCCAGGGTGAGGCACAGAGTGGAGCTCCCTCTGCACTGTCCCACCACACACCCCCAGGCAACACACACAGTTGATGTTTCGGTCTGAGACCCTTCTCCAGGAGGCAGACACTCTCAAACTGACCATCTGTTTGTCTCCTGCATCTCAGCGGCCTCCATGTGCCTGGCTTTGTGCTTAGAGCATGATCTGGTATGGGCAGAGCTCAGTAATATTTGAGTAATATTGTAAATATATGAGTAAACATTCTTTATTTGTTTAAATATTTCATTATGAGTTTAATGTAAAAATATCTGAATTGCAATAGTCGTGACACCACCACATGATCACTGTGCGCCTAACTTAAAGTAAAAATGATTGTACACTAGCTATCACCTGGCTTCCTTGTTTTCCTTTTAAGTAGTTTTTAAATTTTGGAGTTACAAAACAGAATAGTGGTGACAAAGTAATTTGTTTTTTGTGGATGTTTGCGAAGAAAAAGCATTTCAGGGTGTACATATATCGTATACATTTCTATGACATTAAATTTGACCTTTGAACCTTTGAAAACGAACCCGAGACAACCTCCTACCTGTTGAAGTGCAGCGAGACACTTGAGTTAAAAAAACAGTGCAGCACATGTCTCTTCAGAAGGGAGAGAGTTTTTAAAAAGACAGAAAATGGACAAATTCATGGTTCAGAGAGTACCTGATAATAAAAATCATAAATTAAAAAGAACAGTAATGACTGGCTACATTGGAAAGATTGACAAGTTTCATTGCACAAGAGATAACTGGGTGTTGTATACTGAGCAAATTGAGCAGTATCTTGAAGTAAATGAAATAGCCAATGAGAAGCAAGTCCCGATTTTGCGGAGTGCATTGGATTTAAAGACATAAA
The DNA here is from genome assembly GCF_963921235.1 of Mobula hypostoma. Classification (NCBI taxonomy): domain Eukaryota; kingdom Metazoa; phylum Chordata; class Chondrichthyes; order Myliobatiformes; family Myliobatidae; genus Mobula; species Mobula hypostoma. The sequence goes on along the minus strand of NC_086106.1, from coordinate 57,923,029 downwards.
GTTTCCTCAGAAGTCTAACTGCTCCAACCAAACCAGCCAAAATGAGCTTTGCTGATGTTGTGAAAGTAGTGCAGGAGCATTTAGAACTGAAACTATTGTTGACTGGAGAATACTTTGGGTTTCACAAGGGGAATCCATTTCAGTGTACATGGCTGAATTGAAGATATTGTCTGAGCAGTGTCAGTTCAGTGATGGGCATAATGATGCACTGAGAGACCATTTAGCTAGTGGATTTCGCAAGGAAGCATTCAAAAATGGCTCCAAACTGAAGCACAACTCACATTTTAAAAAGCAGTTGAAATCGCTGTATCCATTGAAGTCAGTGGATACAACAGACAGAAATGCAATTGAGTTGCAGTCTGGAACGAAAGTGAGCGAGAACAAAATTGCAACATCTAAACAGAAACTGACCATATATATCATGTATCAAACAGAGTGATCTCCCTTGTCAGGAAAAATGTTATCTCTCAAGAGTAAGAATACTTCCACAGTTGTTAAATCTTTAGATCTGAATGGGTCAATTTAAAATTTACTATGCTGTGGATGTCTGTATTGTAGTTGTATTATATGGTACACTGGGAGTATCATTGAGATGCATTCGATATTGAGTTGGAGTTTATAGCTAAGCAGAGAAGAGTGTTGCGTATTTAATATTTCAGTAATATTGTAAATACATTGTTTGAGTAAGTATTCTTTATTTCTTTAACTCATTCTTTACAGGTTATGTGAAATAATACATGAATTGTATATGTTATGATGCTACCATGTGATAAGTGCACACCTTGCTTAAAGTAAAAACAAACATACAGGAGTTATCACCTGGCTTCCTTGCTTTCCTTTCAAGTAATTTTTATGCTTTGCAGTTACAAAACATAACATGGTCCACACAGCAACGCACATCAAAGTTGCTGGTGAACGCAGCAGGCCAGGGAGCATCTCTAGGAAGAGGTACAGTCGACGTTTCTGGCCGAGACCCTTCGACAGGACACACAGGGAAACTTTAGCAATTGGTTGCTGGAGGACAGCCAAGTCTAAGATGCCTTCCAACTGTTTTGGAAGACTTGGTGAAAAGAGTAGGTGAGCTTTAAGGCTATGGTACAGCATGAGTAAGGCTCACATCTTCCTGTCCTGTCCTGAGTGTGCGTGGAGTTTGACCAGGAGAAGGAGCAAGATCCAGTGGCATGAGAACGAGTGATCATCTTGGAGCCTCACCTGAAGGCTTTGAAGTTTGTCTGGGGACTGATGCGTGCCTCAGTGGCTGGAGTGCATCCTAAATAAGGCAGACCATGTAATTTGAAGTCTGTGTGAACAATGGAATACTGAAATAATATACTAATCTAATGATTGTAATCATGGAATAAAACTGCTTTGAAAATGAGGGGAAATGGCCAGGCACAGAGCAATGGTCCCTCCACACTGTCCTATCACACACTCCCAGGAAATAGATTAGACACATCAGCACCAAGTAGAAAGTTATAGTCACAATCTTCAGACTCATGATCTCTAAATTAGGTCACTTGAAAGACTTTGGACAGGGTTCAAGTGACGTGTGAGCTAATGGACAGAGTGCTTTCACATGTGGTTACTTGTGTATTAGTTATCTTTGTATGACAATGCATGATGACATTACACTGAGCTGTGGGTCTCAGACATTTCACAGTTCCTCAAGAACAGCACAGCCAGAAAGAATTAATGTGGCTTTGGAGGGTGACATGATGTTTTAAATTATCAAGAATCTGACACCTAACCCCCAGGAAGATTAACTGGTCTGCTCTATAGAGAGGAATTTGGAGGATATTGAAACAGGAGACAGGCGTCAAGATTTAGATTGAGGGCTGAAGAGGGCTCTTTATACTTAATGCTAACTATCAAGATGGCATACTAATCACTTCACATTCTGTTATTGTACATTAAACCACAGCTTTTCTCAGTTGCAGTTTCTGAATCTGCATTTGCATTTCTAATACATTGCAACTTTTGAGGATGTGTTTGCTATTGCTGCATTATTGTGCCATTGTTCATAGGAACAAACCTTTTGCATCAAAATACATTCTCAGCTAAATGGAGATTAGAGTAGGGTCTCGGCCTGAAACGTCGACTGCGCCTCTTCCTATAGATGCTGCCTGGCCTGCTGCATTCACCAGCAACTTTGATGTGTGTTGCTAGTCTCACTGAAACTGGGTTTCTTAGCTGTTGGACCTTCGTGGCCAAGGTATGTGTGAGGTTCCTACCAGGAGAGAAAGCGGTAGGTCCAGCTTCACCAATGTTTTTAAAGTTGTCCCAGAGAGTGAGAGGGAGTAGCTTGGATTGTGAGGATATCTTCCTGTGGTGGGAAGGGTCGAACCTGAAGTGGCACTTATCAGGTTGGGGTGGGGGAGGTCACAGGGGCAGTATCCCTGACAGCAGATGTTATTGCAGCCAAATAAAGAAGGATAGATATATGAAGGCAATTCCAATTGCTCCAGGTTCAATGTCACTGGGGTCATTCAGTCAATGGGATCCAAAGGACCAACAACCAACCTGGATCAATTTTCAGGAGTGGGGTGGGAATTGTGTGTATAGTCAATGAGGTCAATAGACGTTACTGTCGCATGTATTGTGCTACATTTATTGTCAACATTGTTAAGATTGTGGACATGAATATCAATATTCTTCATGAATACCCTTGGCATAGTAATGGTGAGCAGTGAGGAGGACAGTGATCAGTGGCAGATAATGGAATCCACACCCATGAGGGGATGGATATCTTTGTACTTCCCTCATCTCCTTGGAGGCTCCTCTGGTAGGATTTCCAGTGCTGTCCCTTGCCCAGAGTGTGAGTTCAGTTCATGCCATGCGAGAGTCATTGACATGGACCAGCACTGGCAGTGATTGACTGTGGGAAAAGATGAGGACTTTCCTGTCTCACTGAGCTGCTGGCACCCGGGACGTGAAGACCTCTTCAGCCAGCAAGTGCAAAGGGAGAGCTCTGCAGAAATCACGTCCTCTGGCTGGAAACACACAGAATTCTGAAAAGCAAAGTCGTAGTGATCCTGTGGTGGGAAGGCAAGCTTTTTGACTTGACATCCATCGGTAGTGGTGTGACTGACTACTCAGTCCTGGGTGTGGGGAATCAAGGAGCAGAACTGTGTTACTTGCTGAACCTTACCATCAGCATAGAATATTCAGTGATCCCCATTGCTCAGACACAATTGCTCATTGGACCAAAGTGCTCCTTGGGAGACAACCTCTCACAACTGAAGCCAAATCCTAGAGACAGCTTCAAGTGCCATCGCACAACCCATCCAGGATGGTTTATCCCTCAATCGCATCTGATGTCCAGGCACAGCATGATGGTAAGGGGCCAGCAGAAGGACTTTATCTGGGAATCCTACTCTTTTATCTTGGGGTAGTAGGAGTAGACAGTAGTGGCCAGAACAAAGCCAACACAATATGTTTTAAGCAGGTTCATGGGTTGTCCGTAATGAACAACCCATGAGCCTGTGTCCCATGTTTTTACAGATTCTGGTAACAGAGGGACAAGAGACAAGAGGCAACATAGACACAAGAGGCACTGTAGATGCTGGAAATTTAGAGCAATACACACAACGTGCTGGAGGAGCTCAGCAGGTCAGGGAGCATCTAGAAATAGAAATAAATGGTCAACGTTTCTGGCCAAGAAGCGATCTCGGCCCGAAATGTTGACTGTTTACTCCCATCCATAGATGCTGCCTGACCTGCTGAGCTCCTGCAGTACTTTGTGGGCTGTTCCACGTGTTCTCTTTATGCCTCAGGTCCACACTCCTCATCTTCGGATCCAGGAGTGTGGCTCAAAGGCGGGGCCTCCTCCTCACAACTAGGCCTAGCTGAGGAGATCAGTCACTGACCCTGACAATGCTTCAGGGGCCGACCCCATGCCTGCCCTACCCCACCCCTCACCTCTCTTTGCGGGGTGCTGCTGCTGCAAATTTCACACCATGTGTCAGTGATAATGATTCTGATTCTGTATTGCAGTCTATGTGTCAGTAAGAGAGAATGTGCAAGGTACAAAGCTTGCTGAAGCCTGCCATGACGGCGGTGTGGTAAGGATTGCTGGATCTTGCGATGTTTTAGCTGGTGTAGAATTTTTGTTGGCATTTCAGCATTTGCAAGGCAGCTGAGTCTGTAATGTGACTGAGTATTTTTAGTAATAGACTGAGACAACTGTGCTTCTCCAAAAAGCGCTATATGAGGTTATCTGACACTCGGCCATTAGGTTCTATAATGGGTCAACTTATGACTGGGGAAGTGATGGCCCCCTCCAGTTCGACTGTTTGTGGTATATATGTATTCTCAGGAGACTGCCGAAGCTGGTGGCTGGTGCCCATGATGAAGGTGACTGGGTTTACAATTTCTGTAGCTTTCGTGGTCCATTGTGGTCTGTTTCTGCAGAGAAGTACAAGATGGAGACAGACCCTTCAGCCCATCAAGTCTGTTCTGACATTGAAGACCTGCTTACACTAATCCTTCTTCAATCCCCTTTTATTCTCCCCACATTCCCATCACCTCCTCCCAGATTCTCTGCTCACCCTCACGCAGGGGCGATCTACTGCAGCCTGTACGTTAGTGGGATAGAAGAAGAAGCTGGAGTTGGAGCACTCTACTGGGATGAACAACTCACGAGCCAGTCAGTGCTGAAAGATTTCTTCACTATTGAAGAATCCGATAACGTCAATGCAAACTCTCCAGAGCACCTACACACACTGGTTTACTGTGAAGGTCTGTGGTGTGTGGGGAAGAGGTAACCTTGCTGAGTTAATCAGGATACAAGAAACTGAAATGATAGTTTAATTCAATTTAATCGAACGCTGCAGAAAAGATCCTTTGTTATTCCAATACTCACTGTGGATCACTACGAGAAACAGAACTAGTGCAACTAGGAAACATCTGTAATGCCCTGGTTCACATCTTTACTGTTACGCTGTATGCATTTACTTTAGGCAATCCTGTAAGAGCAGTCTGTTCTGTTTTCAGCCTGTTTGAGTTATTGTTGAAGATAAGGGATGAGGAGAAATGTGTGCCATCCAATTAGGATGGGAGAGCTGAGGGAACGTTTTTCTGGTGAGGGACAGTAAGGTTGGTCTTGAGCTTTTGTTTGAGAGGAGATGAAGAGTGGAGACACGGGGGGGGGCGCGGAGGGGGGAACTGGTTATAGGATACGACCCAATGGGAGACCCGTTTGTTCAAGAAGGATTGCGAGCGTCCTTTGGTAGGTGGTGCGTGCTTTCACGTTGACCGAGGGCCCAGCGTGTGAGTGACAGAGAAGTTCAAGCTGAGCTCAAACTTGTGTACTTTTGACTGTTTAATTATAAATGGGCCCTTTTTGTTTTTTCTTTCTTTTCTTTACTAACCCTTTAGTTAAGTAGGTTTCATAAATATAATTCCTTCAGTCGTATGCAGAGTGTTGTCTGTTATTTCCTGGCACTGAGTTGTAATAGGGTAGCAAATTACACAGCATCGACACAAACCGGGGTTCGGGATGGGAGAGCCATCTCAATCTCACGGGTTTGGTGGGACCGGAGAGTGTCCTCCCCAGACTTACACAGCCAAGGTTCACATCACTGTATCCAGTCATACAAACTCTTCTTGCTTAAGACCAGGGTTTAAAATCTCATTTAAAAGATGAGCTCTCCAAGAACTCAGTTCTGCCTCAGGAGGGCCAAAAGGGTGGTGGATTTCAAAGGTGTTCCAACTTCAAACCTTGAATTTGGAATTGATTTCCTGTGAAGATGGGGCAAGGTTGGCAGCTGAACTGTTCCTACATCCACCCATCCATGTGTCAGTGGGTGCCCACTGAGCCAATCAGTACAGTGACAGGGTTCATCTGCCGAGCTACACCAACCTCAGGTGATGCGATTGGACAGGAGGAAATAGTCTGAGGGGATTTTACACAACTTCTTCAAACTGTGCTGTCTCTTCCTTCTTTGTTGGAAATGTGTGTTGCTGCAATTACAGCTGGAGATGCCCCAGCGTAGTGTTGCCCTTCTCAAGCCATGGCTTTCTGCCTTCAGTACACTATCAATGAGACGAGAGAGGCCTGCTCCCAGACAGAGAGACAGAAACAGACAGACAGACAAAAAGAGAGATAGACAAGTCAGACTGCAGATGCTAGAAATCTGGAGCAACTCACAGAAGATGGAGGAACTCAGCAGGTCAGGCAGCATCTATGGAAGGAAATGGACAATCGGTGTTTCCCTTCATCGGGACTGGAAAGAAAGAGGGAAGATGGCTGGAGGGCAGGTGGAATAAGTGCTGGTGTGTAGTGTGTGGATATAGGTGGGTGGGGGGAGGGGCAGAGTGTTAATATAAGAAGCTGAAGGTTTTTGGTGGAAGTGACAAATGGCTGAAGAAGATGGAAAGTGATAGGACAGTATACTGTGGAGTAAAGTGAAGGCAGTAAGGAGGAGAACTGGAAGGAGGATGGTATGGACGATGGAAGATGGAGAGGGTGGGAAAGACAGAGAAGGAGTAACAGAATAAGGGAAAACAAAAGGTAATGGTTACACAAGTTCGTGAAGTCAATTTTGATGCCATCAAGCTGGAGATTACCAAAGCAGGTTGTAAACTGCTGTTCCTATAATCTGCATCTAGCCTCAACTTGGCAGTAGAGGAAATCATGGCTAGACACCTTATTGGGGAATGGGAAGTGGAATTAAAATGGCCGGCCCCTGGGAGATCTTGGCTGTTATGGTGGATGGGGCGAAGCTGCTTAATAAAGTGTTCTCCAGTCTGCGTTAGGACACCAATGTAGAGAACAGACCAGGAGCACCTGATGCAATACATGGATTTACATGTGAAGCACTGGCTCACCTGGAAGAAATGCTTAAGGCCCTGAATGGAGGTGAGGGAGGAGATGTAGGGGCAGAGGTAACTTTTGAGATGGTTACAGGGATAACTGCCTGGATGGGGAGCACTGAGCAGACAGAATAGTCGGAGAGAGAGAGAGAGGGAGTGATCCCTGCAGAAAGAGGAGAGGGGAAGGGAAGCTAGTGGGATTATGTCAGAAGTTGTGGAGAATGATATGCTGGATGCAGATGCTCATAAGGTAGTAGGTGAGAACAAGTTCTGCTCTACCCCTGATATGCCTGAGGGCTAATGGGCTAGGGATAGAAATAGAAGAATTATAGATGAAGGCTATGTCAATTGCAGTGGGAGGGAATCTCTGTTTTACAAAAAAAAGTGGACATCTTGGATGTCCTGGAATGGAAAACCTTATCATAAGAACAGATCTCGCAGAGATGGAGGAACCAAGAGAAGGAGATAGCATCCCAGTGAGTGAACGATGGGTAGAGGTGTAGTTGAGGTAGCTGTGTGAGTCAATGGGTTTGGAGAAGATGTGGGTGGACAATCTGTCTCCTGAGAAGGAGGCAGAGAGATCAAGAAAGGGGAAGGAGGTTTCAGAGAGGAACCAACTGAATTTGAGGACAGGTGGAAGCTGGAGGTAAAGCTGATGAAATTGACAAGTTCCGCATGGGTGCAGAGAGCAATATCAATGCATTTGTCGATGTAGCAGAGAAAGAGTTGGTGAGTGTTGCCAGCTCTGGTTTGGAATATGAACTATTCCACTTAGAAACTGAAAAAGCATGCAAAGCTGGGGCCCATGGCTACAACTTTGGTGTGGAGGGTCCGAAAGAGTTGTTTGGAGTGAGCACCAGTTTTGCCAGACAGAGGAGCATGGTGATGGAGGGGATCTGATTGGATCTGTTACCCAGAGAAAAGCAGACACAGACGGATAGACAGTCAAGAGAAAGCAAGATAAACAACTGGTTATAAGTTGTTTAGGTGTAAGGTTACTGAATGGTGGATCTGGTACAAGATGCCCGCTCCTGCTGCTATTTCTAATGCTGTTATAGATTTTGAAAATAAATAAATACATAATCACATTTTCCAGCATAAAACCAGCAGAAATATGAACTGGTATAATCAGCAATCTTTCTTTGGGAAAGACCAGTGTGTAGAGTGCAGATCAGTGAGTTCTGGAAGAGATATTGGGCGCCGTTTGGGTGATATAGCCGGCCTTTATTATTGTAGGAATGTATCAGATGTTTAACCTCATTATAAATGCATTCCTTTTATCCTGGTAAATCCTTCCTTGCTGGCAAGGTATATCTGGGAGGAGACACAAGAGACTGCAGATGGAGGTGTCTGGAGCAACAAACAATCTACTGGAAGAACTGAGTGGGAAGAAAGAAGCTGTCGACGTTTCATAGAAACATAGAAACATAGAAAGTAGGTGCAGGAGTAGGCCATTCGGCCCTTCGAGCCTGCACCGCCATTTATTATCATGGCTGATCATCCAACTCAGAACCCCGCCCTAGCCTTCCCTCCATACCCCCTGACCCCCGTAGCCACAAGGGCCATATCTAACTCCCTCTTAAACATAGCCAATGAACTGGCCTCAACAGTTTGCTGTGGCAGAGAATTCCACAGATTCACCACTCTCTGTGTGAAGAAGTTTTTCCTAATCTCGGTCCTAAAAGGCTTCCCCTCTATCCTCAAACTGTGACCCCTCGTTCTGGACTTCCCCAACATCGGGAACAATCTTCCTGCATCTAGCCTGTCCAATCCCTTTAGGATCTTATACGTTTCAATCAGATCCCCCCTCAATCTTCTAAATTCCAACGAGTACAAGCCCAGTTCATCCAGTCTTTCTTCATATGAAAGTCCTGCCATCCCAGGAATCAATCTAGTGAACCTTCTTTGTACTCCCTCTATGGCAAAGATGTCTTTCCTCAGATTAGGGGACCAAAACTGCACACAATACTCCAGGTGTGGTCTCACCAAGGCCTTGTACAACTGCAGTAGTACCTCCGTGCTCCTGTACTCGAATCCTCTCGCTATAAATGCCAGCATACCATTCGCCTTTTTCACCGCCTGCTGTACCTGCATGCCCACTTTCAATGACTGGTGTATAATGACACCCAGGTCTCGTTGCACCTCCCCTTTTCCTAATCGGCCACCATTCAGATAATAATCTGTTTTCCTATTTTTGCCACCAAAGTGGATAACTTCACATTTATCCACATTAAATTGCATCTGCCATGAGTTTGCCCACTCACCCAACCTATCCAAGTCACCCTGCATCCTCTTAGCATCCTCCTCACTGCTAACACTGCCACCCAGCTTCGTGTCATCCGCAAACTTGGAGATGCTGCATTTAATTCCCTCATCCAAGTCATTAATATATATTGTAAACAACTGGGGTCCCAGCACTGAGCCTTGCGGTACCCCACTAGTCACCGCCTGCCATTCTGAAAAGGTCCCGTTTATTCCCACTCTTTGCTTCCTGTCTGCTAACCAATTCTCCACCCACACCAATACCTTACCCCCAATACCGTGTGCTTTAAGTTTGCACACTAATCTCCTGTGTGGGACCTTGTCAAAAGCCTTTTGAAAATCCAAATATACCACATCCACTGGTTCTCCCCTATCCACTCTACTAGTTACATCCTCAAAAAATTCTATGAGATTCGTCAGACATGATTTTCCTTTCACAAATCCATGCTGACTTTGTCCGATCATTTCTCCGCTTTCCAAATGTGCTGTTATCACATCCTTGATAACTGACTCAAGCAGTTTCCCCACCACTGACGTTAGGCTAACCGGTCTATAATTCCCCGGTTTCTCTCTCCCTCCTTTTTTAAAAATTGGGGTTACATTAGCCACCCTCCAATCCTCAGGAACTAGTCCAGAATCTAACGAGTTTTGAAAAATTATCACTAATGCATCCACTATTTCTTGGGCTACTTCCTTAAGCACTGTAGGATGCAGACCATCTGGCCCTGGGGATTTATCTGCCTTCAATCCCTTCAATTTACCTAACACCACTTCCCTACTAACATGTATTTCACTCAGTTCCTCCATCTCACTGGACCCTCTGTCCCTTACTATTTTTGGAAGATTATTTATGTCCTCCTGAGTGAAGACAGAACCAAAGTAATTATTCAATTGGTCTGCCATGTCCTTGCTCCCCATAATCAATTCACCTGTTTCTGTCTGCAGGGGACCTACATTTGTCTTTACCAGTCTTTTCCTTTTTACATATCTATAAAAGCTTTTACAGTCCGTTTTTATGTTCTCTGCCAGTTTTCTCTCATAATCTTTTTTCCCCTTCCTAATTAAGCCCTTTGTCCTCCTCTGCTGAACTCTGAATTCCTCCCAGTCCTCAGGTGAGCTACTTTCTCTGGCTAATTTGTATGCTACTTCTTTGGAATTGATACTATCCCTAATTTCTCTTGTCAGCCACGGGTGCACTACCTTCCTTGATTTATTCTTTTGCCAAACTGGGATGAACAATTGTTGTAGTTCATCCATGCAACCTATAAATGCTTGCCATTGCATATCCACCGTCAATCCTTTAAGTGTCATTTGCCAGTCTATCTTAGCTAATTCACGTCTCATACCTTCAAAGTTCCCCATCTTTAAGTTCAGAACCTTTGTTTCTGAATTAACTATGTCACTCTCCATATTAATGAAGAATTCCACCATATTATGGTCACTCTTACCCAAGGGGCCTCTCACGACAAGATCGCTAATTAACCCTTCCTCATTGCTCAAAACCCAGTCCAGAATAGCCTGCTCTCTAGTTGGTTCAAAAAACCATGCCGCATACATTCCAAGAAATCCTCTTCCTCAGCACCTTTACCAATTTGGTTCACCCAGTCTACATGTAGATTGAAGTCACCCATTATAACTGCTGTTCCTTTATTGCACACATTTATAATTTCCTGTTTAATACCATCTCCGACCTCACTACTACTGTTAGGTGGCCTGTACACAACTCCCACCAGCGTCTTCTGTCCCTTAGTGTTACGCAGCTCTACCCATATCGATTCCACATCTTCCCGGCTTATGTCCTTCCTTTCTATTGCGTTAATCTCTTCTTTAACCAGCAACGCCACCCCACCTCCCCTTCCTTCATGTCTATCCCTCCTGAATATTGAATATCCCTGAACGTTGAGCTCCCATCCCTGGTCACCCTGGAGCCATGTCTCTGTGATCCCAACTATATCATAATCATTAATAACAATCTGCACTTTCAATTCATCCACCTTATTACGAATGCGCCTTGCATTGACACATAAAGCCTTCAGGCGCTCTTTTACAACTCTCTTAGCCCTTGTACAATTATGTTGAAAAGTGGCCCTTTTTAATGCTTGCCCTGGATTTGTCGGCCTGCCACTTTTACTTTTCTCCTTTGTACTTTTTGCTTCTATGCTCACTTTACACCCCTCTGTCTCTCTGCACTGGTTCCCATCCCTCTGTTGTGAACTAACCTCCTCACGGCTAGCCTCTTTAATTTGATTCCCACCCCCCAACCGTTCTAGTTTAAAGTCACCTCAGTAGCCCCCGCTAATGTTTCAGGATGACACCCTGCATCAGGACTTCACACGTAGGCACTAGTGTCTGAACCTAGCTGGAATATAATCAGAGTTTAGTTTCTCCACTGAAGGGGATAATGGGTAAGGACGGTCCGAACTCCAGAGATTCCAGATTATCCTCATTTGCCAGTTGAAATCCATCATGCCAAAGCAAGGGAACAGGAACAGGGAAAGCACGGTAGTGTAGTGGCTAGTACAATGCTTTACAGTAACTATGACCCGAGTTCAATTGCCTCCACTCTCTAAGGAGTTTGTGCGTTCTCCCCATGACCATGTGGGTTCCTTCCACATTCCAAAGACGTACCTCTTGGTCAGTATAAATTGTCCTGTGATTCGGGTAGGATGAAATCGGGGGTCACTGGGTGGCGCAGCTCGAAAGGCCAGAAGGGCCAATTCCTCGCTGTATGTCGATAAACAATAAATAAGCTCACAGAAAAGAAAAAATATAGTGCTGCCAAACAAGAAAGGAACAGAGTGGTCTTCTCATTAAACGCTGCCAGAACAGGAGCAGCTGAGATTGGATATTGAGAAGATTCCTCTCCACTCTCCCCACACTAGTTACATCACCATTACTTCAGGTCTAGAGGAGAAAGTCCCACATTTCTGGAAGTTTTAATACTTACATCATGGTCTCCGCCTCATCGATGAAGTCGTCCTCAGACATGGAGCCCTCTTTGATCATTTTGATTGCCACCTCATATTGCCCTCGCCATTTCCCATGTTTCACAACACCAAACTGCCCATCTCCCAGCTCCCTCAAGAATGTTAGGTCCACTGGATTGATCTCCCAGGCACCTGATAACAAAGAACAAACATCCTTAGAGCAAAAACAAACAAACTGGTGGAGGAACTCAGTGGGACAAGCAACATCTTGTGGAGGGAGAGAGATGGTTGACATCCTGGGCCGAGGCTGTGTCGTCACTGAGAGTGTGGAGAGGAGATAGCAGCGTAGAGGAGTGAAGGGAGGAATGAGGTGGCAAGTGATAAATAGATCTAGGAGGGGAGGGGTTGATGGACAGATGGAGTCAGGTGGGGAAGGGAGAGTTGGAGATGGTGAGGTGATACATGGACAAAACAAAGAACTGCCCATTGTGGACTCTGATAAGTAAGGAAATGGTGAGGGACAGATGGTGGGTAGATGGAACAGAAGGGGGAGGCTATCAGGGAGCCAATGGCAGGAATGTGTGGACTCACAAAAGACAGCAGATGCTGGAATCTGAAGAAAAAATCAAGTCCTGGAGGAACTCATCAGGTCAGGCAACAACTGTGGAGGCAGAGAGATGGCTAGAATTTCAGGTTGACAACCTATAGCCATGCTTCAAATCTCGTAGCCTCTTTGGGTAAGTGAAGAGATAGTTTCCAAATCAGTAACTATTTGCTGCATAATTTAGTAAGATAACATTTATCCATAGCTTTTGGTCTTCAGAAATAACCCCTTTTATCAAGCAAATAAGAACTGCTATTCCACACAGTATTTCAGCTCTGGAAGTTGGCATTCCCTCTGTGACAAGAATACACATCGATTAAGATGTAACTGTACTGTGGAATCAGCAGTTGGTCTGCCACCTGTCTTCAGGAGAGAGAGAGATAAGGAAAACAATGGAGCAGCATGTGGAGATGTTAATGAAGGAAGGAGACCTGTCAAGAGCAGCTCCCCCTTTCAACCCCGAACTGTTTGAAGTGATGGACAGCCGATACCCCAGCAGGGGGATAAAAAGGGACAGGTTTGCTAAGGCAGGACACACATGACACCCCGAGGTAACAAGACCCTGGAAGCGGTGCGTCTCTCACAAGTCGGTGGGAAGTACCGGGCCATAAACGCACAGGGTGGAAAGGTACGATCGGCGGGAACCTGGTGTGTGTCCACCCTTGCCTGGGTGCCAGGTTCACCGCAGGGAAACGATCGTGTCTGGAAACGGAGGGGTCACGGTCGGTGACCTCAGATGACATCACAAAGGACTCGCCCGAAAGCTGACTGCGAAGGTCTGTGTGTGGAAGCCTTGAATATTCATTCGTTTTTGCTCTCTCTCTCCTTCCCCCCACTGTCCATCGCCACGGCAGCGATTACTGCGAACTGAACTGAACTTTGCGTTACTTTGAAACTGGTCATTTACCCCTAGACAACGATAGAGCTTGATTGATCCTGTTATCTTAATTCTGTGTACATGTATGTTTATCATTGCTGAACTGTTGCATTCATTATCCTTTTGATTAGAGTACTGTGTTGCTTGTTTCTTTAATAAAACTTTCTTAGTTCTAGTAATCCAGACTCCAACTGAGTGATCCATTTCTGCTGGTTTGGCAACCCAGTTACGGGGTACGTAACATAAGTGGGGTTCTCGTCCACGATTTTGAACGCTAAATTTGGGACGGAGTAAATTGATTGGGTCAAAATACCCGAAAGAAAGAAAAGTCAAACAGCAGAAATGGAGGCTGAGGAATTTATAAAGGTGCCGACCTTGGAGGCATTAGAGGATGCCAGGAAATCGGAATTGGTAGCTGTGGCCAAACTGTTGAATCTTGCTACGGGGAAGTCGACAATGGGGAGAGAGGAGATACACAGAGCTATCGTAAAGCACTATGTATCTAAAGGTGTGTTTCCCCAAGGCGAGCTGGAGGTGGTGTCTATTGAAAAACCTGCCGGAGACGTGGTACAGGTGCAGCTTGAAAAACTGAGACTCGAGCACGAGTTCCGGGTAAGGCAGTTGGAGCAAGAAGAGAAAGAGAGGGACAGACAGTTGGAGCGAGAAGAGAAGGAGAGAGAGTTAGAAAGGAAAGAGAGAGAGTTAGAAAGGCAAGAGAGAGAGAGGCAGTTGGAGCGAGAAGAGAGGCAGTTGGAGAAACAGAGGGAAAGGGAATTCGAGCTGGAGAATTTAAGGATAAGGGCAGAGCAGGGGCCCGTGCCGAACCAAGGTGGAGGGTTCCGGGTGACCCAGGAGGTTAGGCTGGTTCCCCCATTTGACGATACCGACGTGGATCGGTACTTTCTCCATTTCGAAAAAGTTGCTATAAGTCAGGACTGGCCGAGGGATAAGTGGGTTGTTTTGCTTCAGAGTGTACTGAAAGGGAAAGCCCAAGAAGCTTACTCAGCTTTGTCCGCAGAAGATGCCCAGAGGTATGAGGTGGTGAAAGAGGCCATCCTCAGGATTTATGAGTTGGTCCCGGAGGCATACCAGCAGAGGTTCCGGAATGCGAGGAAGCAGTGGGACCGCACGTATTTAGAGTTTGCCAGTGAGATGCAGACATATTGTGAGCGTTGGTGCACCTCAAAGGGGGTAGAGGGGGATTATGACAGACTGCTACAGCTGATCCTGATTGAGCAGTTTGAAGGTTGTGTCCCTGAGGGTATGAGACTCTACCTAGATGAGAAAGAGGCAGCCACGTTAGCCGCAACTGCTAAGTTAGCGGATGAGTATGCGTTGACGCATAAAATGAAGTTTGCCCCGAGTAAAGGCTACCAGAAGGGTAGTCAGGACGGCGGGGAGAGTCCGCCGGAAAAGTCAGAAAGTAAGCCGGGGACTAGTAAAAGGATAAGGTAGACCGGGAGCAGTCTGGTAGGAAGTCTCCTGGGGTCGTCTGTTATAATTGCGGGAAAGTCGGACTCTTTGCGTCCAGGTGCTTTGCCCCAAAGAAGGAGACAGGAAAAGGAAAAACGGCGATTTTGACTGGCTGTATCGAGTTGGTAAATGAACTGTTAGGGAAGGACAGGTCTGCCAAAGTTCAGGAAGGGCGCGAGAAGTTTATCTCGGCCGGATTGGTGTCGGTGAAGGAGGGGTTAAACCCAGTTCCAGTACGGATCTGGAGAGACACGGGAGCGTGTCAGTCACTGATCTTGAGGAGTGTATTAGAGTTTAGCTCAGAGACCGAGACTGGGGAGGTCAGCGTGATCAAAGGCATTGGAAAAGGGACGTAAGCTGTGCCTTTGCACCAGATACACTTACAAAGCAACCTGGTCTCTGGACTAATCATGATCGGGGTGAGGTCCGAATTACCGATGAAAGGTGTGGAAGTCTTGCTCGGTAATGACCTCGCGGGGGGAATCATGTTCCCAGTCGTGAGATTGACAGGTCAGCCTGCCAGCATTGAGGCCCCGCCCATGGACTCACAGGTTCATCACGGGACCGCGGTAGTAAATTTAGCTGAGACATTTCTGCCAGCCTTGTACGAGAAGGGGGTAGAAAGTGAAAAGAAGGAGTGTAGTGAGACAAGAGGTAGTGAGGGAGCTGGGACAGACGTAGCAGTAGCCAGGAAAGAATTTGTGCAGACACAGGAGCGAGACGAGGGGCTGATGGTTTTGGCAGAGACAGCTCTCTCTGACACAGACTTAACAAGGGAACTAGTAGGCTATTGTGTGGAGGAGGAAGTGCTAAGGAAGCAAGGGAGACCAAGTGCCGTGCCCGCAGATGAGGAATGGGGGGTGGTGCAAAAGTGTTATGGGGATGAGGTTTTTAACCTGGCCCACAAGGGACCCCCCGGTGGACATTTTGCAGTACTGAAGGGAATAGTTGGTGGAACCATGAAAGAGGTTTACCGGCTGCCCAGGGGAAAGGATGTTATTGATTATGACCGACGCAAACTGAGACGGTCACAGGCTTTTGATATGCTAACAAACCTAGTTGATGTTAGCACGGAAATCAATGAAGCTAAGGTCCCCCCGATAAGAGAAAAAAACCATTTTGAAAAGATGAGTATGGTATCGACCAGATGGGAGAAGGCTATTGTTTTGGCCAGGTCTGCTGATAAGGTCTTTCCCTTAATCCCTGAACAAAGCGACTCTTTAGGAGAAGTAATTAAACGACTCGCACCTGTGTGTTTAATTGTCCCGAGGCGATGCAAAGAACTGGGACATTGGGTGGTGTCTGTTACACTAGGTCAGCCAGCAAGCAACATTCATATAGAATGAGTAATTCATTGACTAAAGGGCTGACGAACACAGAGGTGTGTATTGGCAATTTAATACGGCTGTCTGAAGCCAGTTTGATAGTGAACCTTGAAAAAAATGAGTTCAGCCACACGAAGGTCACTTACCTGGGAATTGTGGTGACACAGGGGCAGCTGGCAGCGATGCAAGCTATAGTGCAGACTATCGCTGACCTCCCAACCCCAACAGACAAGAGGGCCCTCAGAAGGCTCTTGGAGATGGTGGGGTACTGTAGGAAGTTTTGCAATAACTCTGCGGTCACTACCCCTCCCCCTCCTACTAAGCCCTTGCGAGAGAAAGCTAAGTCGGAATGGGACGACCCTTGTTATTGTGGTCCGGGACAAAACCAAACGAGAGGTTACATTGATCGCAATTCATCAGTGTTTTTGGCCACTATGAAGTTTGCTAAGTTGGAGCCTGGTCTAAGGGATTATTGATAACGTATAAAAGGAACAGAAAATGTGATGGCTGACTGTCTGTCAGGTGTTGACAACTTCAAACTCGCTGTATTAGCCAAATAGCTGATAAAGATGTATATTTGTGTGTGTATCAAATAATGTATTCATGTTTGTAATTTTTACCCCCCCGGTAAAAATCCTTAAAGGGGGGAAGTGTGACAAGAATACACATAGATTAAGATGTTAGCTGTCCCATGGAATCAGCAGTTGGTCTGCCACCTGTCTTCAGGAGAGAGAGAGATAAGGAAAACAATGGAGCAGCATGTGGAGATGTTAATGAAGGAAGGAGACCTGTCAAGAGCAGCTCCCCCTTTCAACCCTGAACTGTTTGAAGTGATGGACAGACGATACCCCAGCAGGGGGATAAAAAGGGACAGGTTTGCTAAGGCAGGACACACATGACACCCCGAGGTAACAAGACCCTGGAAGCGGTGCGTCTCTCACAAGTCGGTGGGAAGTACCGGGCCATAAACGCACAGGGTGGAAAGGTACGATCGGCGGGAACCTGGTGTGTGTCCACCCTTGCCTGGGTGCCAGGTTCACCGCAGGGAAACGATCGTGTCTGGAAACGGAGGGGTCACGGTCGGTGACCTCAGATGACATCACAAAGGACTCGCCCGAAAGCTGACTGCGAAGGTCTGTGTGTGGAAGCCTTGAATATTCATTCGTTTTTGCTCTCTCTCTCCTTCCCCCCACTGTCCATCGCCACGGCAGCGATTACTGCGAACTGAACTGAACTTTGCGTTACTTTGAAACTGGTCATTTACCCCTAGACAACGATAGAGCTTGATTGATCCTGTTATCTTAATTCTGTGTACATGTATGTTTATCATTGCTGAACTGTTGCATTCATTATCCTTTTGATTAGAGTACTGTGTTGCTTGTTTCTTTAATAAAACTTTCTTAGTTCTAGTAATCCAGACTCCAACTGAGTGATCCATTTCTGCTGGTTTGGCAACCCAGTTACGGGGTACGTAACACCTCCAACAAACACTGAGGCTGTTTTCTCCCACAATGTACTGTACACAGGCCTTCCAGTTAAAGATGACACAGGTGAAGCACAGTGACAATTTGCTGGCAGTAAACAAAACTATTAACTACTCACTTTACTAATCACCCTTTTTCCGAGGATACAATCACTGCCATCAATAGCCTGTAACTTCCCTTTTGGAGTTAAGCTTTTTAACCGTCTGTAGACCTGGCAGTGTGAACTGAAGGCTCAAAGGTGCACTATGGTGGGGTGTGACGTGTATGGGCCAAATTGAGGCAGTGGCTCCTGCACCCGAGAGCTGGGAATGAGCCAATGTTTAGCCATTGCTGGAGCAGGCTTGGTGGTGATTCAAAGTGGCAGAACCAAGGCAAGGTGAGGCGGAGGGGCCCAGGCCTCAGAGCAAGGAACAAGCCGATGTTTGGCCAGTTTACATGCAGAGCCAGATCAGAAAGGTCGGGCATGGGCCAAAATGAGGCGGTGGGACCCGGACCCGAAAATGAGGAATGACCTGAGGCTTGGCCGGATTGAAATGGTCAGGGTTTCGGGGCTGGCATACAGCTTGCTGCTTGCGAGCTTTACTCGAGGCTGTGGCCTGCAACTAACGGGCTCCTGGATCAGCTGCAGTGATGCCCAGCTGTGCGGCTGTGGACTCCCTTTTGTGAATTTCAGATCTAAATGTTACTTGCTTACTTTTATTGTTTGCACAACTTGTTCCTTCTTCTACACATTGGGTGTTGATGTTTTTTTTAAATGGGTTCTATTGGGTTTCTTGATTTTGCAGCGGCTTGTAAGGAGACAGATCTCAAGGCTGTTTTTCGCAAACGTACTTTCGTCATAAATGTACTTTGAATTTTGGATTGATAGTCTTTGCAATCAATCAACAAATAAAGAGACTACTTATCTGCATTACACTTATATAATGAAACATTCCCTACAATGTACAGTATATAGGGACTGTGATTCTCTACAGTATTCACAGAAACTATTATTTCCTACAAAATATACTGGGATTCCTATTGCCTGCAATATCCACGGGGATGAGATTCTCTACAATATCCACGGGGATGAGATTCTCTACAATATCCATGGGATGAGATTCCCTACAATATCCACGGGGATGAGATTCCCTACAATATCCACGGGATGAGATTCTCTACAATATCCACGGGGATGAGATTGTCTCCAATGTCCATGAGGATGAGATTCCCTACAATGTCCATGGGATGAGATTCCCTACAATATCCATGGGATGAGATATCCTACAATATCCACGGGGATAAGATTCTCTACAATATCCATGGGATGAGGTTCTCTACAATATCCACGGGGATGAGATTCCCTACAATATCCATGGGATGGGGTTCTCTACAATATCCTCGGGATGAGATTCCCTACAATATCCACGGGATGAGATTCTCTACAATATCCACGGGGATGAGATTCTCTACAATATCCATGGGATGAGGTTCTCTACAATATCCACGGGGATGAGATTCCCTACAGTATCCACGGGATCAGATTCTCTACAATATCCACGGGGATGAGATTCTCTATAATATCCATGGGATGAGATTCTCTACAATATCCATGGGATGAGGTTCTCTACAATATCCACGGGGATGAGATTCTCTACACTATCCACGGGGATGAGATTCCCTACAATATCCACGGGATGAGATTCTCTACAATATCCACGGGGATGAGATTCTGTACAATATCCGTGGGATGAGGTTCTCTACAATATCCATGGGATGAGATTCTCTACAATATCCACGGGGATGAGATTCTCTACAATATCCATGGGATGAGATTCTCTACAATATCCATGGGATGAGGTTCTCTGCACTATCCACGGGGATGAGGTTCTCTACACTATCCACGGGGATGAGGTTCCCTACAATATCCACGGGGATGAGATTCTCTACAATATCCACGGGATGAGATTCTCTACAATATCTATGGGGATGAGATTCTCTACAATGTCCATGGAGATGAGATTCTCTACAATATCCATGGGATGAGATTCTCTACACTATCCACGGGGATAAGATTCCCTACAATATCCACGGGGATGAAGTTCTCTACAATATCCACGGGGATGAGGTTCTCTACAATATCCATGGGATGAGATTCTCTACAATATCCATGGGATGAGATTCTCTACAATATCCACAGGGATGAGATTCTCTACAATATCCATGGGGATGAGATTCTGTACAATATCCATGGGATGAGATTCTCTACACTATCCATGGGGAGGAGATTCTCTACAATATCCATGGGGATGGAATTCTCTACAATATCCATGGGGATGAGATTCTCTACAATATCCATGGGATGAGGTTCTCTACAATATCCATGGGATGAGGTTCTCTGCGCTATCCATGGGGAGGAGATTCTCTACAATATCCACAGGGATGAGATTCTCTACAATATCCACGGGGATGAGATTCTCTACAATATCCACGGGGATGAGATTCTGTACAATATCCATGGGATGAGATTCTCTACAATATCCACGGGGATGAGATTCTGTACAATATCCATGGGATGAGATTCTCTACAATATCCACGGGGATGAGATTCCCTACAATATCCATGGGATGAGATTCTCTACAATATCCATGGGATGAGGTTCTCTGCACTATCCACGGGGATGAGGTTCTCTACACTATCCACGGGGATGAGGTTCCCTACAATATCCACGGGGATGAGATTCTCTACAATATCCACGGGATGAGATTCTCTACAATATCTATGGGGATGAGATTCACTACAATGTCCATGGAGATGAGATTCTCTACAATATCCATGGGATGAGATTCTCTACACTATCCACGGGGATAAGATTCCCTACAATATCCACGGGGATGAAGTTCTCTACAATATCCACGGGGATGAGGTTCTCTACAATATCCATGGGATGAGATTCTCTACAATATCCATGGGATGAGATTCTCTACAATATCCACAGGGATGAGATTCTCTACAATATCCATGGGGATGAGATTCTGTACAATATCCATGGGATGAGATTCTCTACACTATCCATGGGGAGGAGATTCTCTACAATATCCATGGGGATGGAATTCTCTACAATATCCATGGGGATGAGATTCTCTACAATATCCATGGGATGAGGTTCTCTACAATATCCATGGGATGAGGTTCTCTGCGCTATCCATGGGGAGGAGATTCTCTACAATATCCACAGGGATGAGATTCTCTACAATATCCACGGGGATGAGATTCTCTACAATATCCATGGGATGAGATTCTCTACAATATCCACGGGGATGAGATTCCCTACAATATCCACGGGGATGAGATTCTCTACAATATCCACGGGGATGAGATTCTCTACAATATCCATGGGATGAGATTCTCTACACTATCCACGGGGATGAGATTCTCTACACTATCCACGGGGATGAGATTCCCTGCAATATCCATGGGATGAGATTCTCTACACTATCCACGGGGATAAGATTCCCTACAATATCCACGGGGATGAGGTTCTCTACAATATCCACGGGGATGAGGTTCTCTACAATATCCATGGGATGAGATGTTCTACAATATCCAGAGACATGAGATTCTCTATAGCAGCCATTCTCAGTGGGGGCCCTGGCACATTTGAAGGGAGCCACTGACTGAAAACTGTGAGAAGTGGAGCCCCAAGGGTTTATGGGGGCCCTGGTAATTGAACTGATGAAATACCCAAGCAGCAACTTTCATTGGAGTCAATAGTTTCCATCCTATTTATAATATCTTTCCAACACGCCGTTTGAATTTGGCACTCCTGGTAAATTCATTGCTTAAGCTCCTCCCACACAGCCTCACTTCATTGTCAGTCACAAATCAGACTGCACGTATTCAGTCAAGGGTTCGCACAGCCATTATCTCCATACTTCATTCTCCGAAGATCAGCGTGTCTTGCTAGGCCTTTTTTAGCCTAGTAACTTTGAAGTATATGTGTTTGGATATATTATACGTTAAGGTAGGTTGTGAAAAGTGTTTATTACTGCATATGAAGTCACCAGGGAAAAAAATCTATGGCTCTGGGTGAAGTACAACCCACCCAAGTTGAGGCAGAAATTCAAGAGCGTTTGATTGATCTTCAGAGTGATATAACTGCACATCATCAGTTCAGTCAGTTTCAAAAATATTTTTGGATCAAGCGTGATCTGCCAAATAAATATACAACTCTGTGGGAAAAAGCCCTAAGATATTTTACTGCCTTTCTCTCAACATATTTGGTTGAGAGCCGATTCTGCAAGGTAGTTCCTTGACAAAATCCAGGAACAGAATTGGTATCACAGCAAGAGATGACCTCCGACTGTCATTGTCTAATTTGGAACCCGATACCATGAAACTTGCAGAAAAGCACCAAGGTCTAGGATTGCATTAGGCCTGATAGATGTCTAATTTCATACAGTCTTTTCTTAAATTTTGTCCAGTATGTCGGAATGTTCAAGTTTTCGTGGTGTTCAATAATAAATGATTTTCTCTCTATCTGTTCGTGTTGTATCCCTGTTTGAAGGGGGGCCCTGGAACCTGAGAAGAGCTCCTAAGGCCAAAAAACAGTTCAGAATCACTGCTCTATTGTATCCACAGGGATGAAATTTTCTACAATATATGCAGGCAACTGAATTCTCTGCAATATGGATGAAGATTGCACTTTCAAAGACTAAACATGGGGCTCATTCTCATAAAAATGCAAAGAATCAATTATTTATTAGGATAGTTGCATGATGTGATGACAATTATGAGCAGAGTAAGTGACTAAAATAGAACTCTGCCCACAGCCGAAGCTGATTTCACACCTCCTCTTGCTGAGGCCTAACATCTCAAAACTTCTCACAAGAAACTTCACTTCAGAAGCAAACAGCAAGAGCAGGCTCCATGTGGCCACACTGGGTACACCATGCTAATATCAACATGTCATCTTTCTTTGTCCATGATACCCTGCCGCTGGGGTTCTTCAATTCACTGTCTGTGCTTGTGCTAGGTCGCATATCCACTAAATGAAGGGTAACGTCTAATCAAAATCAGCAGGCGAGTTGGACTTTGCAGCTCGTTTGATCTGGGCCTCCTCTTCCCACAAGCATGGTATTTGCCCTTTCCTTGAACCCTTGCTGGTTGTCGTGAGTTTTCTCCTCCGCATTCTGGGTTTCACAAGGAACTGGGAGATTTGCAGCTGCCTACCAGCACAATGAACCACCATGGATCTCAGCTAATGTGTCAATGGCATGCTTTCTGCAAGCATCGAACTCGGTTTGCGAGTTAAACGTTGCACCAGATCCTACAGAACTGCATTTGCCAAAGACACCACTGCAGAGGCAATGTCACAATTCTCAATCCTAATGCAAAACTTCATTATGGATTTTCAAAAAGAAGAATGCCTGAGCCTATCGGTCTCAATCTTCCCCAGCACAATGGTTCCAAACACTGATAAAAGTTAACTTTATTTTTTAACTACTGGTTTTGCAAAAATGCAGGAATTTTAGAACGCTGGTGGCGGATGGTTCAGCAAGAACTGAGGAAACTTACTAAAGCTGTTCACAAAAAAATGTATGTGCAACTAAAGGGATTATAATATATTTTCATTATTATAGTCATACATGCTTCATTTTCTTTGTGGTTTTACACTTTATTAAAATTCAGAACTGTGTTAGTTTTAAGATTAGTAAGGCTAGCAAATGGTGTGAATTTAGGAGCGTTCCTTCAAATGGGGCTGGACAAGGAGGGTATTTTGATTACAAGTCAGAAGAAAACCAAGACTAGGTAGCACAAAGAAATGCCGCTGAAGAAAAGTCTCGGCCTGAAACGTCACTTCCATGGATGCTGCCTGACCGGCTGAGTTCAAAGTGTTCTGTGGGTGTTGCTTTGGATTTCCAGCATCTGCAGACTTTCTCATGTTCGCAATAAGTAAATCTGACTTTGCTTAATGATCCTGAAATTGATGTGGCAGTCATTGGAATAGAAAGGACACACTGGCTTCCTGGGGACAGGGTTAGTGGAAGGTATCTGTCTTAATGTTTCTTAAACACAGTAATTGTATCTGATTCCACCACCTCCGTCAGCAGCATGTCCCAAATATTAACGTTGCTCTGTGTAGAATAACTTACCCTGCGGATCCCCTTTCAAGCACTTTCTTCTCCTGGTGACTGTCCTCTGCACTCTCTCCAGCCAGATCCTTCTTAAAGTACGGCAACCAGCAAATGCATGCAATATATTCTATAATAATGGTCCCTTTCAGATAAACATTCATACACCAAAACGTCGTTACAGTTCTAATCCACTTCCAAAGACTAAATCTGATGCAGACTGACTCCTGGTTGATGCTGGGATATTTTTTATGGAAATTATATCAAATGTTTGTTTTCCTTGAGTGCAGGAAGCTAGAAGGGATCTGATAGGCTTCCACAAAACCATGAAAGGGATAAACGCAGTAGAAACCTTTACCCGTAACTGAGATGTCAAGTCAAGTCAATTCAAGTTTACTGCCATTCAACAATATACATGTATCACGTCAAATAAGACAATGTTTCTCCAGACCAGGATGTAAAGCACTGCAGTACAGGTAACACACATATAACACACAATAATTTAGGAAAATAAGAATTACATCTACAAATGGTCTACAGCCAGAGGGAAAAACCTTAAGGTGAGGAGTAAGAGATTCAGAGGAGACCTTAAGAACATTATTTCCCCAAAGTGTGGTTGGAACTGGAACACAGTGTTACAAGGGGTGGTGGAGGCAATGACTCTCACAATAATTAAGCAATATCTGAATCTGCTAATGCTGAAGGCGATGGACCAAGTCCTGGTAAATGGGATTAGTTTAGCTGGGTCTTTGATGGTTGGCGTGAACGTGGTGATCTAAATGACCTTGATCTGCGGTATAATCTATGGACACATTCCAGGAATTTCCAGTTCAACACGATGAATTTGCTAATGTCGAGGACACCCCAATTTAAGCCATTTTGGTCTTGTTATTTGTCTTTCAAATGTATGCATGTCGAATTCTGCTATTCCATGGCTCCCAGCTGCTAGCGGGGTCCAAATACAACTCCTGCCAGAATCCTTCATTCCACTGCTCATTCATTGCCCATCACTGATTGGCTGAGAAGGGAATGAAGTGTTGTGTTTCTGAACAACAGCACTGGTGGGATTAATACAAAGAAAGATAAGGGGACTGAATGAAGGATAGGTACCAAATAGCCTGAGCCTGTATTGTGGATTATATAGAATTCTGGGGAAAATTTGAAGCATGAAAACAGAGTCTTACCATAACCAAATCCTGCTGTCAAAGGGACCTTTTTCGTCTGCCAGGATACAGGGTGACGTAACCTCGTAACAAGACCTGCAGTGGACCAACAAAACAGTGTGTTCATCAAATGTTGCTAGGAGCAATGTTTCCATCAAGAGCAGACAGCAGAGATCCCCAAATTCAGCACTCAACATTGCACTGCAGCCAGCCTCGCTGGGACAACGTGGAGCACTTTTGGGCCAATCACCTCCGCTGTCAGCACAGTCCAGGCACCTTCCCCTCCCTGTATAAACAACTTGCCTTGTAAATCTCCTCACCTCAAAGCTGTGGCCTCTAGTATTTGGCATTCCAACCCTGTGAAAAAGACCCTCACTGTCCACCCTATCTCTGCCTCTCACATGTTGCTATACTTAATCCTCCAACCTGCAGCCTCAGGAGAGAAGGCTGCTGGTGCTGACTCAGCCAATGCCGAGCAGGAGTGAGATAGGGAAGCTGGTTGAGTTGCGTCACAACAACAACTTTGCACTCAACGTCAGTAAGAACGAGGAATTGACTTGTGAACTTCAGGAAGGAGAAGTCAGGAGAACACATACCAGAGGGTTGTAAACTCAGCTGGTTTCACCATGGGCACTAGCCTCCCCTTTACTAAGGACATCTTCACATTGATGCCTCAAAAAGGCAGCATTCATCATTAAGGAGTCCCACCCAGGTCATGACAACTTCTCTTTACTACCAGCAGGAAGGAGGTACAAAAGCCTGAAGATGCACACTCAACATTTTAGGAAAAGCCTCTTCCTCTCTGCCATCAGATCTCTGAATGGTCCTTGAACTCATGAACATTACCTCACCATTTTGCTCTGTTTTTGCACTAACTTTTCATAAACAAACTTATAACATATTTTTATGCATAACACTATCCTGCTGTCACAAAACAACAAATTTCAATGATAATAAACCTGATTCTGATTCTGAATATTACCCTCTGGAAAACACACTATCAGTACTGAGCTGCACGGGGCAGTCGGGGAGGTCTATCATTGACTGTACCTGCTGCATTGTGCTGGTGGTAGTTGATCAGCTCGGGAATTGTGTTGAACATGTGTTTCTCTGCAAGGTAGTACTGGTTGTTGGGTGTCACACACACTGTGTAGTGTTTGACTTTACCGCTCTGATCCCTGGTGGCAAAGAAGAACGTGGAGAGAAGGCCAGTATCAGTGCTCAGTAACACAGAATTTCACCTGATCCACAGCAAGTAGAGGAATGTGATGGATACTTCACCCTTATCTGGAAACCAAAGTCATACAGTTGTAGGCAGGTACAGCATGGGAACATTTACCCTCATCCTACGTGGACTGATTTATTCTCCACACATTCCCCCAACACGTTCATCTTACAAAGTTATCCAGAATAATGATCAACACCCGATCTTTGGGGTTTCTTTGTTTTGTGCCTGCCTGTAAGGAGATGAATCTCAAGGTTGTATAATATATATGTTATATAGGCATCCATTAGTCTTGTGAAACCATGGACTTGCACCTTGGAAGGTTTCCAGGGCGCAGGCCTGGGCAAGATTGTATGGAAGACTGGCAGTTGCTCATGCTGCAAGTCTCCCCTCTCCATGCCACCGATGTTGACCAAGGGAAGGGCATTAGGACCCATACAGCTTGGCACCGATATCATCGCAGGGCAATGTGTGGTTAAGTACCTTGCTCAAGGACACAACACGCTGCCTTGGCCAAGGCTCGAACTAGCGACCTTCAAATCACTAGACGAACACCTTGTATACATGCTGTGATAATAAATGTACTTCAAACTTTTGCCTGTGAATAGTGGCTGCAATGCATACTACCTGCACAAAAATCAGGGACAATATCATAGCTGCAGAAAGGGAGGACATCCTGGAGGGATGGCATAATGAGTTCATGTGGGTGTAAGACAGAAATAGCAAGGGAGCAATCACTCTATTGGGGTATTCTATAGACTTCACCACCACCACCCCCAGCTCCATCACCAATAGCAACAAAGACACTGAGGAGCAAACCAGGGGGCATATTTTGGAAAGGTGCAAAAATAGCAGGGTTGTTGCCATAGGTGACCTCAGCTCCCCTAATATTGATTGGTGCCTTCTTAGTGCCAAAGGTTTTGATGGGTCAGCACTTCTTTGATGTGTCACAATATGTGGACAGGTCATCTAGAGGAGAGGTCATACTGGATCTAGTACTAGGCAATGGACCTGGTCAGGTGAGAGATTTCTCAGTGGGTGAGCATTTCAGAGACAGTGACCACATCTCCCTGACCTTTAGCATAGCTTTAGCCAGGGACAGGAGCAGATGGTACACAAAAGTATTTACAAACAGGAGGAAATCTGCAGATGCTGGAAATCCAAGGCAACACACACACAAAGTGCTGGAGGAACTCAACAGATCAGTGCTGATGAAGGGTCTCAGCCCAAGCACTTTATTCTTTTCCATAGATGCTGCCTGGCTCACCGAGTTCCTCCAGCATTTTGTGTGGGCAAGTATTTAATTGGGTGAGGGTGAACTATGATGCTATTAGGCAGAAACTTGAGAGTGTAAATTGGGAACAGATATACTCAGGGAGATGCACATCAGAAATGTGAGATTGTTTAGGGAGCACTTGCATAGAGTTTGAAATAGGTTGCCCCATTGAAGCAGGGGAAGGATCTATGGTGACCAAAAACATTGGAACATCTAGTAAAAAGGAAGAAGGAAGCATACTTAAGATTTAAGAAGCAAGAATCAGAGAGAGCTCTTGAGAGTTATAAGGTAGCCAGGTTCGAACCCGGGACTGCTCACCTTGAAGTCCAGTGTAGATGCCAGTACACCAGTGGCCAGCTGTGTGTCATTAGTATGTGAAGGAGAAAAGTACAGAGAAACAACATCTGGAGAGGTGTTCTGCTACATACTGGCGCCTAAGTTTATCCCATAACTAGAGCTGGTTCCCATCTGTGGGTGCCTATCCGAGCAGGCTCCCCAGCTCTGAGCAGCCTTGGGAGATGGTTAGAATGGGAAGGACACTTTCCAAAAGCACCCGATGATTTTTTTCTCCGTACTCAAGGAGAGCTGGTGCAGAAGGGAAATTTCGATGCTATTTAAAACCAGTCACCATTGGTTTGATTATGTAAATCAAATGGTTATTAATGCTTGCAGAAACCTGACTCTGCTGCAGCTAGTTCTGAGTGTTCAGCAAATGCAGTTTATTTCACAAGAGAAGCATTTCAGCTCTCACCCAATACTTGGGGGTCAGAGCCTGGAATCAGTGAGACCTCTGGGGTTTGTTGGTGTGGAGAAGGGAACAAGGGGAATTCCAGGACAGAAAAATTGATACATGCCCCTTCTGATGTCCAACTACAAGCTCTTTGTTCCATTGTCAGTGTAAACACCAGAGATTCTCTGGATTCTCATAATGATGATGCATCTTGGCTTGAAACGTTAACTGTTTATTCCTCTCTGTAGGTGCTGCCTGACTTGCTGAATTCCTTCAGCATTTTGAGTGTTGCCAGTGCAAAATGTGGTGTGCCCGTCACCCAGTATCATGGGGGATCACACGTAAAGCCAGCGAGTTGTGGGTCGTTAATTTACAATGTAAATCTGCTGCTGGCAGTGGATGTTTCACAGTGAAAATCAGCACTAGTTCATGGTTCCACTTCCCCCTTTTTCATGGTCTGCTGCCTCTCTGCCGCAGGAAGATGCCAAGGGGCAAGGTGCAGTTGGCCTAGTTGAGCGGAACCTGAGACTGACATCTGTGCACAGGATGTCCCGAATTAGCAGCCTCACAAACAACCTCTTGCTTTATGACTTTGCTTGTGGTGCTCTGCAAGCTGAGGAACAGCAGCCCACAAAGCCTACAGTGATTCGACAGCATTCCCGTTCTTCAATCACTCTGCCTACTGAAGGTTCCCCCCAGTCTCTATCTCCTCACTCAACCCCACCATTCTTCCATTACCCTCCAACTTGGTTGCCATGGTAGCACAATGTTACTACAGCTCAGAGTGTCAGAATTCAGAGTTCAATTCTGACAGTGTCATCTGTAAGAAGTCTGTACGTCCTCCCCACGGAGATGCGTGGGTATCCTCCGGGTGCTCTGGTCTCTTCCCACAGTCCGAGGGCGTACCGGTTAGTGGGTTAATGGACCATTGTAAATTGTCCCGTGATTAGGCTGGGGTTAAATCGAGGGTTGCTGGGCAGCGTGGCTCGAAGGGCTGGAAGGGCAAGTTCCACGTTGTATCTCAATCAGTAAGTAAACAAACTCCTAGTCCTCACCACCGGCTACAGATTGTCACTCGATGAATTGACAGAAACCCAAAATCTCACATGCTTTTCCGCCACCTCTGACTACACATCACTTCACTAAGCACTTTCTCTGATCGGCACACTGCTTGTGTTGCTGGGTGGCTAATCCAAAGATGTAAATTCAAATCCCATGACAGTAGCTGGTTTTTGAAAACTGCAATCACCAGCAGCGCCCTCACGATACACTGACTGGAATAAAACCCAACTGATTTTCCAACGTCCTTCAGAGAAGGGAATCTGTCCTCAGCTGCCTCTGCTGAGTCTGAACACAAACTCAAGGAACAGGATCTCATCTTCTGCCTGAGTAGTCTACAACCCAAAGGCGTGCACAGTGAATTCTCCAGTTTCTGGTGAACTGATTCCACTCCCCCTTTGTCTATCACCTCCTCATCTACTGAGTTCACCCTAGCCCACATCCATTTCTTTCCCCTCATTCACCCTCTCCCTCTGCCCATCACCCACACACTCTTCTCACTATTTTCCCTCTCCTCCGCCCTCCCCACCTCCCTCATGAGATTCCATCATCTTTAGCTCTGTGTCACCTCCACCTATCACCAGCCAGCTCTTGTCGTTATCGCCTGCTGTCTCTTACTCCACCCCTTCCCCTCATCTTTTCCTGTTGGCTCTCTCCCCTCAATCTTTCAGTCCAGATGATGAATCTCAGCCTGATATATCTCCTGTTATATCCATTTCCCTTCATAGATACTCCTGACCCCCTGAGTTCCTCCACCATCTTGTTTTTTCACTCCAGATTCCAGTATCCACAGTCTTTTCTATCTCCCTCCTTCCGCTGTTGATGTAAAGATGACACCAGAGCCATTGTAATAACCCGGAGGAATATGGACAGTGGAGCAGAGTGTTAAACAGGGGAAGTCAGAGGCAAATGAAACTCCTCTGGCTGGTTATATCCAAAACCCTTCTTATCTATCTTAGGAGCAAGACAGTAGATAGGGAAAGAATGGTCTCCTTAGTACAAAGTGTAATCTTTGCATGGAGCCAGAGGATACGGGAAGGGCCTGAATGAATACTCCTTATCTGGATTCGCTCAGGAGAAAGGCGTGGGTGATAGTGATGGAGGGGTATGTTGATAGGATGGAGATGTCAGTATTAAGGAGAACTGGTCTCCATCTGCCACATGAACTTGATCAGTGCCAATTCCAGC
This sequence comes from Mobula hypostoma, assembly GCF_963921235.1. Classification (NCBI taxonomy): domain Eukaryota; kingdom Metazoa; phylum Chordata; class Chondrichthyes; order Myliobatiformes; family Myliobatidae; genus Mobula; species Mobula hypostoma. The sequence continues at coordinate 57,892,509 of NC_086106.1, read as the reverse complement.
ATCGTTGGCACTCTGCAGCTGAAGCACAAGCCACAGTCTACCAGCTGCTGTTTTTCATGTGACCTGTCCACCACCCAGACTTGGTCCGAAGTCATCACCTGGTCTGGTTAGAGCACAGTCACAGATCTACAGAGCCCTGAAACAGGTCCTGAAGCCAAACCCATCGACACCAATCAAGTTGACTAACTGAGCTAATCCCATCACCCTTGGTCTGCCCCATGTTCTTCTAAACCTTTCCTATCCGTGTTACTGTCCAAATACCTTTATATTATTGTAATTGTACCCACCTCTACCAATGTCTCTCTCAGCTCATTTCAAACCGCACATTTGCCTATGTTTATCCCATATCCTTTTAAACTTCTCCTATCTATGTTACTCTCCAAGTATCTTTGAAATGCTGCTTTGTACCAGCCTTTGCTACTTGTTTCATGTACTCAGCGCCCACTGTGTGAAAGAAGCTGTTCCCCAGGTCTCTCTCATATCCCCCGCCACCCCCTTCACTTCAAACCTGGCTCCAGCTGGCACTGGCTGCCTGTGTGTTACGGCATGTTCAAAACAGCAGTTTCAGGATATGCTCACACACTTCATCAACCACAGAGCTGGAGGGATCATATCTAGCCTTGAATAATAAAAAAAAAACAAATTGCTGTTCTTTTCACAGAGGTGTGAACACTTGTGGTTTGCTGTAAAACTGGGGGTATCCTGACTGGTTGCATCATTAATGGTGAGGCACTTTGAATGTGCAGAAACATAGCAAACTGCAGAGCTTGTGGAGTGAGTCCAGTCCATCACGGGCACATCCCTCCTCATCCACATGAGGCACTGCCTCAAGACGGCAACATCTAACGTCAATAATCCTCGCTGTCCGGGCAATGCCGTCTTTTTGCAGCGACTGCTGAGGGGAACATACAGAAGCCTCAAGTCCCTTGCCAGCAGATTCAAGTTCCCTTCAACCATTCAGTTGTGCCTGCTTGCACAACCCAAATCACTACCTCAGTATTGAAACACTCTGACCACTTTGGACACTGCACGACAAGGGACTTTGTGTTTCCCTTTTGTTATAATTGTGTTCTTCGGATAATTTTGTACATTAATTTATGATTTTCTTGTGAACGTTGTGTCTTTGATGACAGGTGCCTGCGATGCTGCTGAAAGTTTTACATTGTACTTAGAGTCATAGACAAGTACAGCACAGAAACAGGCCATTCAGCCCATCTAGTCCATGCCGAACCATTAAAACTGCCTACTCCCATTGAGCTGTACCAGGACCATAGCCCTCCATACCCCTACCATCCATGTACCTATCCAAACTTCTCTTAAATGTTGAAGTTGAGCTTGCATATACCACTTGCACACCCACGACACTCTGAGTGAAGAAGTTTCCCCTCACGTTCCCCTTAAATTTTTCACCTTTCACCCTTAACCCATGACCTCCAGTTGTAGTCCCACCCAACCTCAGTGGAAAAAGCCTGCTTGCATTTACCCTATCGATACCTCTCATAATCTTGTATACCTCTATCAAATCTTCCCTCAATCTTCAACATTCCACAAAATAAAGTCCTAAACTGTTCAATCTTTCCTGACAAGTCGTGTCCTCCAGACCCGGCAACATACTTGTAAATTATTTCCGTGCTCTTTCAACCTTATTTCCTGCATATAACAATCGACTTGACTTTGGTTTTGAACTAAATTTACAGCGCTGATGTTAATTGTGCTACTGAGCAGGATGGAAGTACGGGGACAATGACAGTGGCCACCCCACAAGGAACTGTTCTTTCCAGCACTGTGGAATTCACGCTGGGTGCAATATGGGTGAAGAATATTTGTAGAATAGTGACTGATTTGTTACGCTTTTCACCCTGGGTAAATGCTCTACAGTACTGAACCTCCTGCTGTAACCACATTGAATCCAGTATGCAAAGACCCTGGCAAAGGAAAATATATTTCCATTATAAGAACACAGGCTCTTTCATTTGATGCAAATACCCTTTGCACTAGCTACATCTTATTTACATTTGATGGTAAAATCGGATTGGGAAGGGGGTGGAGATGTAGGCTGGAATCTAAGTGAGTTGGAGGCAGAAGTATAGAAGCTATGATTTCCTTTTATTCATACCAAGAACCCAATTGTAGCTGCCAAGGCTGAAACAATTGGCCTTCAAGAAGTGGCAGTGCTCTGATGGTGTGTGTAGAGATTTGTTACTTGGGCCCCTGAGGGATGAGCAAACCCTGAGTTTATATTTATCAGGAGCTTATGTGCCTGGAAAGGAAGAGCTGCTGTCTCTGTTGTACCTGATCCCCCTGGTCCCAGGATAGAAGAGCTGCTGTCTCTATTGTACCTGATCCCCCTGGTCCCGGGATAGAAGAGCTGATGTCTCTATTGTACCTCATCCCCCTGGTCCCGGGATAGAAGAGCTGATGTCTCTATTGTACCTGATCCCCCTGATCCCGGGATAGAAGAGCTGATGTCTCTATTGTACCTGTCCCCCTGGTCCTGGGATCAAAGAGCCGATGTCTCTATTGTACCTGATCCCTCTGGTCCTGGGATAGAAGAGCTGATGTCTCTATTGTACCTGATCCCCCTTGTACCGGGATAGAAGAGCTGATGTTCCTATTGTACCTGATCCCGTGGTCCCGGGATAGAAGAGCTGATGTCTCTATTGTACCTGATCCCCCTGGTCCCGGGATAGAAGAGCTGATGTCTCTATTGTTCCTGATCCCCCTGGTCCTGGAATAGAAGAGCTGATGTCTCTATTGTACCTCATCCCCCTGGTCCCGGGATAGAAGAGCTGATGTCTCTATTGTACCTGATCCCCCTGGTCCCGGGATAGAAGAGCTCATGTCTCTACTGTACCCGCTCCTTCTGGTCCCGGGATAGAAGAGCTGATGTCTCTATTGTACCTGTCCCCCGGTCCTGGGATAGAAGAGCTGATGTCTCTATTGTACCTGATCCCTCTGGTCCTGGGATAGAAGAGCTGATGTCTCTATTGTACCTGATCCCCCTTGTACCGGGATAGAAGAGCTGATGTCCCTATTGTACCTGATCCCCCTGGTCCCGGGATAGAAGAGCTGATGTCTCTATTGTACCTGCTCCCCCTGGTCCCGGGATAGAAGAGCTGATGTCTCTATTGTACATGATCCCCCTGGTCCCGGGATAGAAGAGCTGATGTCTCTATTGTTCCTGATCCTCCTGGTCCCGGGATAGAAGAGCTGATGTCTCTATTGTACCTGATCCCCCTGGTCCCGGGATAGAAGAGTTGATGTCTCTATTGTACCTGTTCTCCTGGTCCCGGGATAGAAGAGCTGATGTCTCTATTGTACCTGATCCCCCTGGTCCCGGGATAAAAGAGCTGATGTCTCTATTGTACCTGTCCCCCTGGTCCCAGGATAGAAGAGCTGATGTCTCTATTGTACATGATCCCCCTGGTCCTGGGATAGAAGAGCTGATGTCTTTATTGTACCTGATCCCCCTGGTCCCGGAATAGAAGAGATGATTTCTCTATTGTACCTGATCGCCCTGGTCCGGGGATTGAAGAGCTGATGTCTCTATTGTACCTGATCCCCCTGGTCCCGGGACAGAAGAGCTGATGTCTCTATTGTACCTGTTCCCCTGGTCCCGGGATAGAAGAGCTGATGTCTCTATTGTACCTGATCCCCCTGGTCCCGGGATAAAAGAGCTGATGTCTCTATTGTACCTGTCCCCCTGGTCCCAGGATAGAAGAGCTGATGTCTCTATTGTACCTCATCCCCCTGGTCCCGGGATAGAAGAGCTGATGTCTCTATTGTACCTGATCCCCCTGGTCCCGGGATAGAAGAGCTCATGTCTCTACTGTACCCGCTCCTTCTGGTCCCGGGATAGAAGAGCTGATGTCTCTATTGTACCTGACCCCGGTCCTGGGATAGAAGAGCTGATGTCTCTATTGTACCTGATCCCTCTGGTCCTGGGATAGAAGAGCTGATGTCTCTATTGTACCTGATCCCCCTTGTACCGGGATAGAAGAGCTGATGTCCCTATTGTACCTGATCCCCCTGGTCCCGGGATAGAAGAGCTGATGTCTCTATTGTACCTGCTCCCCCTGGTCCCGGGATAGAAGAGCTGATGTCTCTATTGTACATGATCCCCCTGGTCCCGGGATAGAAGAGCTGATGTCTCTATTGTTCCTGATCCTCCTGGTCCCGGGATAGAAGAGCTGATGTCTCTATTGTACCTGATCCCCCTGGACCCGGGATAGAAGAGTTGATGTCTCTATTGTACCTGTTCTCCTGGTCCCGGGATAGAAGAGCTGATGTCTCTATTGTACCTGATCCCCCTGGTCCCGGGATAAAAGAGCTGATGTCTCTATTGTACCTGTCCCCCTGGTCCCAGGATAGAAGAGCTGATGTCTTTATTGTACCTGATCCCCCTGGTCCCGGGATAGAAGAGATGATTTCTCTATTGTACCTGATCGCCCTGGTCCGGGGATTGAAGAGCTGATGTCTCGATTGTACCTGATCCCCCTGGTCCCGGGACAGAAGAGCTGATGTCTCTATTGTACCTGATCCCCCTGGTCCCGGGATAGAAGAGATGATTTCTCTATTGTACCTGATCGCCCTGGTCCGGGGATTGAAGAGCTGATGTCTCTATTGTACCTGATCCCCCTGGTCCCGGGACAGAAGAGCTGATGTCTCTATTGTACCTGTTCCCCTGGTCCCGGGATAGAAGAGCTGATGTCTCTATTGTACCTGATCCCCCTGGTCCCGGGATAAAAGAGCTGATGTCTCTATTGTACCTGTCCCCCTGGTCCCAGGATAGAAGAGCTGATGTCTCTATTGCACATGATCCCCCTGGTCCTGGGATAGAAGAGCTGATGTCTTTATCGTACCTGATCCCCCTGGTCCTGGGATGGAAGAGCTGATGTTTTTATTGTACCTGATCCCCCTGGTCCCAGGATAGAAGAGCTGATGTCTCTATAGTACCTGATCCCCCTGGTCCTGGGATAGAAGAGCTGATGTCTCTATTGCACCTGATCCCTCTGGTCCTGGGATAGAAGAGCTGATGTCTCTATTGTACCTGATCCCCCTGGTCCCGGGATCAAAGAGCTGATGTCTCTATTGTACCTGTCCCCCTGGTCCCGCGATAGAAGAGCTGATGTCTCTATTGTACCTGATCCCCCTGGTCCCGGGATCAAAGAGCTGATGTCTCTATTGTACCTGATCCCCTGGTCCCGCGATAGAAGAGCTGATGTCTCTATTGTACCTGATCCCCCTGGTCCCGGGATCAAAGAGCTGATGTCTCTATTGTACCTGATCCCCTGGTACCGCGATAGAAGAGCTGATGTCTCTATTGTACCTGATCCCCCTGGTCCCGGGATAAAAGAGCTGATTTCTCTATTGTACCTGATCCCTCTGGTCCTGGTATAGAAGAGCTGATGTCTCTATTGTACCTGATCCCCCTGGTCCTGGGATAGAAGAGCTGATGTCTCTATTGTACCTGATCCCTCTAGTCTTGAGATAGAAGAGCTGATGTCTTTATCGTACCTGATCCCTCTGGTCCTGGGATGGAAGAGCTGATGTTTTTATTGAACCTGATCCCCCTGGTCCCAGGATAGAAGAGCTGATGTCTCTATAGTACCTGATCCCCCTGGTCCTGGGATAGAAGAGCTGATGTCTCTATTGTACCTGATCCCTCTGGTCCTGGTATAGAAGAGCTGATGTCTCTATTGTACCTGATCCCCCTGGTCCCGGGATAGAAGAGCTGATATCTCTATTGTACCTGACCCCCTGGTCCTGGGATAGAAGAGCTGATGTCTCTATTACACCTGATCCCTCTGGTCCTGGGATAGAAGAGCTGATGTCTCTATTGTACCTGCTCCCCCTGGTCCCGGGATTGAAGAGCTGAAGTCTCTATTGTACCTGATGCCCCTGGTCCCAGGATACAAGAGCTGATGTCTCTATTGTACCTGATGCCCCTGGTCCTGGGATAGAAGAGCTGATGTCTCTATTGTACCTGATCCCCCTGGTCCCGGGATAGAAGAGCTGATGTCTCTATTGTACCAGCTCCCCCTGGTCCCGGGATAGAAGAGCTGATGTCTCTATTGTACCTGATCCCCCTGGTCCCGGGACAGAAGAGCTGATGTCTCTATTGTACCTGATCCCCCTGGTCCTGGGATAGAAGAGCTGATGTCTCTATTGTTCCTGATCCCCCTGGTCCTGGGATAGAAGAGCTGATGTCTCTATTGTACCTCATCCCCCTGGTCCCGGGATAGAAGAGCTCATGTCTCTACTGTACCCGCTCCTTCTGGTCCCGGGATAGAAGAGCTGATTTCTCTATTGTACCTGATCGCCCTGGTCCGGGGATTGAAGAGCTGATGTCTCTATTGTACCTGATCCCCCTGGTCCCGGGACAGAAGAGCTGATGTCTCTATTGTACCTGTTCCCCTGGTCCCGGGATAGAAGAGCTGATGTTTCTATTGTACCTGATCCCCCTGGTCCCGGGATAAAAGAGCTGATGTCTCTATTGTACCTGTCCCCCTGGTCCCAGGATAGAAGAGCTGATGTCTCTATTGCACATGATCCCCCTGGTCCTGGGATAGAAGAGCTGATGTCTTTATCGTACCTGATCCCCCTGGTCCTGGGATGGAAGAGCTGATGTTTTTATTGTACCTGATCCCCCTGGTCCTGGGATAGAAGAGCTGATGTCTCTATTGTACCTGATCCCCCTGGTCCCGGGATCAAAGAGCTGATGTCTCTATTGTACCTGTCCCCCTGGTCCCGCGATAGAAGAGCTGATGTCTCTATTGTACCTGATCCCCCTGGTCCCAGGATCAAAGTGCTGATGTCTCTATTGTACCTGATCCCCTGGTCCCGCGATAGAAGAGCTGATGTCTCTATTGTACCTTATCCCCCTGGTCCCGGGATCAAAGAGCTGATGTCTCTATTGTACCTGATCCCTCTAGTCTTGAGATAGAAGAGCTGATGTCTCTATTGTACCTGATCCCCCTGGTCCTGGGATAGAAGAGCTGATGTCTTTATCGTGCCTGATCCCTCTGGTCCTGGGATGGAAGAGCTGATGTTTTTATTGTACCTGATCCCCCTGGTCCCAGGATAGAAGAGCTGATGTCTCTATAGTACCTGATCCCCCTGGTCCTGGGATAGAAGAGCTGATGTCTCTATTGTACCTGCTCCCCCTGGTCCCGGGATTGAAGAGCTGAAGTCTCTATTGTACCTGATGCCCCTGGTCCCAGGATACAAGACCTGATGTCTCTATTGTACCTGATGCCCCTGGTCCTGGGATAGAAGAGCTGATGTCTCTATTGTACCTGATCCCCCTGGTCCCGGGATAGAAGAGCTGATGTCTCTATTGTACCTGCTCCCCCTGGTCCCGGGATAGAAGAGCTGATGTCTCTATTGTACATGATCCCCCTGGTCCCGGGATAGAAGAGCTGATGTCTCTATTGTTCCTGATCCTCCTGGTCCCGGGATAGAAGAGCTGATGTCTCTATTGTACCTGATCCCCCTGGTCCCGGGATAGAAGAGTTGATGTCTCTATTGTACCTGTTCTCCTGGTCCCGGGATAGAAGAGCTGATGTCTCTATTGTACCTGATCCCCCTGGTCCCGGGATAAAAGAGCTGATGTCTCTATTGTACCTGTCCCCCTGGTCCCAGGATAGAAGAGCTGATGTCTCTATTGTACATGATCCCCCTGGTCCTGGGATAGAAGAGCTGATGTCTTTATTGTACCTGATCCCCCTGGTCCCGGGATAGAAGAGATGATTTCTCTATTGTACCTGATCGCCCTGGTCCGGGGATTGAAGAGCTGATGTCTCTATTGTACCTGATCCCCCTGGTCCCGGGACAGAAGAGCTGATGTCTCTATTGTACCTGATCCCCCTGGTCCCGGGATAGAAGAGATGATTTCTCTATTGTACCTGATCGCCCTGGTCCGGGGATTGAAGAGCTGATGTCTCTATTGTACCTGATCCCCCTGGTCCCGGGACAGAAGAGCTGATGTCTCTATTGTACCTGTTCCCCTGGTCCCGGGATAGAAGAGCTGATGTCTCTATTGTACCTGATCCCCCTGGTCCCGGGATAAAAGAGCTGTTGTCTCTATTGTACCTGTCCCCCTGGTCCCAGGATAGAAGAGCTGATGTCTCTATTGCACATGATCCCCCTGGTCCTGGGATAGAAGAGCTGATGTCTTTATCGTACCTGATCCCCCTGGTCCTGGGATGGAAGAGCTGATGTTTTTATTGTACCTGATCCCCCTGGTCCCAGGATAGAAGAGCTGATGTCTCTATAGTACCTGATCCCCCGGTCCTGGGATAGAAGAGCTGATGTCTCTATTGCACCTGATCCCTCTGGTCCTGGGATAGAAGAGCTGATGTCTCTATTGTACCTGATCCCCCTGGTCCCGGGATCAAAGAGCTGATGTCTCTATTGTACCTGTCCCCCTGGTCCCGCGATAGAAGAGCTGATGTCTCTATTGTACCTGATCCCCCTGGTCCCGGGATCAAAGAGCTGATGTCTCTATTGTACCTGATCCCCTGGTCCCGCGATAGAAGAGCTGATGTCTCTATTGTACCTGATCCCCCTGGTCCCGGGATCAAAGAGCTGATGTCTCTATTGTACCTGATCCCCTGGTACCGCGATAGAAGAGCTGATGTCTCTATTGTACCTGATCCCCCTGGTCCCGGGATAGAAGAGCTGATGTCTCTATTGTACCTGATCCCTCTAGTCTTGAGATAGAAGAGCTGATGTCTTTATCGTACCTGATCCCTCTGGTCCTGGGATGGAAGAGCTGATGTTTTTATTGAACCTGATCCCCCTGGTCCCAGGATAGAAGAGCTGATGTCTCTATAGTACCTGATCCCCCTGGTCCTGGGATAGAAGAGCTGATGTCTCTATTGTACCTGATCCCTCTGGTCCTGGTATAGAAGAGCTGATGTCTCTATTGTACCTGATCCCCCTGGTCCCGGGATAGAAGAGCTGATATCTCTATTGTACCTGACCCCCTGGTCCTGGGATAGAAGAGCTGATGTCTCTATTACACCTGATCCCTCTGGTCCTGGGATAGAAGAGCTGATGTCTCTATTGTACCTGCTCCCCCTGGTCCCGGGATTGAAGAGCTGAAGTCTCTATTGTACCTGATGCCCCTGGTCCCAGGATACAAGAGCTGATGTCTCTATTGTACCTGATGCCCCTGGTCCTGGGATAGAAGAGCTGATGTCTCTATTGTACCTGATCCCCCTGGTCCCGGGATAGAAGAGCTGATGTCTCTATTGTACCAGCTCCCCCTGGTCCCGGGATAGAAGAGCTGATGTCTCTATTGTACCTGATCCCCCTGGTCCCGGGACAGAAGAGCTGATGTCTCTATTGTACCTGATCCCCCTGGTCCTGGGATAGAAGAGCTGATGTCTCTATTGTTCCTGATCCCCCTGGTCCTGGGATAGAAGAGCTGATGTCTCTATTGTACCTCATCCCCCTGGTCCCGGGATAGAAGAGCTCATGTCTCTACTGTACCCGCTCCTTCTGGTCCCGGGATAGAAGAGCTGATTTCTCTATTGTACCTGATCGCCCTGGTCCGGGGATTGAAGAGCTGATGTCTCTATTGTACCTGATCCCCCTGGTCCCGGGACAGAAGAGCTGATGTCTCTATTGTACCTGTTCCCCTGGTCCCGGGATAGAAGAGCTGATGTTTCTATTGTACCTGATCCCCCTGGTCCCGGGATAAAAGAGCTGATGTCTCTATTGTACCTGTCCCCCTGGTCCCAGGATAGAAGAGCTGATGTCTCTATTGCACATGATCCCCCTGGTCCTGGGATAGAAGAGCTGATGTCTTTATCGTACCTGATCCCCCTGGTCCTGGGATGGAAGAGCTGATGTTTTTATTGTACCTGATCCCCCTGGTCCCGGGACAGAAGAGCTGATGTCTCTATTGTACCTGTTCCCCTGGTCCCGGGATAGAAGAGCTGATGTTTCTATTGTACCTGATCCCCCTGGTCCCGGGATAAAAGAGCTGATGTCTCTATTGTACCTGTCCCCCTGGTCCCAGGATAGAAGAGCTGATGTCTCTATTGCACATGATCCCCCTGGTCCTGGGATAGAAGAGCTGATGTCTTTATCGTACCTGATCCCCCTGGTCCTGGGATGGAAGAGCTGATGTTTTTATTGTACCTGATCCCCCTGGTCCTGGGATAGAAGAGCTGATGTCTCTATTGTACCTGATCCCCCTGGTCCCGGGATCAAAGAGCTGATGTCTCTATTGTACCTGTCCCCCTGGTCCCGCGATAGAAGAGCTGATGTCTCTATTGTACCTGATCCCCCTGGTCCCAGGATCAAAGTGCTGATGTCTCTATTGTACCTGATCCCCTGGTCCCGCGATAGAAGAGCTGATATCTCTATTGTACCTGATCCCCCTGGTCCCGGGATCAAAGAGCTGATGTCTCTATTGTACCTGTCCCCCTGGTCCCGCGATAGAAGAGCTGATGTCTCTATTGTACCTGATCCCCCTGGTCCCAGGATCAAAGTGCTGATGTCTCTATTGTACCTGATCCCCTGGTCCCGCGATAGAAGAGCTGATATCTCTATTGTACCTGATCCCCCTGGTCCCGGGATCAAAGAGCTGATGTCTCTATTGTACCTGATCCCCTGGTCCCGCGATAGAAGAGCTGATGTCTCTATTGTACCTGATCCCCCTGGTCCCGGGATAAAAGAGCTGATTTCTCTATTGTACCTGATCCCTCTGGTCCTGGTATAGAAGAGCTGATGTCTCTATTGTACCTGATCCCCCTGGTCCTGGGATAGAAGAGCTGATGTCTCTATTGTACCTGATCCCTCTAGTCTTGAGATAGAAGAGCTGATGTCTCTATTGTACCTGATCCCCCTGGTCCTGGGATAGAAGAGCTGATGTCTTTATCGTGCCTGATCCCTCTGGTCCTGGGATGGAAGAGCTGATGTTTTTATTGTACCTGATCCCCCTGGTCCCAGGATAGAAGAGCTGATGTCTCTATAGTACCTGATCCCCCTGGTCCTGGGATAGAAGAGCTGATGTCTCTATTGTACCTGATCCCTCTGGTCCTGGTATAGAAGAGCTGATGTCTCTATTGTACCTGATCCCCCTGGTCCCGGGATAGAAGAGCTGATATCTCTATTGTACCTGACCCCCTGGTCCTGGGATAGAAGAGCTGATGTCTCTATTGTATCTGCTCCCCCTGGTCCCGGGATTGAAGAGCTGAAGTCTCTATTGTACCTGATGCCCCTGGTCCCAGGATACAAGACCTGATGTCTCTATTGTACCTGATGCCCCTGGTCCTGGGATAGAAGAGCTGATGTCTCTATTGTACCTGATCCCCCTGGTCCCGGGATAGAAGAGCTGATGTCTCTATTGTACCTGCTCCCCTTGGTCCCGGGATAGATGAGCCGTTGTCTCTATTGTACCTTTCCCCCTGGTCCTGGGATAGAAGAGCTGATGTCTCTATTGTACCTGATCCCTCTGGTCCTGGGATAGAAGAGCTGATGTCTCTATTGTACCTGATCCCCCTGGTCCCGGGATAGAAGAGCTGATGTCTCTATTGTACCTGATCCCCCTGGTCCCGGGACAGAAGAGCTGATGTCTCTATTGTACCTGATCCCCCTGGTCCCAGGATAGAAGAGCTGGTGTCTCTATTGTACCTGATCCCCCTGGTCCCAGGATAGAAGAGCTGATTTCTCTATTGTACCTGCTCCCCCTGGTCCCAGGATAGAAGAGCTTGTGTCTCTATTGTACCTGATCCCCCTGGTCCCAGGATAGAAGAGCTGATTTCTCTATTGTACCTGCTCCCCTTGTTCCTCTGGTGACGGCAGATACGCCAGAGTCATCTTTGATGGTTGCTGCAGTGTATTTTGTGAGTGATGACCAATAAATCCACTGCAGTCAGTGGAAAAAAAACTGTTCAGGTGCTGGAAGGTCTGCAAAGTGGAAGCTTTTTACTGGTAAATTACAGAGTGTCATGGAGTCATTGAGCACAGAAACAGGGGCTTCAACCCAACTAATGCAGTTAGACCAAGAATACCATCTCAGTTAGTCTCCTGTGCCCACATTTGGTCATATCCCTCCAAGCCTCTCTTATCCAGGTACCTGTCAAAATGCTTTTTAAATATGGTTAATGTACCTGCCTCTGATAGCTCATTCCATATTCGCAGCATGCTCTGCGTTTAAAAAGTTGCCCCTACCCAGTTTTAGGTTTTATTACTGGGCTGTCAATATACAAAACCTTACATTTTGGTCATATTATATTAACCGTGAGGACTGTCCAGTATGGGTTTCTTTAGAAGCTCACTCTGTTAATAAATTTTCCATCATTTCTCTTCTTGGATCCTCACTTCCTTTATCTTTAAGTAACTGTGCTTTGAGGATCTGGGTACAATTTAGAAAATATTTTTGGTTTATTGAGATTTTCTCTTTCTAGTCCCACTTTTTCTAATTATTTTTTAAACCCTCTATGACCGATCTAGTTTTTAAAGAATGGGATAGATTGGGTTTTAAATGCTTCCAGGATTTGTTTGTTGGAGGAAGTCTCTTTTTGTCTGAGCAATTGTCAGCTAAGTATAGCTTATCAAAAGCCCACTTTTTTCGATATCTACAAATTAGAGACTGCCTGCGATCTCAATTATATACATTTCCTAAAAGTCCCAATAAGAACTTATTAGATGTAATTTTTAATTTGAAACCTTTTTATTATGGTTCAATATCTAATATTTATGGTATGTTGCTGGGAATGAGAAATGCTCCTTTAGACAAAATTAAAAATCTTTGGGAATAAGCTTCACAGACTTCAATTTCCAAGGAAACTTGGAATGAAATTTTAAAACTGGTTAACACTTCATCATTATGTGCCCTCCACTCTCTCTTACAATTTAAAGTGGTCCATAGGGCCCACGTGACCACATAGCTTATCTCGTTTTCATTCGGATATATCTCCCTTTTCTGATAGATGTAATAATGGAGAAACTTCACTAATTCATATGTTTGGACATGTCCAAGTCTTGGGAAATACTGGAAGGAAGTATTTCAAATTTTCTCCATACTTTTCGAAGTAAATTTTAAGCCTAACCCTTTGACTGCTTTATTCAGTATTGTTGGAGAAAAAAATATTATTCTGGAGACATCTGCTTTTATTTCTCTTATAGCTAGGAGGACACTCTTGCTTAAATGGAAGGATGTCGTTCCACCTACTCACGCTCAATGGTTACGTCATGTTATGTCATGTTTAAATTTAGAAAAGATCCGTTGTTCAATTTCTGAATCTAGCCAAGACTTCCACACATTGTGGGGACCATTTTTGAACTATTTTCAAAAACTTTGATTTGTTGTTAAAGTACAGATGTTGGCTGATAACATATTTCACTATATGATAAGGATTTTTTCCCTTCTTTCTTTCTTTACCAAGCATCTTCGATCTTGGTAGTGGGTTTAGATTTTCTTTTCTGTTTCATAATAACATTATCATATTTCAATATTATGATTTAATTTAATTTACATGAATACAGAGTAATTAAGTTGCAAGTGTGATTCAAATATGTATTGATTTTTTTTGACTTATATACTTCTTGTACTCTGTATTCTTTATGTAGAAATTAATAATAAAAATATTGAAAGAAAAGTAATATTGTCCCTCAGGTTCCTATTAAATCTTTTCCCTCTCATCTAGAAATCTATGCTTCCCAGATCCCTGGGAAAAAGACTGTAAGCATTGACCCTTTATGAAAATGAGGGAGCTGCACAGACAGCGAGCAAGTGGAGACTATTGTATTATAACCAGGCTTATAGATGTCGTAGATAGAGGAAACAAGTGATACTGAATCTTTACCTCGCCTATGAGCCTAGAGAATAATGTACTACCACTGTAACCACACAAATTAGACTGACAATCTTGCTACATTTTGGTCAGTAGTAACCCTCCCTGGGCCTGGACATTGTTGGTCAGGGGGTGGGGGTGGGGGGATGCTTTTGAGTGTCAGTGCTAGGCACAGATTCTATGGTTGGAGATGCTCACATGCAGAAATCCATCCGTGCAAGAACATTGTTTGCACATGACAAGCAGAACAGGGTAGCTCCTGATATGCCTACCTCTGCACGAGTTGCTGAAGCTGTTGAAGACGGATGGGCCTTTATCTGCCCAAAATAGTTCCCATGGCACCGTAATGGAGCTGAGATGATTCCCTCATCAGATACTATCCTCTGCATTGTGTGCCATGGGTCTGCTGCCCTTGCTTTCAATTGATAGCAATGTTTTTGGGATCATGAGACCATAAACATAAGACCAGAAGTAGGCCATTCAGCCCATTCAGTCTGTTCCTCCATTCATTTGTGGCTGATTTATAATTCCCTCTCATCCCCAAATTCTTGCCTTCTCCCCATAACCTTTGACACTCTTTCTAGTGAAGAACTTATCAACCTCTGTTTTAAATGACTTGGCCTGCATCACCATCTATGGCATTGCATTCTACGGATTCACCACCACTTGCTAAAGAAATTCCTCCTCGTTCTGTCCTGAATTCTATTCTGGGGCTATGCCCTCTGGTCCTAGACTCTCCCACTATGGGAAATGTCCTCTCCACATACGCTCAATCTGGGCTTTTCAACATTCAATAGGTTTCAATGACTTCCTCCTCATTCTTATAAACTCCAGTCAGTACACCCAGAGCAATCAAGCATTCCTCACATATTAACACTGTCATTCTCCAAATCAGTCTTTAAACCACTGGACCCTCTCCAACGCCAGCATGTCCTTCCTTAGATAAGGGGCACAAAACTGTTCCCAGTAATCTAAATGAGGTCTGATATTTAGCCTTTTAAAGCCTCAGCCTCACCTCCTTGCACTTATGTTGTAGTCCTTTCCAAATAAATGCTAGCATTGCATTTGCTTTCTTTACTATTGACTCAAGTGGCAAGTTAACCTTCAGGAATCCTCCACTAGGACTTGCAAGTCTCTTTACAGCTCTGATTTCTGAATTCACTCCCCACTTAGAAAATAATCTACACCTTTGCTCCTTCTACCAAATTGCATGACCATATGCTTTGCTACACCGTAGTCCATCTGCCATTTTTTTTTTACCCATTCTCTTAATCTAAGTCTTCCACAGACTCCCTGCTTTTTCAACACTACTTGTATCTTTGTATGTCCACAAACTTGGCCACAAAGCCATCAGTTCCATCATCTAAATTATTGACAAATGATGTAAAAAGAAGTGGTCTCAACACCACCCCCTGCAGAAAACCACTAGTCACCAGCAGACAGCCAGAATAGGCCCCCTTTATTCCCACTCTTTGCCTCCTGCCAGTCAGCCAATCTTTTACCCGCACTGTGGTCTTTCCTGTAATGCATAGGCTCTTATCTTATTTAGCAGCTTTACATATGACACGTTGTTAATAGCCTTCGACCAATCCACGTAAACAATATCCACTGAATTCCAGCAGATTTGCCAGGCACGATCTCCCCTTAAGTAAACCATTCTGACTATGAACTAGGTTCCAAGTACCCAGAAATTTCATCCTTAATAATGGGCTCTAAAGTCTTCTCAACCACTGAAGTCAGGCTAACTGCCCTATGACTTCCTGTCTTATGCCTCCCTTCCTTCCTAAAGACTGGAGTGACATTTGTGATTTTCCAGTCCTCTGAAACCTTTCCGGACTCTAGTGATTCTTGAACGATCTCTACTCATGCCTCCATAATCTTCTGTCAGAATCCAGAAGTGTAGTCCATCTGGTCCTGATGACCTAACCACCTTCACATCTTTTAGCTTCCCAAGCACCTTCTACTGAATAATAGAGTACACTCACTTCTGCCTCCTGACTCTCTTGAATTACTGGCACATTGCTGGTGATTTCTGCAGTGAAATCTGATGCAAAATACTTATTCAGTTCATCTGCAATTTCTCCGCTCCTCATTTCTACTTCTACAGTATAGTTTTCCAGCAGTCCGTGTCCATTCTTGTCTCTGTTTTACTCTATAGGTACCAGAAAATAATGTTTGCTATTCCCTTTTGTTAGCTGTCTTACCTACATATTTCACCCTTTCTCCCCTTTTTCACTTGTCTTCTGTTGCCTTTAAAACTTCCCAGTGCTCTAACTTTCCACTAGTTTTTGCAATATTGTATTTTGTATCTTCTTTGGTTTTACACTGTCCAGGTCAGCCATAGTTGTCTCATCCTCCCTTTGGACAATGTCTTCTTTGGGATGAGTTTACCCTGCATTTTCCAGCTTGCTCCCAGCTACTCCTGCCATCCCTACACTACTGTCATCTTTGCTTGAGTCCCCTTCCAGTTCCTTTCTCATGCCTCTGTAGTTACCTTTACTCAACTGTAATACTTAGCTTCTCTCTCTGAAACTGTAGTGTGAAATCTATCATATTAAATATCCTTAGGGTTCCTTTACCTTAAGCTCCTTAATTAATCACTGAAACCCATTCATACAACTGCTATCTCAAAGTCAGGAGACAAATTACACTCATGATTTAATCACACCCACTAGAGTTGGGTGTGATTAGAACTAGAGGTCATGGGTTAAGGGTGAATGTGAAATGTTTAAAGGGAACATGAGGGGAGGGTTACTTCTTCACTCAAAGGAAGTTTGGTTTGCCAGTGGAAGTAGAGGATGCAAGTTCAATTTCAACATTTAAGAGCAGTTTGGATAGGTACATTGATGAGAGGGGTATGGAGGGCTATGGTTTAAATGCAGTCAATAGGACTAGGCATGAAATAGATGGGCCAAAGGGCCTGTTTCTGTGCTGTAGAGCTCTGTGACTCTATGACCTGCTCATGAGAAGGAATTAAGCAACAAAAAGAATCTTCTCACTGTAAACTGTGAGTGAAAAGAGGGACAATAGAGAACTGCAGGGGTTTCTAAAGGACGTGTGACAAGTTCCTGATGTTATTAAGAGGAAGAGCATATTCTCCCCCGGAGAGAGGGCTGAGAGGATCTGTGTCTAATAACTCCAATAGGGTTGACCGTGACACCCCTGGTCGGAGGACCAGAATCAGAGGACACAAAGTTCCTGACTCCCCCATGTTGAGAGAGTGGAACAGACTCTCTGGGGAGATGGTGGATGCAATTCAGATTCAGAAAATAACATGTGATGATACAAATTGAGGTAAAATGAGACAAGCCATGTGGTGAACGTATCTGTGCAAAAGGCACGCAATGTCTCATCATGATCTTCAAAGCTCTCCAGCACCAGCCGTTTCCTCACCCTTTGTCTGAGTTGACTGACCGACAATACAAGTCAACATCCCCATTATAGTTCCATCAAGGAGCAACGTGAAGCAGGTTGGTCTTTATCTCCTGTAATAAATCTGTCCCCCTGTGAGTGGGCTGGCATTGCTGCTGCTTCTTCTCTCTGAAAAGTTGCCACATAGTCAAACAGTAGAAGTAAAAACAGATTGACCTACCCTGGTGTTTTGCTGAGCACGGACATTGTGTACTTCCCGGGTTGACTGGAGTTCCTGAGGAGAAAGGCACCTTCCTTTCCCTACAAAGGAAAGCACGCATCACTGTGCTGACTGACACAAGGCAGATTAGTTGGTGCACCTCCTCACCGGTCTGCCCCTGGGCCTAGCTAGTCACAGCTCCAGGCAGCAGGCCCTCAAGGAAGGGTTATGCTTGAGCTGACGGCCTGACTCACTTCAGAGAACACATCCGTGTATCTGGAGAAGGAGAACAGGGTGTCCAAGGTCTCTCTGGAGACATTCTGGGACTGCTGTGCACCACAGTGGCATCCAGAACAACGATGCCACATTCTATATTGACATCCTTTTAGTAAATACAGAACTGAGGTTTTGTAAGTATGTTATTAAGCCTCCTTTCTATTAAAAGTATGAAGACCTGGACAAGTCAAAAGGTATCTTGGAGCATCAATTTGTGCACAAAACAGTAAGCCTACTCCTGGTGTGTTTGGGGGTTTACAATGGCATACACAGCACCAGGACAAGAGCAACTAGGCTGTTGACAGCACAGGCTGAAAATAACCTTCATTTAGGGAAGCTGCAGGGGGCTCGGGGAAGTGTGAGCTGAGCTCGAAGCAATCACATGTGGAACAATACCTGACCGGGTATACAGACACAAGCAGCCGTGGCTGGCATACCCGGTCTGCAGCATCAACACTGCAGTCGCTTCTGAGAAGCTGCACTGAGTGCCACCCCCCCTTCCCCCCCACCCCACCCCGGCCCAGACAGACCGAATCCTCGGGCCGAAGGTCAGCAACATGATCGCTGGAAAGCCTGTCGGGTTCTGCACAGTCCCGTGACATCACGAGAGATGATTTACCCTGTGCGGGGCCCATGAAGGGCTCTACAGAGGGGATCTGACCTCTGGCATCCTGCCCTGGAAAGGTCAGACAGTAAACTGGGCGTCACTTGTTTCTCAAATGCTTCCCATTGTCTCGCTCCTCACTGGCTGTTCAACTCTACTGGCGCGTGGCCCGGAGAGGGACGGGGGGTAAAGGTTACCTCCTGCTTCAGAAGTTGCTCTGCTTTACTTCTTGTGATTTCTTTGTTGTACCACCTGCAACGAAGGAAGAAGGAATGAAGCTTCTGGTCACATCCCACACAATACTACCCTGCACGTCTGCCCCTATTTACACATGCTATTCCCTTAGGAAAGAGTGAGTGAGGAATTGGCTCGGCTTCTGCTCAGATAGGGGCCTGCCGTGGGAAGTGTGCCGATCCCAGAGTCAGGACTACTGTACAGGACCTTTCACCACTGAAGAATTCATGGCAGAGTCATGGGACTGTGGGATTCAGCCCTCTTGAGACACAGCCACAGAATCCAGACCGAGACATGGCTTGGTACTGTGGGTGTGAGCTGTTCACTTAGAGAGGCTGTTCTGTGGGAGAATGTTACAGTCAGAGAGGCTGTACTGTGGGGGTATGGAACAGTCAGAGAGGCTGTGAACAGTCAGACAGACTATACTGCGGGAGTATGGAACAGTCAGAGAGACTGTACTGTGGGAGAATGTTACAGTCAGAAGGGTTGTACTGTGGGAGAATGTTACAGTCAGAAGGGTTGTACTGTGGGTGTATGTTACAGTCAGAGAGGCTGTACTGTGGGAGAATGCTACAGTCAGAAGGGTTGTGCTGTGGGAGAATGTTACAGTCAGAGAGGCTGTACTGTGGGGTTATGGAACAGTCAGACAGACTGTACTGTGGGAGTATGGAACAGTCAGAGAGGCTTACTGTGGGAGTATGCAACAGTCAGACAGACTGTACTGTGGGAAAATGTTACAGTCAGAGAGGTTGTGCTGTGGGAGTATGGAATAGTCAGACAGACTTTACTGTGGGAGTATGCAACAGTCAGAGAGACTGTACTGCGGGAGTATGGAACAGTCAGAGAGACTGTACTGTAGTAAAACATTACAGTCAGAAGGGTTGTACTGTGGGGGTATGTTACAGTCAGAAGGGTTGTACTGTGGGAGAATGTTACAGTCAGAAGGGTTGTACTGTGGGAGAATGTTACAGTCTGAGAAGCTGTGCTGTGGGGGTATGTTACAGTCAGAAGGGTTGTACTGTGGGGGTATGTTACAGTCAGAAGGGTTGTACTGTGGGAGAATGTTACAGTCCGAGAGGCTGGGGGGAGATGGCTGAGGAAGAAACCAGGCCCAGACGACTGGAAGACGGGGACAAGCACAGTGTAGTGCCGGGGTACCGCCGTGCGCTGACTCTGGCCCGGTGTAATGGGCACCTCATCTGCACCAACGTACTCGTAGGTTTCCAGCTGGTTTATAGACTCCACCACGTAGTTACTGGGGATGAAACCTTCCCTCCTGCAGAACAGAACAGAACAGAAAGAGCAAGTGGTCAGTTTCCCTCAACCACTCCTCCTCTTGCCATGAACACCACAGCAAACTCACCAGCCCCTCGTCAGAGTGGATCATCGCACTCCCCACCCACCGATCCCGGTGATCCCCTCCTTGATCATTCCTGATCCATTCCCCCTCACTCATCTTGTAGTCCTCCCTCCCAACCCACTGGTCCTGGACCCCTGGAATCCACTTCCCCATCTCCCCGTAAACACTTCCCCCAACCGGACCGGTCAGCAGTAGCCGAGAGACGGGGCAGAGGTGAAACGGAGCTCACCGAAAGCAGCCTTTTCAAGATTTACACACTCTAGCACACATTTGCAGATACAAATTTACACACACACATTCCTGTACGCACTAATACAGCCACGTGCACTCTCAAACGCAAGAATATCTACAGATCTGCACACATACAAAGTGTGCACGCGTGCAAACGAATCCTGTAGAAAGATGCAAAGTCTGCCCGCTCCATCATGAGCACTCGCCTCCCCAGCATTGAGGACGTCTTCAAAAGGTCATACTTTAAAAAGGCAGCATCCATCACCCAGGACATGCCCTCTTCTCATTGCTACCATGAGGAGCGGGTACAGGAGCTTGAAGACACACGCTCAATGTTTCAGGAAAGTTTCTTCCCTTGCATCATCAGATTTCTGAATGGACCATGCACGCATGCTTGTAACCTCTCTGTTTCCTCTTTTCCCTTTTTTGCATTACTCATTTAATTTAATTTCTATATATATATATTTCTTATTATAATTTATAGTCTTAATTATTATGTATTGCAAGACAACAAGACAAGATTCTTGACATATGCCAGTGATATTAAACCTAATTCCGATTCACACTCACAGCTATTCCCTATTGCTGAGCTCAGATCAACAACACTCTGTTATTTGACATAAAGGCAAAAGACGCCACAGGGAACGTAAGCTGGGAGATGCGGAAAGGCTAAGCTTTCCCGCTACAATTCAACGTGAGAACGTTGCTCCCAATGTGTTCCTGGGCGTGGCACATCACCCACCTGGCCCAGGTACTACTCTCCTGTGGGCTGCCCAGATGGTTTTAACGGGTCCCTCCCGAGCCCAATACCTGCTCCCCCGCCCCGCGGCTGCCCCCAACCCCAGCGCCCGAAGCACACGCACCCATGAGCGTCTCGCGCCCGCCACCAGTTGTGGTCACTGTGGTCGAGCACAAAGTACTCCTCGTCCTTGCGCAGGGGTAGGTCCTCGGGGTTCATGATCTGGTAGTCATACAGGGCCACCACCACCTTCTTGGGTACTGAGGTGGGCTGTGGAGCAGGTGCCTGTCTCATTGCCTGTGAGGGGAACCAGGAAGCATGGCCACATTATCATCAAGTCAGTAGCACTCGCTGGTTAATCATTGTCAACTAACATTACCTCATTCCCCATTAGAAATTAACCATACAAATTACCATTGAGTAGTCAGATAGTAGCCAAGATATCAGTCATTTAATATCTATTTAAAAGCATTGAAGAATGAGGGGAGATTTAGTAGTGGTTTACAAAATTATGAGGGGTATAGACAGAGAAAATGCGAGTAGGCTCTTTCCACTTAGATTAGGAGAGATAAATACGAGAGGACATGGCTTTGGGGTGAAAGGGGAGAGGTTTAGGGGGAACATTAGGGGGAACTTCTTCACTCAGAGAGTGGTGGGAGTGTGGAACGGGCTGCCATCTGACCTGGTAAATGTGGGCTCACTCTTAAGTTTTAAGAATAAATCGGATAGGTACATGGATGCGAGAGGTCTGAAGGGTTATGGACTGGGTACAGGTCAATGGGACTAGCGGAATAAAGTTTCAGCACAGACTAGAAGGGCCGAATGGCCTGTTTTCTGTGCTGTAGTGTTCTATGGCTCTATGGTTCTATTTACTAAGATATTCATGACTACTTTCTAATAACTGTACAATTTACAGGGAGGGAGGGAGATGAGACTGGGGTTAAAGGGTCTAGTTAAGCAGGGTACACCCGATACAGGGAGCAGGAGGATGGTGGGAGGGGAGAGGAGTGCAAACCTCGCCCCAGGGGGAGCAACTCTGGCCTGTCTCCACTGTTCTCTGGAGCTGCCGGCTTCCTGCCCCACACAAGTCTTTCATGCCTCCCCTACTCCCTCCCGCTCCAGGTGCAGGGAAT
Organism: Mobula hypostoma; assembly: GCF_963921235.1. Taxonomy (NCBI): domain Eukaryota; kingdom Metazoa; phylum Chordata; class Chondrichthyes; order Myliobatiformes; family Myliobatidae; genus Mobula; species Mobula hypostoma. Next base: position 57,870,547 of record NC_086106.1, on the reverse strand, counting down.
TTGTGGGTGCAGGGTATTGTTGATCAACGGTGCCCACTTTAGACGGGACACCATCACACACTCCCGGCTAGACTGGACGGAGCCAAAACCCCCCCCCCACCCTGACACGCCAGATCTTCCCAGGAGTGGGGGGGGCACGAGTCATCACCTCTCCTGAGTGGACTCTCCAAAACACCTAGGGTTTGGTGATTAACTCACACCTCACACAGCAGTGGCTTGGTAGCACTGAGATCTAGGGGCAGGAGCACCCCCTGAGAGGACGGTTGGCGGCTACAGACAGTGGGGAGGAGAGAGAAGGTGAGATCAGGGTGGAGAGGCAGTATGTCAGGGATACGGTGTCAGCAGAAAAGTCAAACATTAGGGGGAATCCAGAGGGTGTGTGCAGAAAGAGAATTGTAGGGAATTCCAGAGGGCAATCATTTACCTGTTCTTCCTTCGGGGTTGGTGGGAGGGGCTTCCTGGATTTACGCCGGGAGGTTCCAGATGTCTGAACTGCAAGCAAAATATCTTGGGATTACTATAATATATCTTTCCTTCCTTAAAAGACTTTCCCTCCAGTGTGAACTGTTAGCTCGGCGCAGTCCCACTGGAAGAGACCTTGGTTCTACTGAGGGAACACCACACCCTGTCACAGAGTGCAGCTCTGAGAGTTTCCTTCAATAACCCGTTACATTTAAAATCCCATTTTGCCTCTGTATAGTAGATACCCGCACTGTTAACATTAAAATCAGAGGAATTCCCCCAGTAGTTCCTGCCCTCAACCTTGTGGGAGCATCTGTGCACAGACTGGTTCGGTGTTTCCTGTGAATGCCCTAACGTCACGGGGTGGGGGGAGGAATTCTTTCCAGAGTGGTTCCCGAGACATTGGGTTTCACCCTCTGCCCCACTTCTACAGGTTGTTGAGCAGCCTTAATCCGGCTTCAGGACACCGTGGCAGAGCAGCAGCCTCCGAGTGTCGGAGACCAGGGTTCGATGCTGACCTGTGACCCCGGCTGCTCCTGCTCCCTCCCACATCCTATTGGTAGGTTAATTGGCTGCTGTGACTTGCCCCGAGTGGGTAGGTGAAAGGTTGAATCGGGGTGGGGGGAACTTCATGAAAATAAAACATCATGGGGGTCGGATGAGTGGTAAATAGTGGAAGAGAGTCGATGCAGGCTCGATGGGCCGGAGGGCCCGTTTCATGCTGTCACAGTGCAGCATTCCCTCAGTGCCGCACTGATAGGAGAGTTTAGAGAGCGGTCAGCTAAATGTGGGCAGATGGGACAACCAGTCGGCCGTAGACACAGTGGTGCAAGTGGCCTGTTTCCACCGGTATGGTCCTGACTCCATGGATAAAACTGTGTCAATCACGGGGACAGCAGGTAAGGAGGAGGATGCAGAACCTGCCATGATTTTGAAAAGCAGGGGACCCTTACATGCATTCATCGCTTGGATAACACAGCATCCAGGGGCGTTTTTGGCCGACTGTTGACAGCAGGACCACTCTCCCCCTATCCAAAAACATGGGTGGTACTTCTGCATGAGCTCCTGGTTGAAGCGAATCCCTGAAACCGAGACAGGGATCAATTCAGTACAAGAGGTGGCAGTCTCACCCCATCCATTCCACACCCTGACCCAAATGTAATCAAACTCCCCAGATCACACAGAACACTGTGCCTGCAACCAAAACCATAAGTCAAACACAGGTAAGACATGTACAGGAAACGGTGAGACACCGGGGGAATAGTAACGAGCAGAGAGACCTCGGGGTCTGCCCACGACTCCCTGAGAGTGGCCTCACAGGTAGATAGGGCACATGGTGTGCTTGCCTGCTCTGGTCAGAGCACAGGGCATCATTACTGGGAAATCATGGTACTGGTTCGGCCCCACTTACTGTGCAGTTCCGATCCCCACATTATAGAGAAACTGTGATTGCACTGGGAGAGAGTGCAGAGGAGATACATTGGCACGTTATCTCAAGTGGGGCGAGATATTGCACAGTCTGGGTTCGTCTTCCATGAAGTTAAAGGGGATGAGAGCTCGCCCGAGGCTGGTATATAAGACTATGAGAGGCAAGGATGGGGAGACAGTAAAGATCTTTCCCCCTGTTGTTTTTCCTTATTCCCTTTTTATGGTAAGGGTATCAAAAACAAGGAGGGATAGGTTAAGGTAAGGGAAAAGAGTATCAAAGGGATCTGAAGGGTAAGTTTTCTTTTTCACACAGAGTGGTTACTATCTGGAACTCATTACCAGAGGAGGTAGTGGAATAGGATACAATCCCTATGCTTAAAAGACATTTTGACCGGTATTTAGATAGGTAAGACACAGAAGGGTGCAGAATTGATGTGAGCAAGTGCGATTGATGTAGACGGGCAATAAAGATCAGCATGGATGTGATGGGCCGAATACCCCATTTCTGTGCTGTAAAACTATGACACACTCACTGCCTACAAATGATCCGAGAGCTTAAGAAACATTAATATTAATATTATCATATTTTGAAAACTACACAGGTTCTTACACCCTGAGACTCATTGACCAACACCACTTGATACTTACACCCAATCACAGACCAATCCCAGCCGAAACTTCTCCCACATTCAGACCTAAACCATTAGCATTCAGTATTTGCTCAGATTTTTTTATGCTTTTTCTGATTTTCCTTCTAACTTCACTTTTTATCCTATTCCACATTTATTGTCGACATTCTAATTTGTCCCACCAACCATCAAACAGATTACCCAGTTTGACTAATATCTAGGATAAGACCTGCAATGGATTAACACCCCTAATGAACAATGAAATGCCACACTTTTTAATTCCACTTCCCATTCCCATTCTGATATGTCAGTCCACAGCCTCCTCTACTGTCGCAATGAGGCCACACTCAGGTTGGAGGAGCAACACGTTGTATTCTGTCTGGGTAGCCTCCAACCTGATTGAATGAACATTGATTTCTCAAACTTCCGGTAATGCCCCGCCCCCTTCACTATTCTCCATCCCCATTTCCCTCTCTCACCTTATCTGCTTGGCTGCCCATCACCTCCCTCTGGTGCTCCTCCTTGGCTTCTGTCTTATTCCATCAGACTCCCCATTCTCCAGCCCTGTGTCTCTTTCACCAATCAGCTTCCCAGCTCTTTACTTCACCCCTCCCCCTCCCCCCACCTCCCAGTTTCACCTCTCATCTTGTGTTTCTTCCTTCCCTCCCCCACCTTCTTACTCTGACTCCTCATATTTTTCTCCAGTCCTGACGAAGGGTCTCAGCCTGAAACATCGACTGTTTACTCTTTTCCATAGATGCTGCCTGGCCTGCTGAGTTCCTCCAGCATTTTGTGTGTGTTGCTGGAACTTAATCAGCCCTGGTGCTCTCAGCAATTAACACCGAGCAAACCCCAGCACAATATTGAGTTGTTAGCACCTCTGTAGTTTCAGAGAGACTGTGGTTAATATAGGTTGTCAGAGAGATTAACAAAGCAAAACTATCTCTAAGATTATTAACTCACTGCTTGCTTATACAATGATGAACTCATTGTAAATGATCAGAGATTATCAAGATGCTAGTTATCACCAAGACTAACACTGTCAGTTTTAAACAAGCTAACATAAATATGGTTAATTGGAGGCGTCGATCCATATGCCAAGAAGGCCATTCAACCCATCATGCCTGTGCTGACCTTTTTGCCCACCCACGCTGATTCAATCTGCCCACATGAGAACTGCATCCTCCTATAACCTTGGTTATTCAAGTATGTGTCTAAATGTCTCTTAAATGAAGTGATCGTGTTTGAGTTCACCACTTCCTCTGGCAACATGTTCTAGATACCAATCACTCTCTGTATCTAAAAAAAATTCCTCATATCCCTTTAAAACTTCTCACACTGATGCCCTCTTGCCATGGGGAAAAGAAAGATTCGGACTTATCTAACCCATCCATGCCTCTTATTACCTGTCAGGTCATTCCTTAGCCTACTTCATTCGAGGGAATATGACCCCGCCTATCCACTTTACCCTAATCTCCAGTCCTCCCGTCCAAGCCATGTCCCAGTGAATCTCCTCTGTGTTCTCCCCAGAGTGCTCCCAACGCAACACTTTTCCTGTCAATTGCATCGATTTAGGGGTAAGTGTTATTTTCTTATGGCTAAGGGAGACGGGCTTGGCCAAGAGAGGAGGTGAGGAGCAACACCTTCTATTCCATCTATGTAGCCTCTAACCTGGTCTCACAAACATCGATTTCTCAAACTTCCAGTAGCTGACTCCCCCCCCCACCACCTTCACCATTTCCCATCCCATTTCCCTCCCTCACCTTATCTCCTCACCTCCCCATCACCTTCTTCTGGTGCTTCTCTCCCTTCCCTTTCTAAATTGGTTTTCTACCCTCTCCTATCAGATTACTCCTTCTCCAGCTGTTCATCTCTTCCACCTACCAACCTCCCAGCTCTTTACTTCACACCCTCCCCCTTTCCCAGTTCCACCTTCCTCCCTTCCCCCGACCTTCTTATTCTGACTTCTTCCCCCTTCCCTTCCGGTCCTGGTGAAGAGTCTCAGCCCGAGATGTCGACTACAGGAAGGATGTGGAAACCGCAGAAAGGGTACAAAGTAGATTTACAAGGATGTTGCCTGGATTGGGGAGCGTGCCTTATGAGAATAGGTTGAGTGAACTTGGCCTTTTCTCCTTGGAGCGATGGAGGATGAGAGGTGACCTGATAGAGGTGTACAAGATGATGAGAGGCATTGATCGTTTGAAAAGCCAGAGGTGTTTTCCCAGGCTGAAGTGGCTAACAAGAGGGGGCACCGTTTTAAGATGCCTGAAAGTGGGTACAGTGCAAGGGGGATGTCAGAGGTAAGTTTTTCACACAGAGAATGGTGGGTGTGTGGAATGCACTGCCAGTGAAGGTGGTAGAGACAGATACAACAGGGTCTTTTAAGAGACTCATAGATCGGTACATGGAGCTTAGAAAAATAGAGGGCTATGCGGTAGGGAGATTCTAGGCCGTTTCTAGAGCGGGTTACATGGTCAGCACAACATTGTGGGCTGGAAGGCCTGTAATGTGCTGTAGATTTCTATGTTCTATGAGATGATAGCTGGAAGTGATCCACCTATCTTTATACTGTGTATCTCCCCTCTATCTTTTAGTCCAGATGAAAGTCCCTGACTGTCCATTTCTCTCCACAGACACTGCCTGCCCCTCTGAGTTCCTCTAATTATTAGTGTGTTCGAGGTGCCGTTGTCAGCAAGCAAGAAAACACAAAGCTGGATCTAAGCTGACATTTAGTGTCTGCAGGGGACGGCCACCCTGCTCTGGATTGTGACTAGAACTTCCAGCGATTCCTAAACATCTCAGCACAAGGCGAGAGGGAAAGGCTCTCCCAGTGGACGTGAATAGAAGCCTGCAAAGGGCTTTGGCCATCTAACAGTAATCGGCTGCGACCGTGCAGTGTAGTAAAGTGACATGACGTAACTGCTGCTCAGTTCCTTTATCCACTGGCTGCGCACGTCCTCGTTCTTTGCAAACACGTAGAGAGGGCCTTCGTCGTACACAATCTGCGGAAGAGGAGGTCAGGTGTAAGTAAAAGCCAGAGCCCCCAGACACAGACACTCACCTCAGCTCTCAGACTCACCACTAGCTACAAGCAGATTCAGCGTCACCGGCCTGGACTCTCACCGTGCCATTCCCCACGCAGACACCACAGCCAAGAAAGCCCACTAATGCATTTTCTTCCTAAGGAGGCCAATGAAATTTGGCATGTCTCCGTCAAGCCTCACCAATTTTCCTTGATGCACCACAGAAAGCATCCTATCTGGATGCAAGAACACACAAGAGATTCTGCAGATGTGGGAAATCTTGAGCAACACACTCAAAATGCTGGAGGAGCTCAGCCGTTCATTTACAGTATGGAGGGGAATGAACAGTTGGCATTTTGGGCCAAAACCTTCGTCCGGACTGGAAAAGGTAAGGGTCAAGAACAGGTGGGGGGGAGGGGAAAGAGTACAAGCTGGCAGCTGACAGGTGAAACCAGGTAGGGAGGGAGGGGAAGAGGGATGAAGTAAGAGGCTGGGAGGTGATAGGTGGAAAAGGTAAAGGACAAAAAGAGAGAAAAGCTAATAGGAGAGGACAGTGAACAACGGAAGAAGGGGAAGGAGGAAGGGAACTACAGGGAGGTGATGGGCAGATGAAGAGAAGGGGTGAGAGTGGAACCAGACTGGGGAATGGAAAAAGAAAGAAGGGAGAGGGGAGAAATTACTGAGGGTTACTGAAATCAATGTTCATGCCATCAGATTGAAGACTACCCAGACAAAATATGAGGTACTGCTCTTCCAACCTGTGTTTGGCTGCACCGTGGCGGTAGAGGAGGTCATGGACTAACAAGTTGAAATGGGAATGGGAAGGTGAATTAAAACGGGTGTCCACTGAGAAATCCAGCCTTTTGTGGTGGACCGAGTGAAGGAGCTTGACAAGGCTACTGCCCAATCTACCCCGGGTGTCACCGGGAGCACCAAATACAGTAGACTTGCAAGTGAAGTGTCGCCTCAGCTGGAAGCAGTGTTTGGGAACCTGAGTGGTGGTGAGGGGGGAAGTGCAGCTTGCAGGGAGAGGAGCCAGGAGGGAGGTCAGTCGGGAAAGACAAGTGGACGAGGGAGTCTCATGGAGAGCGATCCCTGGCGAAAGTGGAGAGTGAGGGTGGGGGAGGGAAAGATCAGCTTAGTAGTAAGATCCCATCATAGATGGCCGAAGTTACAGAGAATTATATGCTGGTTACGAAGGCTTGCGGGGTGATAGGTAAGCCCTACCCCTGCTATGCCGGTCGAGAGGATGGAGTGAGTGGAAAATGGAGGAAATTCAGGTAAGGGCAGTGTCGACGGCAGAGGGAGGGAGACCCTATGGTTTGAAGAAAGACGTTTCAGATGTTCTAGAAAGAAAAGCCTCATCCTGAGACCTGATGCCGTGGAGACAGAGGAACTGAGAAAAGGGAATCGCATTTTTATGAGGGAGTACATTTTGACAGGGTGGGAAGAGGTACAGTTATCATAGCTGTGAGGGACAGAAGGTTTATAAAAGATATCGGTAGTGAGAGATGAAGTCAGAGAGATTGATAAAGGGGAGAGAGCTGCTAGTAAATTTGAGGACAGGGTGGACATTGAAGGCACAGCTGATGAGGTTGATGAGCTTCATTTCTATGAGGTTCATTTCTATCCCCATTCCCATTCTGACATGTTAGTCCATGGCCTTTCCTTCTGCCACAACAAGGCCACTCTCAGAGTGGAGGAATATCACCTCAATTCTGTCCAGGTAGCCTCCAACCTAATGGCATGAACATCGATTTCTCCAAATTCCAGTAATTTATTTCTATTTTCCCCTCCCGTTTCCTTCTTCAATTCCCCAATCTGGCCTCTTATCTCTTCTCCTCACCTGCATACCACTTTCTCGTGGTGCCCCTCCTTTTCCCCTTTCTCCCATGGTCCACTCCCCCTCCTATCTGATTCCTTCTTCTTCAGCCATTATCTTTTCCAACTAACACCTCCCTGCTTGTTACTTCACCCCCCCCCACCCTCACTCACCTGCCTTCACAATCGCCTTCTAGTTTTCGTGCTTCCCACCCACCACGTTCCTACTTTGGCTTCATCCCCCTTCCTTTCCAGTACTGATGAAGAGTCTCAGCTTGTTTATTCATTTCCACAGATGTTGCCTGGCCTGCTGAGTTCCTCCAGCATTTTGTGTGCGTTGCTCTGGATTTCCGGCATCTGCAGAATCTCTTGTGTTTCTGGGCAACCCTTCTGGCTTCCATCTCTCTTCCCTGAAAGAAGGGCAACAAGGGGGTTGCTGGAGGATCTCGGAGGCTCAGGCAGCATCTGTGGACGGAATGGGCAGTCAATGTTTCCAGTTAAGTCCCTTCACCTGGACTGAAAGAATAGACCAGTCCTGATGCAGATTTTTGACATAGAACATCAACAATTCCTTTTCTCACTCAGATGCTGCTCAACCAGCCAAACGGCTGCCGATGATAGAGCCTGAAAGGAGAGGAAGGTGGAGCGTGGAATGAAACAAGGGAAGTGGAGTGAGTGTATGGAACGCTTGAGGGAGGGGACCTAGGGGAAGAGTGTGTGAGTGATAGGCAGATAAAGTGGGTGGAGGAGGGGAAATAAGAAGAAAGGCAAAGTAATGGGGTGTAGCGGATCTTTGAGGAATTGGGTGGATCAGGAGGAGAGAGGGAAGGCTTGAGGGTAGTTTGCTTGGATCAGTTTAGAATGGTATGCCTGTGTGTCTTCCCGTGTCTATAGGCCTGCCCTAGGCTCTCGGATTGGGTCAGGGGGCCTCTGGGTCAGCTCAGCCCAACAGAAAGGTCATCACCTTCATGACTCCCTCCCCACTCAAGCCAAGCACGTAATCCCGCTGTGGTGTCCCCTCACTGTATGGGATATCAGCTGGTGGCTCCTTGTGGTTGCACGGTCCTCCTCGTCCAACTGAGGACCCTGTGAAGACCATTCAGCCTTCCATCAGCTCATCACCTCACACATTAAACACTGCATTATCCCCCCCGTCCTAGCTCAATTCCGCCCAGATGAGAGTTCTGAATCCTTATCAGGGGCACCAGATCCAAGTGCAAGGTGGTGAGATACTCCCTTAGAATATCCAGGAAAATATTACATTCCAAGAACGCATATTTACTGCAGGTTAGTTAATCACCCCCTTACAACTGGACTTCAAGGAAGAGAGTCTGTGCCCTTGATCCTTCACCATTCTGAGGTACAGCATCGTTCAAGTTGATCCCCAGGACAGTATCCACATTAGGAAAGTAAAACAATCTCCTCCATCAACACTAGATTGGAGAGAATGTGTTGCTTCCTTTCAGAGGAGGTTCTGAATTGGAGAGGCATGGTGTCAGAGCTGAATCAATCCCTTTCCAGGGGCTCTGAGTGGGATTACAGGCCTCTCCCTTACAAGGAACAGCAGATTAAGTATGGGGATCTCAAAACTCAGGGTCCAGTCCCAGCCTCCAAATCCAGAACAGTGCCCAATCATAGATAGACAGATACTCTTTCAATACCAAAGGAAATTACAGTGTCACAGTAGCATTACAAGTGCACAGATATACAAATATTAGAAGAGAAGTAAGAAAGAATAAAAAATAAGTTACCTCAATCAGTCTAACAGGAGGAGGTCATCACTTCCCCTGCTATAAGTTGACTCATTATATAGGTCGAGGGTAAGAATGACCTCATAGAGCGCTCTTTGGGGCAGCACAGTTGTCTTAGTCTATTACTGAAAGTGCTCCTCTGTTCAGCCAAGGTGGCATGCAGAGGGTGAGAAACATTGTCCAGAATTGCCAGGATTTTCTGTAGGGTCCTTTGTTCTACCACAGCCTCCAGTGTGTCCAGTTTGATTCCAGCCTTTCTAATCAGTTTATTGAGCCTGTTGGCATCATCCATGTTGATGTCATTGCCCTAGCACACCACCGCATAGAAGATTGTACAGGTGACAATAGACTGGTAGGACATGTGAAGGAGAGGCCTGCAAACTCCAAAGGACCTCAGTCTCCTCAGGAAGTAGAGGTGACTCTGGACCTTCTGGTACACTGTCTCTGCGTTGGTGCTCCACTCAAATCTGTCATCCAGGTGCACCCCCAGGTACTTGTAGGTCCTCACCACATCCACGTCCTCACCATCAATAGTAACAGGGAGCAGTGCAGGCTTGGTCTTCCTAAAGTCCATCACCATCTCCTTTGTCTTACTGATGTTGAGCTACAGATGATTCAGCTTGCACCAATAGACAAAGTCCTCCACCAGGGCCCTGTATTCATCCTCCCATCCTCCCTTTATACACTCAACTACTGGTAAGTCATCAGAGAATTTCTGCAGATGACATGACTCAGTGTTGTATCTGAAGTCCGGGTGAACAGGAAGGGAGCCAATACAGTCCCCTGTGGGGTCCCAATGCTGCTTATAGCCATGTCTGACACACAGCTCTGAAGCCACGCAAACTGTGGTCTGCCTGTCAGGTGTGAGCCAGGTGTAGAGCAGTAAGCCGTTCCACGTACTAGGTGAGGCCCAGTAAACCTAGTCTGACCAACTGCAACCCCGTGCAAGCTGAAGTTTCTACATCTTATCTTCCATTGGACCTGTCGGAACCCAACAAGGAACTCTACAACTTCAGGTAAGCATCTTTTCCAGTTTCTGTCAGATCTGGCCTGCTCAGTGATGGATGTTACCCTTCCTGCTGAGCAGTTCCGCAATGCCATCATCCCACACTTGCAATTGGTATTTAATCTGTCTGAGGTGGGTTGGCCTATCCTTTTCTGATTTCCAGCAAGTACCCTGACCCTCACTGACATGGTTATTTTTTCTCTCTCCACTCTTCATTACACCACCCACAATGAACAACCCATGCCCCCCCCCGTCTCTGAGTCCCCACCCTCCCCTCTCTCCACCACACCACTTCTCTGAGGCAGAACTCATTGCTGATACTGTCTGGTATTAATGAAAGATCATCAGTCTGAATTATTAGCTCTGTCCCTTTCATCCCAGATGCAGACCCACTGAGTGTTTCTGGGTGCTGGTTTGATTTCATGTTCCCAGCTTCTGCAGTGTTTCTCCCCCCCATCAGTTCGAACACAAAATCTCAGGTGAACTACCGCTCCGATGGGTGTGTTTCAGCCCTCACAACACTCAGGGGCTGGGTGAAAATGGACCAGATACTTCAAGGCTGGACAAGGACAAGGTTGTTTTAGTCAAATACCCAGGACACGTGCTACTGTTTAGACAGGGCCTGGGCGTGTCCTAGCGGGATCAGTAACAGGCAGCCGTCGATCCCAGGGCATCATGGGCCTCTGGTGGACTGTGTCCTCTCCAGGGCCGGAAGATTTGAAGAACCGGCTGTTGCCCATGCATCAAGTTCCCCCTCTCCACGTCACTGATGTAGTCCAAGGGAAGGGCAAGCGCCAATACAGCTTGGCACCAGCGTCGTCATAGAGGTTGCCAGAGTGAAGTTGTAAACAACATCAAACTGCCTTAGGGACCCTGGCTCCAGATTTCTTCCTCGGGGATTACTCCTGAAGCCTTTCCCATGGGTGGGTATGGCTGCAAGGCAGCGGAGGTTTGAAATCAGAATTTTCCTTCTCCTAGGCTGGCTGCCGTCCAAGGCTGACGAGCCCCACATGCCCGAAACAACTGGTTTTGAGGCGCCAGTGCCCCTTCTCTTGTCAGTAGAAACTGTTCCTCCAGGCCTGGTAGCTAAGCCACATGTGACGGCCAAGAGCTGGACTTGGTTGTCAGAGGCTGTTAGAGTCGCCCGCCACTTGGAGCACTTTATAGGTAGTGGGAGCTTATCCCCACTACCACCCCCGGCTGTGACAACATGAGATCAATAAATATTTTAACTCAGTCAATCCTAGACTCTGATGATGGTACCTTCACAATTGCTTGATGTAGCTGCCAATAATTGGCAATGTTGAACCCTAATGTTCCAATGTCCCCTGAGTTGCTCACAAGACAAACAGAATCTGATTTATTCATTAACCAGGCATGATCGTCTGTTTACTGAAAAGCGAATTCTTCTGCTAGAATTCAGAGGACAAGATAGAAATGGCACAGGGCTATCACTGAACAGGAACAGGCCGATGTTGTGCTAAACTAATTAAACTAGAAACTAAACTAGTCTCCAACACATATCCCTTCATGCTCTACACATTCATGTGCCTAGCAAAATGCCTCTATTATATTTGCCTTAACTATCACTAACACCAGTGCATTTCACCAGTCTCTATGTTAAAAACCTGCCCCATACATCTCCTTTGAACAGGCAGACACCTGAAATGCACATCCTCTGGAATTAAACATTTTGATATATTGGACCGATACCAGCTGTTTACCGTATCAGTCTTCTCCGTGGATTGTCACCTTGTCGTGGTGGAGAAGCTTGTGTGGTCCTGTGATCCCGAGAGCAATGCCATCTGGAGCTATGTTCCTGGTAGGGTCGCCCATGGTGGTAAGGTCGAGGGTGAGGTCTCTGACAAAGAACAATCCAACCAAGACCTCAACGATGGAACAGGCGGACAAAGTTACTTCGAACTCAACGGCTGTGAAGGTGAATGAAGGCTGCAACAAATCTATCAGCTCTGATCGTCGTGGTTTCCTTGCCATTGGAATCAGTTGGTTGATTTGTAAAGTATCGTGTGCTTCTTGGAGTGCAACATCAAGTACATGTTAAACAAATACACGCACAGGCATCTTCACTCTGTGGGCCACTTCTTCAAAATGAAGACCATCATCCTTGACCTCGAGGGATAGCCACAACGACGAGACAACCGTATCAATGTCTCTCATAATATAAACTTCTGTCAGGTCTCTCCTCAGTCTCTGCCACTCCAGAGAAAACAACCCAAGTTTTCTGTAGCAGATGCCCTCTGATCCAGGCAACGTCCTGGTATATCTCTTCTGCAGCCTCTCCAAAGGTTCCACATACTCTCAATACTAGGACAAGAACTGAAAGCTGTCCTCCAGATGCAGCCTAACCAGGGCTTGATAAAGATGCAACACAGCTTAATTTTGAACTGAATGTTTCAACTAATAACAGCAAGTATGCCATGTGCCTTCTCCTTACCATCCTATCAACCCGTGCAGCCACTTTAAGGGAGGTATGGATTTGGACTTCAGTGTATCAACACTGTTAAGGGTCCCGTCTCATCTGGCAGGATGCATGTGTATGACAACAAACTTGATTAACTGTGTACTGCTCCTTGAACTTCTCAAAGTGCAACACCTCACACTCGGCCAGGTTCAACTCCAGATGCCATCTCTCCCCCTATATCTGCAACTGATCTATATCCCACCATATTGCCCGCGAGCCACAACACCACCAACTGCGAAGCTTACTAACCCGCCCGTCCATGTTCTCATCCAAGTCATTTACATAAATCGCAAACGACAGAGGTCCCTGCGAAACACCATTAGTCATGGACTTCCAGCCAGAGTAAGTCCCATTAACCGCTACCATCTGTCAATTCTGAATTTTGTCTGTAAAGAGTTTGTACGTTCTCGCTGTGACCACGGGGGTTTCCTCCAGGAGCTCTGGTTTCCCCCCACCGTCTGAAGACGTGCCAGTTGATAGATGAATTGGTCATTGTAAATTGTGCTGTAATTAGGTGGGGGTTAAATTGCTGGGCAGCATGGTTGAAAGGGCCGGGAGGGCCTATTTCGCTCTGTATGGCAATAAATAAGCAAATAACCAGTTGCCTGTGGGCCCATTCATCTTAATCCTCTGGATAAGCCTACACAAAGGGCCTGGTCAAGCACTAAGTGTTAATGTCACAGAGCACGTTTCCAGGTTGAAATGAAACAGTATCTCCCCAGAGGCTGTGGATCCCAGGAGATGATAGAGAGATCGCTGGAATATTGAGTGATATAGACAAAAGCGAGGGTGGATCAGCTATGACCTTTTGGTGGGGGAGGGAGGTGTGCCTTTCCAATACTGTATCCCAGTATCATGAGAGTGATTCTTCAGGAAGCTGATAGATGCTGACTGACCTGGAATGGGTACTGCCTTTCGATCGGGCAGTTCTCCTCAGCCCTCACCACCTCTACGCACTTGATCTTGTCCAGCTCAATCGAACCTTTCTTGCCTCCCCGTTTCTGGAGGGAAAACAGATGAAGCTTTAGTGACTGCACCTGCTCCTGGGCTGTTGCTCAGTTCTCTGTGAGTTGTACAGCTCGCTCACAGGCTGCCTCAGCACTGACCACTCTCCATAAAGATGCCGGTCACAGGTTGCCTCTTCATAAAGTTGTGACACTGCCGAAACCTCAGTTCATTTTTGAGCGGTTGCTCTGCATCTGATCTGTCGTCGCAGGCAGTATCACAGCCCCTCCCTGCCTTTGTCACGGTTATACATAACACCCACAGGTGGTGTTGAAGCCAATACAGAGACAGTGGTGCCAGCAGCAGATTAACTGGAACCCAAACCCACCTCCTTCAGGCCGCCTGGAACCAAAACAAGAACAGGAGACAGTAAGAGCAGGTGGAGGCCACTCAGCCCCTCAAGTCAGTTCCACCACTCAATCTGATCATGGCTAGTCTGTGCTGTCTTCAACTCCTCTTCTCTGCCTGTTCCCCATAACCTCAAATCCTCTATTCCTCAAATAGTTCTCCATCGCCACTTAAATTTATTTAATAATCTGGCCTCTGGGGACAGAGTTCCAATGCTAAGCCCCTCTGAGTGAAGACATTTCTCCTCAGCTCAATTTCCACTGACCAGCCCCTGATCGGGTAACTCTGTCCCACAAGTGGAAACATCTCAACATCTGACCGGTGAAGCCCCCTAAGATCTCCAGTGCTTGAAGAAGGTACTCCTTTCTCCATGGTTTCTGAGATGCCAGGGCTCTTGCTCAGTGATGGAGGGGTAACCCTGCACAGCACGAGCCAGTCCTGAGCTGGGAGGAGATAAGGAACCGGATAAGCAACAAAAGGGTCATTTCAAAACACTTCGGCCCGCTGCGTTCACCAGCATTTTTTATGTGTGCTGTCTAAAAGCCTACCTTTTTAATTCAGCTTACTTATAGGATCACTTAATGCCTTTTAACACTGAATACATTTATATGGTATATTCGATTATATTTTATTCTATATAATGCTTCTAACTTTGTCTTCCGTTTTTATCACTATATTGATTTATCTCTACAATCTGTGTAAACCATTTTGAGCCAGCGTCTTAAAGGTGCTATATAAATAAAGTTATTATTATCTATTATTATTAAAAGAAGGTGGGACTGAATGTCAAACAAGGCAAAGCAAATCAAAACACAGATGCCGGAATCCCGAAATAAACACAGAAACTGTCTGAAACACTTGGCAGATCAGGCAATATCTACAGAAAGAGGAACGGTTCACATTTCAAGTTGGGACTCTTCACCAGAACTGGGAAAGAAAGAAACTGAGTTAATCTAGGTGGTAGAGAAGTTGGCAGAGGGGAGTGGGTGGAATGTGAGTGGAATGGAATGTGAGGGGGTGAAATAATAAACACCCAGTACACAGACAGTTAACTCCTTTCTCTGGGTAGCAAGGTGCTAATGTTGGGAAGCCTGGGTGAAGCTGTACAGCCCAGCCCTCTTGGAGGTGCTGGCCGGGTCAGGACATACAAATGGAAGAGAAAGGAGGGAGAAGATTGACAACACGTGGCAATTTATCTGTAGCTGGAAAATTCATTATTGGCCCCTGCAGGGTTATGTAACGTGCCCTGACAGAGGATAAGAAGTTGTTTCTCAAGCTTACATTGGGCCCTGTTGTAACCGGGCGGGAAGTCATAGACAGAGAGGTCAAATGGTGCAGACTGAATGTTGTTGAGAGATCCTATGGAAGCTGATCTTTGAACGAACTGTTGTTTAGTGATTCGACTGATTGGTGCCAGAGTCAACTCCTAAAAAGTTTTCACTTACCATCCGCTCACTGAAATACTCATAGTACGAGATCTTGGTGTCAGTCAGAATGAACAGTCTCTCCTTGTAGTTTAGTGGGGAGGTCTTCTTCTTCTGCTGCGACCTTTTAATGAACACTTCCTCCATGACTCTGTCTGAAGGGGGGTAGGTCTGCTCAGAGAGAAACCACCAAAACACATTAACCCCAAATACACAGGAAATGCATCTCAAGTAGAAACAGAAACACACCCGCTCACCAGGCCTCCTCCCAAAGCCCGGGAGGGGATCCTTTCTCTCCTCCTTTGAAGTTGCAGTCTCCCTCTCCCTCTCCCCCCCTCCCTTGAAGCTTCTGACTTTCCCCTCTCTTGAAGGTGCTGAGACTCTCCTTTATCCCCTGAAGGTACCAACTTTCTCTCCTCTGGTCATTCAGCAAGGAGGCCTTTCAGCCCAGCTGGTCCTTGCTAGCCAAGATGCTCCACCCAAGCTAATCCATTTGCCTGTATTTGGCCAATAACCTTCTAAACCTTTCCTGTCCATGTACCTGTCCAAATGACTTTTGCACCTGCTTCAACCACTGCCTCTGGTGGATCGTTCCATGCACATCACCATTCGTTGAAAAAGTTGCCACTCAGATCCCTACTAAGTCATTGCCCTTTCACCTCAGCCCATGCCCTATAGTTCTTGATTCCCCAATTCTGTGAAAGAGAACTGAATACAATCACGCAATCTAGGCCCCTCATGGCTTCATATGACTCTATAAGATCACCTCTCAGTCTCATACACACTAAGCAATAAAGTTCTAGCCTGTCCATTCTTGCCCTATAACCCAGCCATGGATTATTCTCTTTCCTCTTGTCACAGTCTCCAGGTTGAGACATCTTTCAGTTACCGTGCTCAGGTCATTGTTGTTCAGTGACTGTGAACAACTGTTGGGGAGGCCAGCAATGAACCTCACAGCTGAACTAATGGTGCTCATATCCTGTACACCCTGAGCTCTGTGTCGCAGATGGCCCTCAAGTCCCTGACCTGCCTTCACTGGATACGCAGCCCTCCCATTTCTGATTGAAGAATTGATCTGGCTCTGGCCCCACACGTTTCTTTGGTCCACAGACAGTTTCACACAGTGCCCTCAGGTCTCGGTTCAGGCAGTGTGAGCACTACTCGGCCCAAAGCTCAGTCATTGTGCCTGATCTAGACCACCCCACTGCAAGAGGGCCACACTACCACAGGAACCTTTCTCTGGGTGAAGCCCTCTGTGTTTCTCCATAATATCACAAAGTCCAGTCCAATTTGAACCTGGTGCTCCCGACCAGGAATTCCCCCACCCACTCACCCCAGCTATATGTTCATTCCAAACACTGATATGATGCAACATGCTTCTAATATGGTGGCAAGCAAGTCTGCAGACACGTTCTTGTGCAGAAGGTAACAAACTTCGACTGTGACCTTGCAGCTCTCTGATTGGTCTCTGCTCCCGACATCACCCTCCAAAAGCACATCAGTCAGTGTGAAACAATTTTGGGCTCTCTGTTGTGTCGAACGGTACCCTGGCGGTAACTGGTATTTGGTAATTGGCTTATTGTTGGCACATGTACCAAGATAAAGTGAAAAGCTTTGTTTTGGATGCCGTCCTGATAGACCACTCCAAATGTAAGTACGTCAGTGAGTAACACATACCATTAAAGTGAAAGGCAATATCGGAATGACGATACAGTATTAGAAAGCAGATGGTGCTTCAGTATTACAAAGAGTTATGCGGGTCGAAGATGTTCTTGTACATCAGTCACTGAAAGCAAGCATGCAGGTACAGCAGGCAGTGCAGAAAGCTAATGGCATGCTGGCCTTCATAACAAGGGGAATTGAGTATAGGAGCAAAGAGGTCCTTCTGCAGCTGTACAGGGCCCTGGTGAGACCACACCTGGAACATTGTGTACAGTTTTGGTCTCCAAATTTGAGGAAGGACATTCTTGCTATTGAGGGAGTGCAGCGTAGGTTCACAAGGTTAATTCCCAGGATGGCGGGACTGTCATATGTTGAAAGATTGGAGCGACTGGGCTTATATACACTGGAATTTAGAAGGATGAGAGGGGATCTGATTGAAACATATAAGGTTATTAAGGGATTGGACACACTGGAGGCAGGAAGCATGTTCCCGCTGATGGGTGAGTCCAGAACCAGAGGCCACAGTTTAAGAATAAGGGGTAGGCCATTAAGAACAGAGTTGAGGAAAAACTTTTTCACCCAGAGAGTGGTGGATATATGGAATGCTCTGCCCCAGAAGGCTGTGGAGGCCAAGTCTCTGGATGCTTTCAAGAAAGAGATGGATAGAGCTCTTAAAGATAACGGAATCAAAGATTATGTGGATAAGGCAGGAACTGGATACTGATTGTGGATGATCAGCCATGATCACAGTGAATGGCGGTGCTGGCTCGAAGGGCTGAATGGCCTATTCCAGCACCTATTGTCTATTGTCTACATTGCCTCTTGTCTTGCTAGTAGGATCACAACCAGAGATTCCAACCAAACACCTCCTGATTTCAGCAGGGTACATGCTCCCCTCACTGGGCTTGGCTTGCACTGAACTGGTGAACTAACAAAGGTCTCGGAAACCAAATCTGCTCAAGTTCAAG
This sequence comes from Mobula hypostoma, assembly GCF_963921235.1. Lineage (NCBI taxonomy): Eukaryota > Metazoa > Chordata > Chondrichthyes > Myliobatiformes > Myliobatidae > Mobula > Mobula hypostoma. The sequence goes on along the minus strand of NC_086106.1, from coordinate 57,852,538 downwards.
TCTGCTTCCCCTTTGAATGCATCCATGTAAAATCGCTCAGTGCTCAGCCGAGGACCTTCCTGATTTTACAAAAGTGCACACAGCCCTTTACGTTGAGCTACTTCCTCTGGGCCTCGGGGTAACAAGATCCCAGCTGTCGGTGGGAGCACCTGCAGAGCGAGTCACCACACCGACGGGGCGGGCGGGGGGGCTCCGGGGCCTTTCGCACACATGCAGCGCCCTTGCAGAGCCGTCCTGTACACCGCTGCCACTCTGCACCTATCAGGACAGGTTGACCAGCGTGGGAGGAAGCTGCAGGGAGAGGAAGACAGGAGGCAGAAGGATGAGGGAACTAGAGCAGGTGAAGAAATCGCATGGAGATAGGAGGAGAAGGGGGAATGGGATGGAACAGATGAAAGCTAGCGAAAGAAAGAGAACAGTCAGAGAGAAAGCTGGAGAGGAGGAGGGGGAGGCAGGGGAGAATGATGGGAGGGAAGGGGGAAGAAAGACCCTCAGAGTAGTCAGGGCCCCTGCCCCCAGGCCTCTGTGAAAGAGGCCCACACCCACTTCTGTGACAGAGCCTCTGCCTCACAGCGCATTTAGTGCCCTCACTGTGAGCTCTGTGCTGCTGTGGTTAGAGCTTCTGCATTTTGATTCTAATCACTCAGTTAATTTCTAGCAGTCTTCACATCGATTAGTATCAGAAACAATGAGGTGACAGTTTGCAACAGACTCCTGGTTACAAATTCTCAGTACTACTGTAGTTCAACAGAAACTATTCAAATCAGCACTTTGTTTCCAGAGGCTTTATATGCTTCCATGTAATAACACTTGGCCCAAATCAGAATACCAAAATATTAAAATAAGCTACTTGACACTCATTTGCACAGGTGGTTACAATGCGAGAAAAACAGGGAGGAAAACAAGGTGCTGACTGAGAGAGAGAGAGAAAGTGAAAAGGAGAAAGCAAGAAAGAGTGGGAGTGAGAGAGAAAGGGAGGGGGAGATAGAGAGACAGAGATGGAGGGATGGAAGAAATGCGGTGCCTTTCCATAAGTACACATTTTCGACAATTATTTCACTCCGGATGAAGTTGACCCTAAACCTGCACTGTCACTTATACTTGGAGGGAGTGTTTTCAGCACCACACTGCCACTCTGACATGTCTGAGATTCTGCGATGCATGACTCCAACACCGTTCCCTCAGTACCGTCCCTCCAGGAGAACACCACTCCCTCAGTACCGTCCCTCCCACAGTGCAGTATTTTTTTTATTTCAAAATATACTTTATTCAAAAATAAATATATACAATAAACCATTCAATAACTTTCCATCCTTTACATACGTTTCCATTATAGTCAGTACATATCCGTATTTATAGCCACCCACGTGGCGCTCCAGTAGTTCAGTTTACCATATCATTGTTGAGGGGTATACTCCCCGCCCTCCTGACCCCTCCCACTCCCACGGGTGGAGAAACCGATACTGTGGTCCTTCCCCACCGGGCCCTTGCGGTGGCTGCACCGAGTTTCAGTGCGTCCCTCAGCACGTACTCCTGCAGCCAGAATGTGCCAGTCAGCAGCATTCTCCCACGAACATCTCCATGTGCTGGTAGATCATCAAGTTTCGGGCCGACCAAAGAGCATCTTTCACCGAGTTGATGATCTACCAGCAGCACCGGATGTTTGTCTCTATTCCCTCAGTGCTGCTCCACCAACAATGCAGAACTCAAACACGAGGAATTCTGCAAATGCTGGAATTTCAAGCAACACACATCAAAGTTGCTGGTGAACGCAGCAGGCCAGGCAGCATCTCTAGGAAGAGGTACAGTCGACATTTCAGGCCGAGACCCTTCGTCAGGACTAACTGAAAGAAGACCTAGTAGAAAGTGGGAGGGGGAGGGGGAGATCCAAAATGATAGGAGAAGACAGGAGGGGGAGGGATGGAGCCAAGAGCTGGACAGGTGATAGGCAAAAGGGATATGAGAGGGTCCTGGGACAGGAGGTCCGGGGAGAAGGAAAAGGGGGAGGGGGGAAAACCCAGAGGATGGGCAAGAGGTATAGTCAGAGGGACAGAGGGAGAAAAAGGAGACAGAGAGAAAGAATGTGTGTATATAAATAAATAACGGATGGGATATGAGGGGGAGGTGGGGCATTAGCGGAAGTTAGAGAAGTCGATGTTCATGCCATCAGATTGGTGGCTACCCAGACGGAATATAAGGTGTTGTTTCTCCAACCTGAGTGTGGCTTCATCTTTACAGTAGGGGAGGCCGCGGATAGACATATCAGAATGGGAATGGGATGTGGGATTAAAATGTGTGGCCACTGGGAGATCAGAACTCTCTCAATACCACCCCTCCCACAGTGCAGCACTCTCTGTGACTTTCTCTCTCCACAGACACTGCCTGACCTCTGGTTATTCCTAGCTTACTTGTGTATTTCAGATAACCTGCCATTCTATGTGACTCTTGTTCATGGCTCCAAAGTTGTTCCCCCTCTCATGGTACTCATTTCTCTCTCCCTATCCGTGTCCCCCTGACAGAACGGCCATGGTTAAAACTCTCTCCCTGCCCCTGCATTATTCAGCCTCTCAGGATTCCCACCCTCGCACGGACAGTCCCCCTGTTCTCTCTGCCCCTCGCCCTTCTCCACTACTTATGACACACTTACATTGTAACATTGACTTGAAACTTTTAGTGTTTCCCTCTCCACAGATGCTGTTTGACCTGCTGAGTGTTTCCAGCATTTTCTTATCTTTATCTCAGATTTCCAGTATCTGCATCTTTTCTTTGCATCTCAACTGGCCCCTTTGCCGCATCTTCAAAACTGCCTGATTTTCTCAGAACCTCCCTCCAAGTGTGCTGATCTTCCTCACTTCCTCCTCTCTACACTCCAACATGCCTTGCCCAAGGCAGTGGGGTGCTCCCTCTAACAGAGCACTCGGGAAAATTCTGAGGAGTTGGAGGAGTTTAGATGAGTGAGGGAGCACTTCAAACACAAAGAGGATTGCTGGAAGAACTCAGCCAGTCAAGTAACATCCGTGGAGAGAGGAACCAGTTAATATTAGAGAATACTTGATTTTAGGTTGTAGAGAAAGGAACAACCACTTTCCTACAACTATCAGATCTGGAATCTACCATTCCATATAACGCTAATCCAACTTGAGCAACTTTTCCCTCTCCCGAGGCTGTGAGTCTTTGGAATTCTCTTCTCACATGGCCGTGGAAACAGAGTCTTTGGATAATTTTGAAGCAGTGAGAGGTGATGTTTGGTGAATGGGGTAGTGGGAGGGCTGGGTGAAATGTTACTAGGGATAGGGTGATTGGCGGTGGGGGTGGGGGGGGATGGAATCCGAGCTGAATTTACAAAGCAGGTCAGCCATGACGCCAACAAATGGTGGAGTAGCAGCGATGGGCCGGGTGGCCTTCCCCTGCTCCTGACGTGGAGGTTGTTATCGGTGTCATGATGGTGAACTCAACGGCCTGCTCAGCTTAGAATCAGAGTCAGATCCCCAATTCGAGAACAGTCCCTGCCAAGTCCTCAAACCTGAACTCATCTGCAACATATTCTGGAAGCCAGCATGTAGACTGGAAACAGAGCCACTGCTTTTGCTTTCTCCCACTCCTCGCTGCACTGAAGGCCGGTTCCACTGTCTCGAGAAATACAGCACAGAATGCAGTCCACACTGAACATCAGCCACGCACCGACTCAAATCCACACTGGTACCATTCCACCACCCTCAGGCACACGAGGGGCAAATTAACCCACAAAGCTGCACATCTTTGGGGTGTGAGATGAAACTCGAGCTCCCAGGAGAGGCCCACCCAGTCACAGGAAGAACAAACTGCACACAGGCAGCACGCGGGGTCGGGAACATACTCGACTCTCTGACACTGTGAGGAAGTGACTCCAACAGCAGTGTCACCGTTCCTCACTGGTGAGGATTTGAAACTGTCTTCCGTATGACGAGTGATACTTAGACACCCCTGCCACGAACAGTTTTATTCTGTTCAATTCTAACAATGACAAGGCATGGAAGCCACTTTTTACACTTACACTGAGATAAGATTGTCCTGTTTAGCACACTGCCTTCTCCTTTATGAGCCTTACACGCCAAGGAACTGGATTGCATCATCCTGATCCCATCAGTAGTACTCAAAGTAAAGTTAACTAAAGCCCAAGTAAGCCATGTCAGAAACTCAGCGTCTCCAAAAAGCGAGCAACACACACAAAATGCTGCAGGAACTCAGCAGGCCAGGGCAGCATCTACAGAAAAGAGTTTCAGGCTGACAGCCTTCGGCAGGACAGGGGAGTAGACTTAAAAGGTGGAGGAGGGGAGGGAGAGACACAAGGTGATAGGTGAAACCTGGAGGGGGAAGGGTGGTACAGAGCTGGGAAGTTGATTGGTGAAAGAGATACAGGGCTGGAGAAGGGGGAGTCTGATAGGACAGGACAGAAGGCCATGGAGGAAAGGAAAGGGGGAGGAGCACCAGAAGGAGGTGATGGGCCGGTCAGGAGATAAGGTGAGAGAGGGAAAAGGGGATGGGAATAATGAAGGGGGGCCATAACCAGAAGTTCAAGAAATCAATGTTCATGCCATCTGGTTGGAGGCTACCCAGACAGAATATAACGTGTTGCTCCTCCATTGTGACAGTGGAGGAGGCCATGGCTGGACATATCCGATTGGGAATGGGAAGTGGTATTAAAAAGGGTGGCCACTGGGAGATCTCGCTTTTTCCGGCAGGCAGAGCATAGATGCTCAGCGAAGCGATCTCCCAATCTGCATCGGGTCTCACCAATTTACAGGAGGCCATACTGGGAGCACCGGACACAGTATATAACCCCAACAGACTCAAAGGTGAAGTGTCGCCTCACCTGGAAAGACTGTTTAAGGCCCTGGATGGTAGTGAGGGAGGAGATGTAGGGGCAGGTATAGCACTTGCTCCACTTGCAAGGGTAAGTGCCAGGAGGGAGATCAGTGGGGAGGGACGAATGGACAAGGGAGTGGTGTAGGGAGCAATCCCTGCAGAAAGCAGAAAGTGGGGAGAGGGAAAGATGTGCCTGGTGGAGGTGGCAGAAGTTCTGGAGAATTATGTGCTGGATGCGGAGGCTGGTGAGGTGGTAGGTGAGGACAAAAGGAACCCTGTCCCTGGTGGGCTGGCAGGAAAATGAGGTGAGGGCAGACATACATGAAATGGAAAAGATGCGGTTAAGGGCAGTGTAGATGGTGGAGGAAGGGAAACCCCTTTCTTTGAAAATGGAGGACATCTTCATTCTGGAATGAGAGCAGATTCATCAAGCATCTACACTTCATCCCCCAGAAGAGGTGGGATCTCCCAGTGACCAGCCATTTTAATTCCACTTCCTGTTCTCATTCCAGTACGTCAATCCATGGCCTCCTCTACTGTGGTGATGAGGCCACGCTCAGGTTGGAGGAACAACACCTTATATTTCGTCTGGGTAGCCTCCAACCTGTTGGCATGAACTTAGATTTCTTGAACTTCAGGTAATGCCCCTTCTTCACCATTCCCCCCACTTTCCCTCTCTCACCACATCTTCTTGCCTACCCATTGCCTCCCTCTGGTGCCCTTACCCGCTTTTCTTTCTTCCATGGCCTTCTGTTCTCTCCTATAGGACTCCCCCTTCTCCAGCCCTGTATCTCCTTCACCAATCAACTTCCCAGCTCTTTACTTCACCCCTCCCCTCCCAGTTTCACCTGCCACCTTGTACTTCTCCCTTCCCTCCCCCCACCTTTTAAATCTACTCCTCATCTATTTTTCTCTAGTCTTGCCTGCAGGGTGTTGGCCCAAAACATCAACTGTACTCTTTCTCATAGATGCTGCCTGGCCTGCTGAGTTCCTCCAGCATTTTGTGTGTGTTGCTCGGATTGCCAGCATCTGCAGATTTTCTCTTGTCTATAAAGTAGGGGTTCTGTGAGTGATAACACCTTTCCTCATTGTCCTTTGGATTGGGAGTGCCACCCCTCAGGAGTTACCAGGGCAACATGGACTTAATTCCCCAATGTCAAGTAGAGAGGTTAGCAGCCATCTCAGTTCTTGGTTCCTTCACCCCTGTTGACATGCTGAAGTACACTACTTCCCCCATCCACATCACAATTCTATTCCCACATCCCATTCTTGGAGTGCAGTGGAAATTCTTGTCAACGAAATAACTCTTTAAAAGATTCTGTCACCATGCGGGATTTCAAACCAAAACGTCGACAGCTCAGAGTTCAAAGTAAAATTTATTATCAGAGTACATACATGTCACCACATACAACCCAGAGATTCTTTTTCCTGTGGGCATACTCAGCAAATCTATAGAATAGTAACTGTAAACAGGATCAGTGAAAGAGCAAGACCATAGAAGACAACAAACTGTGCAAAGGCAAATATAAATAAATATCAAAAAACAACAAACACAAAATGAAGAGACCTTAAAGTGAGATGTAGATGTGCTCAATGATGGGGAGGGGTTTACCCGTGAGGTTCTGGCCAAATCCACTACCTCCTGTAAGATTTTCCATCCAAAAGCATACCAGGCTATGATGCAGCCAGTCAGCACACTTTCCACCACACATCTATAGAAGTTTGCCAAGGTTTACAATCATGCCAAACCTCCGCAGACTCCGGAGGAAATAGAGGCGCTGTCGTACAGGGGCTTCTTTCCTCCCATACAGCTTGTCCCGGTTCTTCAGCTGATCATTTGTTACTCCTTAAAATAAATAGCTTCTTTACCATAAGTTACATTATCCAGTTTGCCGTTCGTGTCCCTCTAGAGGCAGTCACAGCATTAAGGTCATATTCTCTGATCTCTCATGTAAACCACATGTGTGCAGCCCTGTAGATGACCTGGTTCCTCACCCATGTCGCCAACTGAAGTGTCGCAGGAGACTGAAACATGGTGGTTTGCGCTGCTGTCAGAAGAAGGCCCCAGTACTCGAGCGATCCTCTCTCTCTCTCTGATGGGGGAGTCGGAAAAGTGACGCAGAAGATGCTAACCTCGGAACATTGTTGCAGGAGCCATCTCTCTCTCCTTCGCTCGTGAGGGAGAGCCTGTCTGAGATACCAAAGTGTTGGGATGGACGGTAGTTCTTGATACAGTCTGGATCAATGTGCCCTTTGGGGGATTTTGCTACTGCTCGTATGGTGGGGGAGGAGGGTTGGTACTTTTGCTGGGGCAAGCGGGGAGAGGGTGTCAATGCTTTGGTGTGTGTGAAGGGAGAGGGGAGTCTTAGGTTCTGATGTTTCTGTCGTTCATTCTTTAGGGGTTTTTTTGTTTTGTGGATGTCTGTGGAGAGTAAGAATTTTAGGTTTTATGCCGTATATATTCTCTGATATTAAATTGAACCATTGAAACACTGACAGCATGCTCCCTGTCTGCATTACAAAGCTCTCTCAGATGGCTGGGAGGAGAGTGGGGGATGTAGATCTAATGGCCACCTTCTGTCAAGAAGTCAGATTGCCCCAGTGCCCTGGCCAACAACTGATCCAAACTTAGACCAAAAACGGGCTCTCCACTCACTTTCACACTGTTCCTAGTGCAAGCTTGCAGTGCACAAGCCAGCTGCCCGAGTTTAATGATACCAATGGCAGGTATCTCATCTCTTTAGCATGAATGGAAAACAGGAAAGACATAATATAAAGTTTTTCTTGTTTCAAACAGTTTCAGTTTAATTATTAGCCACAATCATGTTGAATGCAATGAAGATTCCTCTAAGTGTACAGAGTAGTAATTGATGTCCCCTTTCACACCTCCATCTGTTCGCTTGCAAGCAGCAGTTGATTCTAATTGATGCACCAATTTACTCAAAGCAGGAGTTTCTGAAGAGGAAGTAACTTCAGTATCAAAACAGACAGCTTCCCAAACCTGCTGACTGCTAGACTTCCTCAACTCAGAACTCGGGAGCTTTACAGTAAAAAGGGTACAGTAGAAGGGTTCAAAGGAGATTCACCGGGATACATACTGTAGATCCAAAAATATCACCGCACTGGAACAGGCCCTTTGGCCTACGGTGTTGAACCAAACTAAATAAACTCGTATTTAAACTAATCTCTCTTGCCTACAGAATGTGCATATCCCCGAATTCTCCGCAACACCCATGCGCCTACCTTGTCGTTGTTGTTCCTCTCCACGCCTTGTTGTGGATCGGGCGGCAACTTTGCCGCTTCCTTATCATTTTGTCTGCTTTTTAACGAGGCCAAGTCACTGGCCCAATGCTCAATGAAAAGCGTGCAAGGGGCCGGCCGGACTCGAACCTGGGACCACTTGTCTCAAAGTCCGGTGCTGATGCCGCTACACCACCGGCCGGCAATGTATTTATCTAAGAGTTTCCTAAGTGCCCCTGTTGGATTTGCTTCCTACTGCCAACCCTGGCAGTACATCCCAGGCACCTGCTACTCTGTGTGAAAAAGCTCATTTCTGTTGAACAACTTAAACGCATGCCCTCTTGTATTAGATATTTCATTCATGGGAAAATACACTGACAGTCTACTTTTTCTATTCCTTTCATAATCTCACAAACTCCTATCTGGTCTCCTCTCAGCCTTTGCCTCTCCAGAGAAAACAAACTAAGCTTGTCCAAACTCTGCTTATCACACATGCTGTCTAATCTAAACATGCTGGTAAACCTCTTCTGCGGCACCATATTCTTCTTATAGTCAGGATGCACCGGGATTGAGGATGCAGTTGTGGGGAAATTTTGGGGAAATGTTTATGGGGAAACATAGGGTAGACTAGGTTTGTTTTCCCTGAGCGAAGGACGGAGAGAAGTGACCGGACAGAGGTAGATAAAATTACAAAAAGCACAATTAGAAAAGTCAGAAAGTTTCCCCTTGGTAAAGTTATCAAAAACAAAGTTTAAGGTGAAAGGAAGAAGATTTAAGAGGGATCTGAATGGCAAGTTTTCTTCATGTAAAGAATGGTTGACATCTGGAACTTTCCGACCTGGATGTTGACGGGATCGGATACAGGAGCTGTATAGGCCTACCCCTGTATAAGGGGATGCAGCGGATCACACAAACATTGATGAATTCCAAACATACCATTGACTTCAGAGGATGATGGAGATGGAAGGTCATCGATGACCTATGCTCTATTTAGGAGCTAAGGGTCCAAGTACACAAGGGTATGGTCCTAATGTGGGCAAATGAGATTACAGTAGATGGACAAAGAGGCAACAGGTAGGGCTCAGTGCTGTATGACTCCGGCTCGAGGAACACTAGAGACTTGTCACTCCTACACTATTCCCACTTACCCACTTTAGGTCCCTGATAACTCATAATCTGCTTTCTTTCCTAGTCTCAGCTGTTGGATGATCAAAACCATCATCGGTGCCCCTCAGTCAGAGCAGTTGAATCCAGTTCACTTCCCTACTCTATCTGCTGCAAGGGCAGATAGGGTGAGTGAGACTGTTTCCTTAGCTTGCCTTTCTACTCCATTCCTTCCCCTCCAGCTCCCCACAGACAAAATAAGGCTTAGCACCGATGGCCGTGCAGAGAACGCCGTTTCCTGAGATCACCCAGGAAGGTGAAGTCGACAAGACTGGAAACTCTAAGGAAGAGGCAGAGGCACAAGAACTGAAATCCAGGAGCCCAAAAATGATTTGTAGGACAGCCACAGTGAAGGGCTGAGAGTACTCAGCAGGACACATAGAGATATGGAGAGAGGCAACATGGACTAAATGACCTGTTTCCAACAATCACTAGTTCCATTCATCCCATTTTTATCTGAGGATGAATGTAACTAGTGATTGTTGGTTAGCACAGATGCAGTGGGCCAAATGACCTTGCTACCTTACAGTACCTCTTTGTGAATCTGTGCATTTACACCAACCATCAATCATCCATTTACACTAATCCTACTCTAACCCGTTTCATTTTCCCCACATCATCATCATCAGCAGGTGAGCTTTGACTGCCATGGCCCACACACTCCTGTTTCGGGTCAAGTGGATCAATTCATTTGTATTCATTTCCAGTTCTCTGGCTGCTGTCTCCATCATCATTTGTCTTTGTCTTCCTCTTGCTTTCTTCCCTTCAATCTTTCCCATAATTACCGTGCATTCTAACTCCTCTTTCCTAATCACGTCCAACAAAGTTACGTTGCCTTTTCATGATCTCACACATTATTTCTCTTTTTGTGTTTGCTCTGTTCATGACATCCTCGTTAGATATTCGTTTCGTCCATGATATTCTTTGCATTCTCCTCAAAAACTACATCTCTGCTGCTTCAATTAGATTCCTCATGTTCCTAGATATTGCCCAACATTCTGAGCCATATAACATAACTGGATAAACATAACATTTCAGTACTCTGAGGCGTGTTATCATGCCTAGTTTAGTGTTGGTCAGTATACTCTTTGTTCTCGTAAAGGTGTCTTTTGCCATCCCTATTCTTCTTTTGATGTCCATGTCGCACCTGCCATCTGATGTCACCCAGCTTCCTAAGCAGCAGAAGTTCTGTACTTGTTTTATGTCTTCCCCGTTTATTCTCAGCCTGCAGATAGGATTCTCCTTCTTTTTGGATTTTTTTCATTTTCCCCACATGCTCATCAATTCTTTCACCCATACATAGGGGACAATTCACAGTGGACTATTAGTCCACCGACCCTCATGCCTTGAGGATGTGAGGGGAAAGTGGAAAACCCATGACACAAGGAGAATGTACAGATTCCACATCTATTGCACCTGAAGCCAGAATCGAGCCCTGGACTATGAGTCGGTGGTTTGGCTCTCTAGGCCACTGGGCCAAGCTAAATACCCGATTAAAAAGTCCTTCAGACCATCAACCACTCTCACTTACACACACGATTTCTCATTCTCCCCATGGTTCTTGGCCCAAAGGAGCTGCTCCCAGGCCTTACCTGTGCCAGGCAATGTAGAGGAGGCTTGGCCCAAACACAAAGCAGTGGAGACGATTTTGTGGAGAGTGATCATTTCAAAGGTTCAAAGGTGAAATTTAATGTCAGAAAAATGTATACAATATACATCCTGAAATGCTTTTTCTTCACAAACATCCATGAAAACAGAAGAATACCCCAAGAATGAACGACAGTTAAGTGTTAGAACCTCAAAGTCACCCCCCCAGCTCCGCCCCCTCGAGCAGTGAGCAACAATCCCCCTCCCCCCACGGCAAAAATAAGCGTACCTGCTACCAGCACTGAAGCGTGAGCAAAGCAATAGCAAAGACACAAGACTTGCAGTTACACCAAAGACTATATTGTTCACCCGATAATTCGATATGCTGCAGGCTCTCTCTCTCCTAATAAGGGAGAAAGAGGTGACTCCATTTTCCAATAAGTGGGGATACATAACAAACAACTCGCTGGTTTACAATGTTAAAAGTCCATTACATTGCTTTTTTCAAGCTATGTGCCTGAAGATCGCAAAAATCCCAGGTCCCTAGGGCACACAGCAGATGTTCCGACTCCCCAACGACACATGGGTCTCCATTTTAATAATGAACTGCAAAATAACAAGCTACGAGGGGCCACAAAACAAAAGAGGACAGGTACTTGATAAGGCAACAAGGTAACGGACGGCTAGGAGAAACTGGTTGAGGCTGGCTGGTTCCATGAGTGAACAAAGGACTGTGGTTGAGAGCTGGGTTTAAATAGGCTGCAGGTTATGATTTGGAAATGACTCCTGTTAGCTGAGTGGAAGCCGGGAGGTGCTTGCTGTGCAGGCCAGACATTACCGCTCTGTGGCTTTATGTGTCCCACTTCAATTGTCCAGCATCTTGATCACTCTGCATCTACTCTGCTGGAGCTGTCTCTGGTCACTCCGGTTTAAGATCGTGCTGGTGAAGCACAGCGATGACTTACTGGCAGCAAACAGAACTACTAAGTACTCTATTAATCACACTTTTTCTCAAAATTGCTCTCTGCAATTAATAACCTGTAACTTCCCTTTTGGAGCTAAGCTTTTGAACCACTAGAACAATCTCTCATTTTCGCAGTGTGAACTGAAGTCTGAAAGGTGCAGGATGGTTGCAGAGTGGTGTGTACAGGCCAAGTCGAGGCGGCACGGCCTGGAACCAAGAGCGGGGAATGGCCATTGCTGGAGCGGACTTGGAGCCAATTTGAAGCAGCAGGACTAAGGCGAGGCAGCAGGGCTGGGCCCAAGAGGAACAAGCCGATGTTTGACCGATTTAAGTGCCGGGCCAGATTGAAAAGGTCAGGGTGTCAGGGCCTGAGACGAGGGACAAGCCATGTTCAGCTCACTGCTTGTGAGGTTTACTCATCTCTGCGCTGAACTGAGGCTAACAGGTTTCTAGACCGTCCTCATGGCGGTGGACTCCTCACTTTCATGAACTTTAGTTCTGAAAGTTATTTGCCTGCTTCTATTGTTTGCATGATTTGTTTTTCTCTCTCTACACACAGGGTGTTTGTCAGTCTTTTTTTTTATTGGGTTCTGTTGGATTTCATTGTTTGGTGACTGCCTGTAAGGAGACAAATCTCAAGGTTGTACAATGTATACATACTTTGATAATAAATGTACTTTCATCATCATTGCTGGACAGGTCTATCTTCTGCAGGACTACACTGCAGGCTTCCCATAATAATGTTGGAACAAGGAACCTGTGGACTGGTTTCTCTACATGGTCTTGCATTCTCTTCAGTCCATAAGATTAAATAGCGATCAAATTGACGATTCCTAAAATGATTTGTGAGTAGGATGTGGTTTAAATGGACATTGTTTAAAAGGGAAAATGAAGAGGAAGCATTTCCTTGGCTTAAAAAACTTCTGCATGGAGCCAAGGATTTCAACACTGAGGCTTTACAGGGAGAGTGTTCTCCACACGTGTGCCCTGGAGAAACATTTGATCTTCTCTTGCTCTGTTTAGTCCTGACAAAGTTTCCCTCATTCTCTGCTGGTCAAAGCAGGGTAAGGTTGGCAGACAGTTGGAAAAGGCAATCAATGGGTTAACATCTGCGAGTTATCTGCCTGTAAGGGTGAATACACCACAGGCAGTGTGCTTTGCCTTAGGCATTGAAAACCCACAGTGTTGGAGCCAGTTTCACCACTATTCCTGCTAAAGATGTTTGTGACTGAAATCTCTCTGGGCAGCAAGTCCAAACGTTCATGTCTAGCTGGACAACTTTATTATGCCTGCAACTCTGCCTTGGTGCAGAACACCACTGCCATTCTCAGAAGGTCTGGGTAACTTCCCCCTTGGCCCTTCACACTGCCTGATGAAAAGGTTTTGCAGAAATTAGAGAACTGCTCCATGTCAACTGGGCCTCAGACAGATGTCAGGCTTTCCCAGGTCAGAGCATCAGGGACTCAGTTATCCTGGAAATGCACGAGCCAAACCCACAGCACAGAGGTAGTACAGTACTCTTGGAGGTGCTGTGGACCAAGCCTAAGCAGAGTAGGAGGAAACTGGAGCACTGGGAGGAAACCCACGCGGTCATGGGGAAAACTTTCAAACTCCTTATAGACCGTGGCGGGACATGCACCCGGGTCACCTGTACTGTAAAGCATTGTGCTAACGTGTCACCCCAATCAAGGTAACACAATTAAAGGGAAATTATCCAGTGCTTTGTCACGTTACCACTTGGAGATGGTGTAAAACATTTGCCCCGTTCTTTGCCGTGTTCCGCTATACTTGATGAAGCTTGCAGATCGAAGTCTATACACAGTACAATGAGCAAAGTGCCAATCAGACCCAGACTGGTGCTTTTTCCCAGAGCCCTGCTGTGTTTATCCTTTCCCATGCATGCTTTTCATGGCTCCTTCCAATAAACAGGCAGGAGGGCAGTTTAGCTATCAGAGTGCCTCACAGCATGAATGACCCAGGTTTCATCCCGACTTGAGGGTGTTGCTCGGATTCTGTCTCTGTGGAGTTTTCATATTCTCCCTGTGGCCATGTCACTTCCTCTAAAAGCTCTAGTTTTCTCCCACATCCCAGAGGCGTAGAAGTCAATGGTTTAATTGGCTGCTCTAAATTATCCTTGCTGTTTAAAGAGAATGGTAGTCTTGATGAGACTATGAAAATAATGAAATAATGGGAGAGTTTAAATGGTGGTTGATGATTCAGTGCAGACTTCGGGGGGATGGGGTGGTGGTTCAAAGGGTCTGGCTCCATGCTGAAGGATTTTAGTCGCTAACTGGGCTTTCACCAGCGCAGGCTGAAGCACAAAACACAAAGTATCTAACAGGAAAAAGGTGACCTCTACATACTTCCCAACTCTAGGGCCAGCTTCTTGCAGGAAAACATGGGTAGTTGGACAATGGGAAGTAGAACTTCGTTTTAACTTAATGAAATTCATTTAAAAGTTTAACAGTCAGTATGTTCGTGTAGGGATGTGTGTGTGTGTGTGTGTGTGTGTGTGTGTGTGTGCAAGAGAGAGAGAGAGATGGTGTGTTCTATGTGCATTTGTATTTGTGCACGAACATATGCATATTTTGGTCTTTCAGTTTAAAAAAATAGAAAAAAATGTTTCCTTGGGATATGCTTCCAATGGTGCCTTTCGATATTAAGTGCTATTGAGCACCTAGGCCCAGAGGCTGGGGCAAAGTATGTGCTCTCCAGTTACTGTCACGTCTGACTGGGGAGACACTTCATCCTGCATTGACAACTTCCTCATTCAGAACATGTACATTTCAAAAGGAACTTCATTGGTCAAGGCATCTGAGGTCATGAGATCTGCAGCAGAAGCATTCTCTTTGGGTTTATGATAACACTTACCGCAGGAAATCCTGCAAATACTACATTCCCTGAAACATGAACAACACGTTTACATTTGTGCTTCTCAGACTGCGGGGTTGCAGCTGCAGGTTAAAATACACATAATGTGCGCAGGCAGCATTTCCCTTGCAGAATGAGGAGGAGGGGTCTGGGTAGGGGAGAAGTGGGAGGGGGTGCTAGGATGAGGGGTTCAAGGGGAGGAGGACTGTGGACAGAGGAGGTGTCAATGCCTTTTCCCTCATCCTAAACATCACATCCTCAGGTCCCTCAACATTCCCTGCCTTGAGTTGCCTTCCCGGGTTTTCTGGTCATAGATCTGTATTGGAGCCAAGGTGCTTCTTGACCTCACCAATCAACATATAATACTCCATAAAACACCAGGGCAGAAAGCACAAGCCAAGTTGTGGTGAAACAGTGCCTGCCTTGTCAGATCTCTCCTGCATATTCAGAGTCCCACTCCCAAAGCACGTTGTCCTCAGGACAGCTCCCCTGAGGATGGGACTATGGTTACCTCTTGGTGGACCATGTGAATGTAATGAATATCTGGGAAAGGATGCAAGAATCCTTATCAAAGCGCATCCTCAGCAGCTGCGTAACAGAGGACTTGTTGATCTACTGTATGAGCTGTCCCCAGGGAGGCACACCATGACAAATCTCCAAGTTCTGGAAGGCCATCAAGTTGGCAAAAGACACACTTTGGTTTGCATGAAGGAGCAGAAGATGTCTGGGAGAGGGAATACCGCTGGCTGCCACATACATTCCAGGCGTGCTGGAGATGCATGGAAGCTCGTTGCAATCATCACAAAGGCTTTTCAGGGAAGTCGGTAGTCTGCCATCATTGTACACTGAATGTCTGGGTCCAGTGTAACAGACACTGGCAGGGTGTGTTATTTAAGAAAGGAATATAAGGATTTGTACGTAAAATGTATCAGCCTAATGCAACATTGAAAGTTAAAAAAAAGACATTTACTTTTTGTATTGTATTTCCTATATATATTTTCTATAAAATACATTTATTTTAAATAATAAAAAGTTATGATAAACCTGGGGTCAGGTTATTTGATACAGTTTTGGACTCCAAACTGGAGAGAGAATGTTGAGGACAATACCACTCAAACTCGGGACACCCGAAGTGCAGGGGGGAGGGTGTAGTTTTGATTTGTTTGATGAGCAGAGATTCAGGATTCAGTTAAGAGTTTAAGGTTATTGGAGGTTGGGTGAAGTGACTCTTTCCCTCCTTGAGGGCACCTTGTTATGACACTAAATGTGAAAGGTTTAGTGTGGTCTACAGGAGTATTCTTATCACATGAACAGTCTGATCAGTAGACCATACTTCCAGAGTTCATTATCCCACAATCGGAATCAGAATCAGGTTTATTCTCACCGGCATGTGACGTGAAATTTGTTAACTTAGCAGCAGCAGTTCAATGCAATACATAACCTAGCAGAGGAAAAAAAAAAAAAAAATAATAATAATAATAATAATAATAAATAAGTAAAACAATTAACATATATTGAATAGATTATTAAAAATGTGCAAAAACAGAAATACTGTATATCAAAAAAAAAGAGGTAGTGTCCAAAGATTCAATGTCCATTTAGGAATCGGATGGCAGAGGGGAAGAAGCTGTTCCTGAATCGCTGAGTGTGTGTCTTCAGGCTTCTGTATCTCCTACCTGATGGTAACAGAGAGAAAAGGCCATGGCCTGGGTGCTAGAGGTCCTTAAAAATGGACGCTGCCTTTCTGAGACACGGCTCCCTAAAGATGTCCTGGGTACTTTGTAGGCTAGTACCCAAGATGGAGCTGACTAGATTTACAATCTTCTGCAGCTTCTTTTGGTCCTGTGCAGTAGTCCCTCCATACCAGACAGTGATGCAGCCTGTCAGAATGCTCTCCACAGTACAACTATAGAAGTTTTGAGTGTATTTGTTGACATGCCAAATCTCTTCAAACTCCTATTAAAGTATAGCCACTGTCTTGCCTTCTTTAAAACTACATCGATATATTGGGACCAGATTAGATCCTCAGAGATTTTGACACCCAGGAACTTGAAGCTGCTCACTCTCTCCACTTCTGATCCCTCTATGAGGATTGATATGTGCTCCTTCGTCTTACCCTTGCTGAAGTCCACAATCAGCTCTTCCGTCTTACTGACATTGAGTGCCAGGTTGTTGCTGTGGCACCATTCCACTAGTTGGCATATCTCACTCCTGTATGCCCTCTTGTCACCACGTGAGATTCTACCAACAATGGTTGTATCATCAGCAAATTTATAGATAGTATTTGAGCTATGCCTAGCCACACAGTCATGGGTATATAGAGAGTAGAGCAGTGGACTAAGCACACACCCCCGAGGCGCGCCAGTGTTGATCGTCAGCGAAAAGATGTGTTATTACCAATCCGCACAGATTATGGTCTTCCGGTTAGGAAGTCAAGGATCCAATTGCAGAGGGAGGTACAGAAGCCCAGGTTCTGCAACTTTTCAATCAGGATTGTGGGAATGATGGTATTAAATGCTGAGCTATAGTCGATGAACTGCTTCCTGACGTAGGTGTTTGTGTTGTCTAGGTGGTCTAAAGCGATGTGAAGAGCCATTGAGATTGTGTCTGCCGTTGACCCATTGTGGTGATAGGCAAATTGCAATGGGTCCAGGTCCTTGCTGAGGCAGTTCAGTCTAGTCATGACCAACCTCTCAAAGCATTTCATCACTGTCGATGTGAGTGCTACCGGGCGATAGTCATTAAGGCAGCCCACATTATTCTTCTTGGGCACTGGCATAATTGTTGCCTTTTTGAAGTAGGTGGGAACTTCTGCCCATAGCAGTGAGAGGTTGAAAATATCCTTGAATACTCTGACTAGTTGGTTGGCACAGGTTTTCAGAGCCTTACCAGGTACTCCATCGGGACCTTCCACCTTGCGAGGGTTCACTCTCTTTAAAGACAGTCTAACATCGGCCTCTGTGACGGAGATCACAGGGTCATTAGGTGCAGCAGGGATCTTCACAGCTGTAGTTGTGTTCTTCCTTTCAAAGTGTGCATAGTAGGTGATGAGTTCATCTGGTAGTGAAGCTTCGCTGCCATTCATGCTATTGGGTTTCACTTTGTAGGAAGTAATGTCTTGCAGACCCTGCCAGAGTTGCTGTGCATCTGATGTCACCTCCAAACTCGTTTGAAATTGTCTCTTCGCCTTTGAAATACCCCTCTGCAAATCATACCTGGTTCTCTGGGTTGCCAGATTTGAATGCCACAGATCCAGCCTTCAGCAGACAACATACCTCCTGGTTCATCCACGGCTTTTGGTTTGGGAATGCAGGGTAAGTCTTCATAGGCACACTCTCATCCACACAGGTTTTAATGAAGTCCAGCTCACCAATGCACCATGACGAAACTCTACACAAACTCCAAACACTAAATGCATGCAGTTTCTTCATGTGTGGACCATGGGGGCATTAAAAAGATCCCGTAAAGCACAACTCGTATGACATGGGTCAATCTCACTCCGCCATTTGCAAGGGAAGGAGTCCCATGTGGTTTAGGGGTGCTCTCACAAACAAGCAGTGTTGGTTCCCATTGCAGTTTGATTCAATGCACAGCCCTGGTTTGAATTGTTACACAAGTTTAATAGGCTTCTTTAGGCTCAGTAGAATGGCCAGGTCCAGGTTGGTGTGTGTAACAGTTCGTATTTGCCTTTGACAGATAGAGGGAAGAGACAATTTGGATGTCTGGCTGAGTTCAGGCTGGCTGTCGTGTTTCCTTGAGAAACAGTAACAACCAGGCATCAACAACACCATCAGCTGCCTGTTTACTGAGCAGCATTTTCCCAGAGAGTGGCCAGCAAAACATGGAGCCTATTCAATGCTCTGGGAGTAATCCTAGGATGCAGGAAGGAGTCGATTTTTTGAGGGAGGTAGAAAAAAATGAGAAAGATGTATTGTACATTGCACTGAATGAACATACAGTAATGATTTAATATGCAGCATGGCTTCAATATATACTATTGGCTTAATAGTCAGCTCTGGTTTAACACAGTAGTGTTTAGTACAACGTAAAGTTTAATGCAGAGTGCTGGTTTAATGTGAAACATTATTTTACACATTGTCCTGGCTTAATGCAAAACACTAGTTTAATGTGAAGCACTTGTTTAACAGGCAACACTTTTTTTTTACTTAATATTTGATTCATATGCGGCACTGGTTTAATATGAAACATTGGTTTAACACTGCCCCAATGGGCCCAAATACTGACCACAGGTTCAGCACTGATGAATGGAGGGACCAATTTATTGGCCCTAGGATGTGTTGAGATGTGTGAGGTTTGAGAGATGTCAATAGATTTCTTTTGTCCCTGCTTTTATTCTTATACTCAGGGCTGGCTGGAAGCTATGGTATGTTCTGGAGCTGTGTGAGTTGCTGCTGGGCTGCAACTCAAGTTTCAGCCCTTGCAGAGTAGGAAGTAGATGCAGACTACGCTGGGACATTTTGACTTCAGTTATTTGTTTAAAGTGACAAAATTAGCAAAATCCCGACTGCTGCCAGACTCCACAGACACACACTTCCCTGTGACGCCAGGATCTGCAGACACACACTTCCCTGTGACGCCAGGATCTGCAGAGTTACACTTCCCTGTGACGCCAGGATCTGCAGACCAACACTTCCCTGTGACGCCAGGATCTGCAGACACACACTTCCCTGTGACGCCAGGATCTGCAGACACACACTTCCCTGTGACGCCAGGATCTGCAGACACACACTTCCCTGTGACGCCAGGATCTGCAGACACACACTTCCCTGTGACGCCAGGATCTGCAGACACACACTTCCCTGTGACGCCAGGATCTGCAGACACACACCTCCCTGTGACGCCAGGATCTGCAGACACACACTTCCCTGTGACGCCAGGATCTGCAGAGTTACACTTCCCTGTGACGCCAGGATCTGCAGACACACACTTCCCTGTGACTCCAGGATCTGCAGACACACACTTCCCTGTGAGACCAGGATCTGCAGACCCACACTTCCCTGTGATGCCAGGATCTGCAGACCCACACTTCCCTGTGAGACCAGGATCTGCAGACCCACACTTCCCTGTGACGCCAGGATCTGCAGACACACACCTCCCTGTGACGCCAGGATCTGCAGACACACACTTCCCTGTGACGCCAGGATCTGCAGACACACACTTCCCTGTGACGCCAGGATCTGCAGAGTTACACTTCCCTGTGACGCCAGGATCTGCAGACACACACTTCCCTGTGAGACCAGGATCTGCAGACCCACACTTCCCTGTGACGCCAGGATCTGCAGACACACACTTCCCTGTGACGCCAGGATCTGCAGACACACACTTCCCTGTGACGCCAGGATCTGCAGAGTTACACTTCCCTGTGACGCCAGGATCTGCAGACACACACCTCCCTGTGACGCCAGGATCTGCAGACACACACTTCCCTGTGACTCCAGGATCTGCAGACACACACTTCCCTGTGAGACCAGGATCTGCAGACCCACACTTCCCTGTGACGCCAGGATCTGCAGACACACACCTCCCTGTGACGCCAGGATCTGCAGACACACACTTGCCTGTGACTCCAGGATCTGCAGACACACACTTCCCTGTGAGACCAGGATCTGCAGACCCACACTTCCCTGTGACGCCAGGATCTGCAGACACACACCTCCCTGTGACGCCAGGATCTGCAGACACACACCTCCCTGTGACGCCAGGATCTGCAGACACACACTTCCCTGTGACGCCAGGATCTGCAGACACACACTTCCCTGTGACGCCAGGATCTGCAGACACACACTTTCCTGTGAGACCAGGATCTGCAGACACACACTTGCCTGTGATGCCAGGATCTGCAGAGCCACAGTCTCCTGTGTTTATCCACTACAAGAAAGAGGTTTCCCAAAGTTACCAAATATTGTTGGAAGAAAAGCTCTGGAAGATATTTGCCATTGGTCAGCACTATGCAAGACCAACATTTGTAATCCCAATACTTAGTCTAGTGTTGAGCTGTCCCCACTAAACTTCTTTTCTCTGGGTAGAAGGTGTGAGCACAGCTTACTCCTAGACCCAGTGGGACCATTTCAGAACAAGACTGGAAGCCCAGACAGAGTGCTGGGTTGTGTGATATGGTAGAATTCTACTAGCATCTGTAAATTCACGGAGAAGATGACCTCCTATCATTTTCAAGCCTGTTTCAATGGCTGCAGATGGCAACACCATGGAACCCCATTGTGAAGTTTGCTGGAGCTCCAAAGGACACCATAGGTGATAAATCGTATAAACAGACTGAGCCAAACAATTGCATGACTAATGGGTCAAATCCCTCTGGGGTCCTCCCTGATCCATCTGTAAACGGTAGTCTAGCAGGAGGACGAGGCTCCAAGGGCACCCTCATCTCAGCTAATAGAAAAACTCTGTCCAAAACCATCTTCAACTGATTACTCTCACTAGATTACATTATCACTAAGCCATCTGTTAAAACACTGATAAGCTCCTTACAACTCAGCATTTCTCATACCGACGATCATTAATTTACTTACAACTAATCATTTTGTATATCAAATACTGCATTAATAGAGGGACTATGAGGGTGTGTGTAGAATTTGCATGAAGTAGTATTTGGATATTACAGATGACTATTTAAAAATTCCTACAAAGCAATTATTTGTTGTTTCTTCCTGTTTCAGATAGAAGTCATTTTTAAGAGCTCATTTCCTGTTCCAACTTGGCAAGCTTTAATATTCTCTAATCATTTTAGAAGCTGAGTGGATTAAGCCATCTTGGTTCACTTATGAGGACTGCATCTCCACAGCAGCCAATCTTTGGTAGGTTCGACGCATCCAACATCACCTTAGGAACTGGCTGAGGGCACTGGATGCAGCAATGAGTCGGAGACCAGACATCATGCCAGCTGTGGTTCTAAAGACCTGCGCTATACGATAAACCGTGACTCCAGCCAAGCTGTTCCAATTCGCAAGACCCCTACCACCAAGGGCAAGCCTTTTGCACCACACCTGCAAGCTCTTTACCACCTGTCTTTGAAATATACCACTGCTCTCATCACTGAGTCTATGTGCTCAACAGTATCTACACTAGAAGGGTTGCAGCAGCTCAAAATATCATCTAAACTCCACCTTGAAATAGGGTCAAGCAACATACATCAAAGTTGCTGGTGAACGCTGCAGGCCAAGCAGCATCTATAGGAAGAGGTGCAGTCGACGTTTCAGGCCGAGACCCTGACGCAGGGTCTCGGCCTGAAACGTCGACTGCACCTCTTCCTACAGATGCTGCTTGGCCTGCTGCGTTCACCAGCAACTTTGATGTATGTTGCTTGAATTTCCAGCATCTGCAGAATTCCTGTTGTTTGCGTTGAAATAGGGTCAAAGAGTTTTACAACATAGAAGCAAGCCCTTTGGCCCATTGCGTCCATACTGACCTTTGTGCTCATCTACACTCAGCCCATTTACCTACATTGGTGCCACTGCTTTTCATGCCTTGCCAACTTGCCTAATGCTTCTCCAGTATCGTGACTCTCTGACTTCACCACCTCTCCAGAATCCAACTACCCTCTGAGTGAAAAAATTCTCCCCCAGATTCTTTCTAAGTCTCCTCCCTCTCACCTTGAATCGATAGACTTTTGTCTTGGACATCCCCACCATAGGAAGCAGATTCTAACCCCCTACCCTATTCATCCCCCTCGTGACTTTATATACTTCAATCAGGTCATCACTCAGCCTCCTTCACTCCAGGAAAAACAAATCCAATCTTCCTTCATAACCACAATGCTGCAGTCCAGGAAACACCCTGGTAAATCTCTGCTGCACCTTCTTTGATGAAATTATATTCTTCATTTGGTGAGACAACTAAAACTGCACAGGAAATTCCATGAGGTCTGGACAATGCTTTCTAAAGTTTAATATGCTACCCCAGTTTAAATATTCAATGCTACAGCTGATGAAGGCAAGAATCCTTCATTTTGCTGTGGCCTTGGTTAACTTCCTCATGATCCGCAATAGCACAACACCTCTACGTTCACATCCAAATGTATCAGCAATCCCTGTGGTTGCCACGGATCAGTGTTTCAATCACAAGAACAACCTCTGGCACCACCCTTGCCGAACCAACTTTTGATCCAATTTGTCACTTGCCCTGGATCCCCTAGAGTCTCCCGAGCCTCTGAGCACGTATCTCAAGTTCGACCCAGAGATGAGTAATTGTGCAGCAAACAACAAGCACAGGTTTCACATGCTAGACCTATACTTGAGCTTGATCATGTCACTTAGTGAGAAAATGTCTTTTCAAAGTCTTTTATAAAATTGTGTCTTAGGCTATATTTTTATTCATATTGCTTTGGCTTATGGTTTTTAGGAACTTTACTATTCAACATTGTCATCAAATTTTCATGTTACAAATAGCACTAACTAAAATCAATTACAACCTTTATTTCAATTAAATCTACTGAGCCTACCTTTGGAAATATTAAATCCCATTTTGGCTTCAGCCAGTTATTTAACAGAAATTTATTATGTTTGCTTTATGAGCTTTTAAAATTTATGAAAGATTAATTTAAAGAAAGGAAAGCTAAGCTTAACCCCCTGTTTTTTTTTCAAGAAAGGGTTGGGTAAAAATTCATTCTCTACTCAGAAGAGCATTGGCAATTATTTTTGGATTATTATATCTACAACTTATGGATCTCGTTAACATACTGTGAGCTGCAGATAGAATGTTTTTTTTTATGCAGGGGTTCCCTGAGACCCGAAAATTATTTGAATGGTTCCTCCAGGGCAGAAAGGTGGAGAAAGGCTGCTCAAGACCAATCACGCAGAACCTTAAGGACAATGACTATTGGGTAATAAATGTTCATCAGCCTGTTCGTGAAAAGCAGAAGAAATCCAATCAACATATGCAGAGTGTGGTTGGCAGAACAATCATAGGATTCCTACATGCATTCATGTGTCAGGACAAAGTATCAAATCATAAAACAATACGGCAAGGAAACAGGCCCTTCGGCCCCACTGCTGTGTGCTAACCACAGCACTTACTCAGCCAGTCCTGCATTCGGATCATATCACTCTAAGCCCCGCCCCACCATGCACCTGTCCAAGTGGTTCTTAAGAGAAGCTATTGAACTTGTCTCAATTCTTTTGGCAGCTTGTTCTGTATACTCACCCCAAACTGACCCTAATTCTATGCCACCTGGTTTTGGACTCCCCCGCCCTGAGTAAAAGACTTACCTTATCTATGCCTCTCGTAATTTTAAACCTTTCTTAAAGTCACCCCTCTTTCTTCAAAATTGCACGAAAAAAGAACTAACTTGGCCAACCTTTCCCTACCACTCAGGCCCTCTAGACCTGGCAAAATCCTCGTAAATTTTTTCTCCACTCTTTCCAGTTTAACCACATTTTTCCTTTAACAGAGTGAGCTAAACTGTATATGGTTCTCCAAGCGCAGCCTCCAATGACTTATACAGGAGCAACACAATGTCCCAACTCCCGTACTCGATGCACTGACTGACGAAGGCCAACATGCTAAGTGTCTTTTTTCATCTGTGATGCTGCTTTCAACAAACTGTGCACTTACACCCCAAAGTCCCTCTGCTCCCTTACACTCATCAGTGTCCTACTATTGATGGTGTAAGTTCTACACTGGTTTGACTTTCCAAACTCTATTCCTCACAGCTATCTGTACTGAAAATCATTTTCCACTCTTGTGCTCTTCTAATTGATCAATATCCCTTCCTGTATTCTACAACAACCTTCTTCACTGTTGGCAACATCTCCTAATTTCTCACTGATCAATCCTTGTGAACATAGTTATATAATTAATGAATATCAGGGGTCCCAACTCCATCCCCTGCACTGGTCACTGGCCTCCATTCTGAGCAATACCCTACCCTCATCTACCTTTTTGGTTAACTCTTCAAAAACCTCTAAAACAGGGGTCCCCAACCTTTTTTGCACCGCAGATCGGTTTATTATTGACCATATTCTTGCAGACCGGCCGACGGGGTGGAAGGGGCCAAATAAAGGACAAAAGTAGCAGTCAAATACAGGACACTTGTGTTGACCCTGAGAAAGACTACCGTGACCATGAAGCCTTGCGTGGACACCTATGTGCGCATACGTGTACATGTCGATTTTGTTTTCTACAAATCGGTTTTGGCTTAATCTTCCCGATTCTGTTAAGTGAAACTACACTGTAGATACACTTTTTCTACTTTATATAGGCTGTGCATTTATCATATCATTCCTGCTTTTACTATATGTTAGTGTTATTTTAGGTTTTATGTGTTATTTGGTATGATTTGGTAGGTTATTTTTTGGGTTTAGGAACGCTCAAAATTTTTTCCCACATAAATTAATGGTGATTGCTTCTTCGCTTACGCCATTTCGGCACGAACGGTTTCATAGCGATGCTCTACCTTAGCAGGGGACATACGGGACAAGGGCGGTCCCGTATGGGACAAACCAATTTAGCCCAATATACGGGAAGTCCCGGCTAATACAGAACAGTTGGCAACCTTATGTTCAAGTTCAAAAGTGCGTGACAGGGAATGAGGAAAGGTGCAGCTGACTCATATCGTTTCATATTGCCAAATCATATCGCTTATTCGCGGCCCGGTAGCACATGTTTTGCAGCCTGGTACCAGTCCGCGGCCCGGTGGTTGGGGACCACTGCTCTAAAGGGTTCATCAAGCAAGACTTCTAACCCACAAAGCCTTGCTGACTCCTCCTAATCAGACTCTGTCTGTCCAAATGCTCAGAGTTCCCGCCAATAACTTATCCACTATTGATGTCAGGCTGACCACCCTGTAACTCACTGGCTTGTCCTTCCCCCTTTTTAATCAAGGTGAGAACATTATCCAATCATTTTCCATTCATCAATTTCCAATCATAGGGAAATTCTCCAGTGGCTAATGACGAAAGAATATTTCTGCAACAGCCTTGATAGTTTCCTCCCTAGCCTCCCACAAAGTCTGAGGATTTATCCACATGGGGCAGCGCGGCAGCGTAATGGTTAAGGTACAAAGATGCATAACTCAGGATGCGCGTTATCGACTGCAGCTTGGCATTCAGTACCATCATCCCTTCAAAACTAATCAATAAGCCTCAAAACCTTGGTCTCAGTACCTCCTTGTGCAATCAGGGACTCCAGTCAGATCGGATTGACAACAACACCTCCTCCACAATCTCCATCAGTGCAGGTGTATTTTAAAGCAAGATTTTGGTGAAGGATGTTTGCCACTTGATTGTGCCTGTGTGAACTGCTACAGGATGCTGTATGGTGTTGGATTGCTTCTGCTTTTTTTTTATCACTTTCTACATTTATCATCTTGAATTTGTTGGTCTTTTATTATGTATTTTTGATCATTTTTTGTGTTAACCACATGGCCCTTAATTGCTACAAGGAACCCCTCTGGTTCTGGGAAGAGGTCTCTAACTCTGAGCCAGGTGCTCGACGGTTCCCTGTTGACATCTAGTTTGTTCAGATTATGGGGGTGCCTTCAGTGGAGAGTCATGCTCTTCCATTGGTTAACCTTTTCTTCAATAGTGATACTGTCTTCATTTTTTCTGGGTTGTGGTCTCATTTAAGTTTAGTGGTGTGTACTTCTTATCAGAATTGCATATGCTCGTGTGCAGTGCTTGATTCCTGTTTCTGTTGATGAAAGTATATCCTCATAAGTTTTATCTGACGGTTGTGTAGATTTTTAAGTCTGGTACTCACCTTCTCCTTCTGTCCTAGGTAGTGTTAATCTCAGTGCAGTAAATTTGCCAGATCGGTTTCAGACCAAGATATTATGCCAAAAGAATACGTTAATATGGGTACAGTGAAAATGTTTATTGCCTTTGTTACATTTTTACTGTTGAGCTGTGACAGATTTCTTGAAGCCTTGAAATATATTCTGTCAAAAGTTTTTCCTTTATCACATTATGATCTATTTATTATTATGTATTTTTTTCTCATCTCAAGCTGGTAAAACCTGAGGTGCAGGCATAGCCATCACACTCATTTCTCAATTGCTAGAAACCTTTGGACTATTCTAGTGGTGTTTAGTACTGTGGCTTTCTGAAGATGTACTTAGATATTGCTGTGTAGGCCTATTTGTTTAATGTGTAGTGACTTTGGATGTTATTATTATTATTATTATTATATTAATATTATTTCTTTCTTTCTTTCTTTTTGTATTTGCACAATCTATTGTCTCTTGCACATTGGTCGTTCACCCAGTTGGTGTATCCTTTCATTGATTCTATTACAGTTATTGGATTTATTGAGTACGCCCACAAGAAATTGAATCTCAGGGTTGTATCTGGTGCAGCTATTTTCTTTGATAATAAATTTATTTTGAACTTTTAGGATTAATTAGTCATGGGCATGCTATGCTGGTGCCAGAAGCCTGGTGACACAGCACAACCCTTGCTGATTTGATTTGACACAAACAACGCATTTCACTGAATGTTTTGATGTACACGTGACAAAAAAAGCTAATCTTTATTTTTAAAAAAGATCTCTATCTTTAATGTACTGTAAGACTACAAATACCTCCTCCCTAGTAACATGAATGTCCTCCAAATTTTGAGACCATGGATGTTACGTCCCAGCTGTCTACGTAATTCGCAAGCCAGTAGACAGGGGAAGGCAGTACGACACGAAGAGCAAGCTGTTTCCCAGTAGCAGGCTCTCCCTCTCTATGCAGCTGATGAATCAAAAGGAAAGGCAGAGACCGATACAGTTTGGTACCAGCAGTGCTGCAGGAGTTGCCAGACAGCATTGAACTCAACGTAAGACTGCCTTAGGGACTCCTGCTCCAGATTCTTCCTCAGGCTTGACTCCCAAAGCCTTCCCCATGAGTGGGTATTGCCGTAAGGCAGCAGAGGTATAAGATCAGAGTTTTCCTTCTCCTGGGTGAGCTGCCAACCACAGCTGATGAGCCCTATCTGCCTGAAGCAACTGGTTTTAAGACGCAGTAACCCACCTTTGCCCCTTTTCCTGTCAGTAGAGGTGTTTCCGCCAGGGTTAATTGCAAAACCTCATGTGAAGCCCAGGAGCTGGACTTGGTTGTCAGAGGCTATTTGCTATGCACGCCTTCAGCAACATCAAATAGGTAGTGGGAGCTTATCCCCACTACCTCCCCGGCTATAACAACCTTAAAAAACCAAATCATCTCCACTTGTTTCTTGTATTTCTTGAGCAACCATGATTTTCTCCTCATTAGACACTGGAAATATTAATTAAAAATCCTTCCTAAGATCCTCTTGGGATTTTTCTCAACCATCTCAGGTCCTTTCTTCACTTTTCTGATTTTCCCTTTATAGTATTTTGAATAATTTTACAGTCATTATGGATTTGCTCAACCCCAACAACCTAAACCAAAGGTATGCTTCTTTCTTTTTCTTGTCAATCAAGGTTCACTAAACTTGCCAGGTTTACCCTACAGCCTCACAGGAACAGGCTGCTCCTGGAACCTGATATCACACTCTTAGACCCTCCCACTTGCTATTCATCTCTTTCTCTTCAAACAGGCTCACTAAATTGACCTCTGCGAGATCCTGTCTAATTCCCTCAAAGTTAGCCCTGTCCAGGTTTAGGCCCCTAGCTTGTGGACCTGTCCTGTCCTTTTCCATCACTATCTGAAAACTAACAGAATTTTGGCCACTACAGCCAAACTGCTCCATGACTACCAATTCAGTTGTTTGCCTTTTCCTGTTCCCTAAAAGAAGCTCTATCATTGCACCCTCCCTTGATGGGTCCTCGATAACTGGCTCCGGAAACTTCCATGGCCACACTTTGCAAATTCCACCCCACCTAGGCCCTTGACACTCTTGGTGGCCCAGTCAGCTCCAGGGAAATTAACATCTTCCATTAATACAACCCTTCTATTCTGACAACTATGAGCAATTTCTCTGCACACCTGTGTCTCAAGTTCCAGTTGAATATTGGGGGTCTACAATACAGCCCCACTGGAATGAACATCCCCTTCTTAATTCTATGTTTTACCTGTAGGGACTCAGTGGACAATGTAATTCTAAGTATTGCTGTTATGTACCCTGTGATCAAAAAGACGACACCCCTTCTTGCTTACCTGTACCTGTCATACCTGTAGCACTGGAATATTGAACTACCAGTCCTGCCTTCCTCGCAGACATGCTTCTGAATGTGACTTCCTGGTTTTCAAAGCCAATTCACACTCTGAGTTTATCTGCCTTACCTGCTAAACCCCAACCATTGACGTAAATGCATTCCTGAGTATTCCTTTCCTTCCTTTAATGTTTGGTTTGCGTTCCTGATTTCTAGACTTGCTATCACTCCCTAATGCTTCATCCCATGACTTGCTCCTGCTCAGAGTCCTACCATTTGCTGACCTAAGTTAAACCCTTTCTATAGCGCTAGCAAATCTCCCTGCAAGGATATTGGTCACTCTCTGGTTCAAGTGCATCTCATCCCTCTTGTACAGGCCACTTCTACCCCAGAGGAGATCCCAGTAGTCCAAGAACTGGAATCCTTGCCTCATCCGCATACCCACCTTTCATCCCGTCCATTTCTGACCTTGCAAGCCCATGGCACCAGGACTAATCCAAAGAACACTACTCTCAAAAGCCGGCACCCGTAACCAGGCTGAGTAAAGCAACCGCAAAGCCAACACACCTCAGGGGTAATCCTCCAAGGTGGAAACTTTCAGCTTTCTGTTCCATCCCACTTCATTCTCAATCCTCACTTCATTCGCACTCCAACCTGTCTGCAGCTTCCCCTACAGCCACAGTAAAGGCATCCGTTAGTCTTGCGAGACCATGGATCTGCACCTGGAAAGTCTTCACTCTCCAGGCTACAGGGCCTGGGCAAGGTTGTATGGAAGACCAGCAGTTGCCCATGCTGCAAGTCTCCCCTCTCCATGACGCCAATGTTGTCCAAGGGAAGGGCATTAGGACCCATACAGCTTGGCACCAGTGTCGTCTCAGAGCAATGTGTGATTAAGTGCCTTGCTCAAGGACACAACATGTTCCCTTGGCTGGGGCTCGAACTCACGACCTTCAGGTAGCTAGTCCAATGCCTTAACCACCTGGCCACGTGCTCACACAGTGAGGTCTAACATAAGCTCGAGGAACAACATCTTATCAACAGAACACTTTTCAAGCTACTAGAATGAACATTGAATTCTCCAACTTCAGATAAACTACTCTCTCATCATTTCCCGTTTTTGTGATGGTGTTCTGTTCTCACCCCATCTCTATAGAAAGCCTCTTTAACAGTCACTTCTCAAGTTCTGTGTCACCTAATCTGACTAAACCAATCTCAATCCAGTCTGTTGTCAGAGAGGTGTTACACAAAGATTTATGCTGTTCCATAAGCAACGGGTGCTGGAAGATCATCAGGTTAGCTAGCGAGGATCCTGACTAGACACGGTCACATCCACACAGAAAAATACAAGTAAGCCAGAGTGGGAGTAGACCATTCAGCCTCTCAAACCCACTCAGTAGGAGCAAGGCTGGTTTACACGAGCCTCAACTCCTCTTCTCTGCCACTCCGCATTCCTTGATTTTTCAAGTATGTGTCAATCTCTGCCTTGATGAGCTGGCCTCCACTGCCTTTGGGAACAGAGAAGTCCAATAAATCTGGATGTATATCAGCTAGTTATGGCAACTGCTCTGTATGTCACCACAAGAAACTGCAGAGACTTCTGGACACTGATCAGCACATCACAGGAACCAGCTTCCTGTCTATGGACTCAGTGTATACTTCTCACAGTACCAGTAAATCAGCCAGCATGGTCAAAGAGCCCACCCACCCCAGACGTTCTCCCTTCTCCCCTTTCCAATTGGACAGAAGATACAAAACTCGGAATGCAGTCTCAAGGAGAACTTCTATCCAACTGTTATCAAACTCTTGAATGGATCTCTTGTACCACAAGATAGACACTTGGCCCAACAATCTACCTAGTTATGATCTTGAACTTCATTTACTGCAGTAGCTTTTACACTTACCCTGCATTGTTATTGTTTTACCTTATTCTAGCTCAATGCACTGTGTAATGATTTGATCTGTATAAACAGAAGCTTTTCACTGCTTCATGATTCATATGACAATAAACCAATGCATTTATATTTATTGTGCTTTTAAATTATTATTATGTTCTTTATCTTATTGTGTTTTTTGTGCTGCATCAAAGTTATAGTAATAATTATTTTGTTCTCCTTTACACTTGTGTATTGGAATTACATTAAACAATATTGGATCGTGAATTTTGAATTAAACAATTTTGAGTACGAATACCTCTGAGAGAAATTTCTACACCCTTCAATTTTAAAGTACTAGTTCCTGTCCTGTAATTATGGTTCCATGTTTGTTACACTCTCATGAGTGGAAGATCTCAACACCTATCCTGTCAAGCTAGTTGCAATCATATATATTTTAATAAGGTCATTCTTCTGACTTCCAAGAAATGCAGGCCCGAACAAGGATCACTCAGACCACAGACAATGGACCTCTATTCCTCATTCTACAACTTACAGAAATAAAAATCATTTCTGACCCTTCTGTGATCCACGAAGACTGATGGCAGCGGGCAAGGCTGCAGCAGCAAGGATAGCTCCTCACTCCTCACTACTGCACCACCTTTGGTAAGCCTCAGCCTTGTGTGGTCCCCATGCTCTACGCTGGGTGTCTCTGGCAACAACCCTGAGCGTAGACTAACATTTGAATGTATGAAGAGAATGAGATTTCTGCTCTGGAGATCATTAGATTCCATTGGGCTTCTTAGAAGTTTCAATTACATTAATAATTTCAACCTGATCTCCTGAATGAAGTTAATTTCCATGAGGGTTCTCCCATGGCTGGTTGAGCAGTGGTTTACAATGGTAACTTCACATTGTAGACCCTTACCCATTGTGGCTATTCAACTAGACATACCATTATTCTTGGTTACCATGACTCCTGCATTAAGAGACCAGCGTGGGTGCTGTTCATTAGGTCAGTATTTGAAGGCATTTGGCCAGTGGTCACAGTCGCTTGACCATTGGAATCCATTGTGAGAGTTCACTATCACATCACAATGAGTGAAGTGCAAGTGTCAGGGATAGGATGATAAGATGATAAGGATAGGAGCAGATAGGACCCATTGAGTCTGCTTTGCCATTCCATCATGGCTGAGTTATTCAACCCCGTTCTCCTGCCTACTCCCAGTAACCCTTGATGCCCTGGCTAATCAGTAATCTATCAGCCTCCGTTTTTTAAATACTCAATACCTTGGCCTCCACAGGGCAAGTCCATAGCAACGATTTCCACATACACCTCCCTCTGACTAAAGAAATTCTTTCTCATCTCCGTTCTAAATGGACATCCCTCTATTCCAAGGTTGTGTCCTCTGGCCTTAGACTCCCCCATCCTCTCCACATCCTCTCTATCTAAGCCTTTCAATATCCAATTTGTTTCAATGAGATACCCCCTTATTCTTCTAAACTCCAGTGAGTACAACCCCAGAGCAATTACACTTTTCTCATGTATTAACCCTTTCATACCTAGAATCATTCTCAAGAAGCTCCTCTGGACTGTCTCCAATGCCAGAACATCTTTTCTCAGATAAGGGGCCCACACTGCTCACAATACTCCAAGTGCAGTCTGACCAATGCCTTATAAAACCTCAGCTTTACATCCTTGTTCTTATATTCTAGTCCTCTCGAAATAAAAGCTAACATTGCATTTGTCTTGTTTACCACCAACTCAACCTGCAAGTTAACCTTCAGGGAATCCTGCACAAGGACTCTCAACTAAGTCCCTTTGCACTTATGATTTTTGAATTTTCTCTCTATTTAGAAAATAGTCTATGCCTTTATTCCTTCCACCAAAAAGCAGGATCATACACTTCCCTACACTATATTCCACTTCGCTTCCCCTTATCACAATCAGTCCGAGTCCTTGTACAGACTCTCTGATTCAACAAAACTACCTGCTTCTCCACCTAACTTCATATCATCTGCAAACTTGGCCACAAAACCCTCAATTACGTCTTCCAAATTTTATGGTTTTGAATGTGAAAAGAAGCATTCCCAATACTGATCCTGTGGAACACCACTAGTCATTGGCAGCCAACCAGAAAAGATCTACTTTATTCCCATTCTTTGCTTCCTTCCAGTCAGCCAATCTTCTAACTATACTAGTATTTTTCCTGTTAATATTATGGGCTCTTATCTTGCTCATTTGAGGACCTGTCAAAGGCCTTCTGAAAATCCAAGTAAACGCCATCCACTGTCTAACCTTTGTCTTTCCTACTAGTTTTGTCAGGCAAGAAATCCCCTTATGGAAACCATGCTGACTTATGATATGATGGTGCCTCCAAGTACCCTAAAACGTCATTCTTTATAATGGACCCAACAGCTTCCCGATCATTGAAGTCAGGCTAGCTGGTCAATCATTTTCTTTCTTCTGTCTCTCTTCCTTTTTAAAGAGTAGAGTGACATTTAAAATTTTTCAGTCCTCTGGAACTATTCCAGAATCTAGTGATTCTTGAAAGATCATTACCAATACCTCCACAATCTCTTCAACAACCTCTTTCAGGACACTGGAGTGTACACCATCTGGTCCAGGTGACTTATGTATCTTCACACCTTTCAGTTTCCCAAGAACCTTCACCTGTGTAATAGCAACTAGGATCAGTTCTGTTCCCTGACACTCTTGAATTTCCGGCATACTGTTAGTGTCTTCCACAGTGAAGATTGATACAAAATACTTATTGAGTTCACCTGCCATTTCCTTGCCCCTCCCCCCATTACTACCTCTCCAGCATCATTATTCTTCAGTCCGTTATCTACTCTCACCTCTCTTTTACTCTTTATATAAAAAAGGAAAGGTACATCCGGATTTTCTCCGGTTAGCGGATGATTTCCCTCCATAGTGGGGAATCACATATGAGGCAAGTAACAGCAGTGGTTTGCCATTGCCTTCTGCTGGGTGAGTTTCCAAAGAGATCACCAGATCATAACCCAGCAATGATGGAAAGCGTGCAGGGGAGCCGGCTGGATTCAAACTCAGGACCTTTCGTCCCGAAGTCCAGTGCTGAAGCCACTACGTCACCAGCCGAGTCACTCTTTATATACCTAAAAAAAAAGTTAGGTATCCTCTTTTACATTGTTGACTAGCATATCTTCATATTCCATCTTTTCTCTGCTTATGGCTTTTTTAGTTACTTTCTGTTGTTTTTAAAAGCTTCCTAATCCTCTTA
Organism: Mobula hypostoma; assembly: GCF_963921235.1. NCBI lineage: Eukaryota > Metazoa > Chordata > Chondrichthyes > Myliobatiformes > Myliobatidae > Mobula > Mobula hypostoma. The sequence continues at coordinate 57,818,645 of NC_086106.1, read as the reverse complement.
CTTCTAATTTTTGCTATATTGTATGCCCTCTCATTTGCTTTAATGCTGCCCTTTGACTTCCCTTGTCACCACGATTGCCTCATCCTCCCTTTAGAATATTTCTTCACCTTTGGAATACTGCGCCTTCCTAATTGCCCCAGAAACTCCAGCAATTGCTGCTCTGCCATTACCCCTGCTAGTGTCCCCTTGCAAACATCTTTGTCCAGTTCCTTTCTGATGCCTCTGTATTTTCCTTTAACCCACTGTCATACTGATACATCTGATCTTATTTTCTCCCTCTCAAACTGCAGGGTGAATTCTATCATATTATGATCACTGCCTCCTAAGGGTTCCTTTACTTCAAGCTCTCGAAACAAATCTGCATATTACAGAACATCCAGTCCAGAATTGCCTTTCCCCTAGTGGGCTCAGCCACAAGCTGCTCTAAAAAGCCATCTTGTAGGCATTCTACAAATTCCTCTCTCTTGGGATCGAGCACCAACCTAATTTTCCCAATCTACCTGCATATTGAAATTCCCCATGACTATTGTAATATTGCCTTTATTACATGACTTTTCTATCTCCCGTTGTAATTCGTATCTCACATCCGATCTGCTGTTTGGCGGAGGGGAGGGGCTGTATATAACTCCCATCAGGGTCTTCTTGCACTTAAGGTTTCTTAACTCTGCCCACAAGGATTCTACGTCTTCCATTCCTATGTCAGCTGTTCCTATGCATTTATTTTCATTTTGTTCCAGCAGAGCCACCCCATCTCCTCTGTCTACCTGCCTGTCCTTTTGATACAATGTTTATCATTGGATTGTAAGATCCCAATTATGTCCTTCTTTCAGCCATGACCTAGAGATGACTACATCATACCTGCCGGTCTCTAACTGTGCTACAAAATCATCTACCTTATTCCGCACACTGCATACATTCAAATATAACACCTTCAGTACTGTATTCATCACCCTTTTCAATTTTGCCTGCATATTACACTTCAACTCATCTCACTGACAGCAATTTTGCCCTATTATCAGCCTGTCCACCCTCACGGTCTTAATACACATTGCATTGAATTGTATACCAACTAACCCATCCTCATCCTAACACTCTGGTTCCCATTCACCTGCCAAATTAGTCTAAACCCTCCCCAATAGCTCTAACAAACCTTCCCGCAAGGATATTGATCTCTCTTGGGTTTAGATGTAACCTATTCCTTTTGTACAGGTCGTACCTTCTCCAGAAGAGATCTCAATTATCTATATATCTGAAACCCTGTCCCCTGCACCCTGCTTTTTTTTATTGGCCACTGCCAAGTGCCAAGAGATTGTTATGATTGCAGTCTCCTAAAAAGTTCTGAAAGGCCTCGAGCTTGTTTTTAAACCTTGCATGTAAAATCCACAAGGAACTGTCTCCAACTCACTCCGTGATCTCCCAATGTGCAGACAATTTCCAACAGGTCCCAGTCGCCTTTTAAACCTGGTGTATAAAGTCCACAAGGAACTCTCTCCAACTCACTCCATGATCTCCTACTACACAGACCCTCCAGATCTGCAGCTCTATAGGAAATACATTCCTGCCCAGCAATGTGCAGACTTTCTGAGGTCTCATTGGGTGATCATGTTTGGTGCAGAGGATGGTCCTTTACAAGGAAATAATAGCTGATTGGTTGGCTCTCTTACGCAGTCTCCTAGCTACTGAAAGATCCCTGACTGTACAGCCAGATGTGGTTTGTGCTGAGCAATATGACCCAGCTCCTGTCCTTCTGTGGCTCTTTCAATGATAGTGACCTTCTCAAGCAGACTCATCCACCTCCCCTTCCTTGTGTTCCTGTTGACCTTCCTCTTGTGGCTGCACTGCTGAAATCAGACAGCCTACAGCAAAGAGTCACAATGGCTCCACGCCTGCTGGACTAGGGTAGTGCACAGAACCTGGCTTGGTGTAGACAGTAGTCTCCACTTTCTGGTGACGTGAGTCTGGTAGTGTAGGTCTTGTAGTAATATGTAACTAGATAGGGCAGTCCACACTAACCATTGAACCCAACTGTACTAATTCCATTAGGCCCACAGCCTTCCACGTCTTGGTGGTTCAAGTCCCAATGTTTATTCATCAGAGCAATGCTGTCTGCTGAAGTTGCCTGTTACTGTAGACTCCTTAAATTGAAAATCTGGCACGCAGTCTGGATCATCAGACATACCTAAGGTGGAATGTGTGTCACAAACAACAGCTACTTGGATCTTGAATGAAGAGAGACCATTTAACTCAATAATCTGATTAGAAAGGCTGGCTCTGTTATAGGAGTCAAACTGGACGCACTGGAGGCTATGGTAGAACAAAGGACCATACGGAAAATCCTGGCAATTCTGGACAGTGTTTCTCACCTTGTTCATGCCACCTTAACTGAACAGAGGAGCACTTTTAGTACTAGACTAAGACAACTGCGCTGCTCCAAAGAGCGCTATATGAGGCCATTAGTCTCTATAAAGAGTTATTCTATAGCTAGGGAAGTGATGACCCCCTGCTGTTAGACTGCTTGTGGTAACTTATTTTTTATTATTTCTACTTCTCTCCTAATATTTATATCTGTGCACTTGTAATGCCACTGTGACACTGTAATTCCATCTGGAATCAATAAAGTATCTATCTATGAATAAAAAAATCTGAGTTCCTTGCTTAGACACGAGAGTGCAGTCCAGCTTTCAACCTCTGTGTCTTGTCTTTTGTTGGTGTCCCTCCCAACCAGATTTAATCTCTACCCCTTCCTCCAGCTCCTCTTCCCTCTCCTGATCTTGGTAGCCTGGATATTGGGAAAGCCCCTAATCACTTCATCACCACATCTAGACCAGCCCAGGTCATGTACTGTAAGCAGCTGGAGTCTCCCTGCCAGATTGCCACGTAGCTCACTAATGGTCACCATGTCAAAAGGGAGCTTTCAGAGACACTGCTCTTCGGAAAAGTTAAGATTAAACCACGTGGCTTTGAAAATTCCCTGGGGATAGAGTCTTCACACACGTGCATCCTTCTGCTTTCTCCCCTGGGTCCTCAATGCTGCCTTCCCCACAAGCAATGCTTAGACTGAAACTCCTGTTCTGCAGTATTGCCAGCAGCTGAAACACACACACATCCTTTAAAATAGCTAAGTAGGGTTTATTGGTCCAAAATGCATAGGCTGTTAGTTCTATCAAAAGGCAAGCATGTGAAATGTTTTGGCACAGCCACCAGTGAAATTTGGTGCTGTGTTGTGAAGATTCCCACGATTAGCTAAGTTACCCTCTAAATGGCCAACACACCAGATACCAGATTGGGATGTCTTTATTCATGATGGCTGTCGACAGACATTTCTGGACCAGTAAACTCCAGTTTATGTTGGAAACAGTGCCAAGAGGTGTTACACAAAGATATATGCCACTACGTATGTACCTGGTGCTGGAAAAAAAAATTAGACTGGCTAGAGAGGATCCTGACTAGACACAGTCACACCCACACACAAAAACACAAGAAGGCATGAGTAGGAGTCGTCCACTCACCTGCTCAGCCATTCAAGGCTGATATGCGCCAGCCCCAACTGCTCTTCGCTGCTATTTCCCCTTAACCTCAATCTTTCACATATTTATCTATCTCCACCTTAAGCATATCTAATGTTATATATGTCTAATATATCCATTACCCTCCGGGGCAGAGAGTTCCAGAGATTCACCAAGCTCAGAGGGAAAAAATTTCTACACACCCTTACTTTTAATCTTCGCGTACTGTTGTTTTAACTGAAAAGCAGTAAGTGGCATATGATCAAAATTCTGGGCATTTATCAAAGTTAGAGGGGAGTGTATATGAGGCAAGAGGAGGACTAAGATACTGGGTAATTTCTCGGGCAAAGAGCAAATCAAAATATCCCGAGGCAATTCAGAGCGTTATATGTCTATACACTCTGTGAGTAAGGGCAGCATCTTGTGTCCCAGGGCAACGGGGTTCAATAGACTTGAAATCCTGTTGAATTTGCTGACCGTGATGAAGCTGCAGTTGTGGCAGGAATATAACAAGTTTCTTGTTCCTGATTTCACTGCTGTTCCAGAGGAGCAACTTCTGTGCAGAATATTGGAATCGGTTATTATTGCCACGTAGCAGCTACAGAGCAAGTGCAGTGCAGGAAAACAATGAAGTGGAGATCGGACTGAGGCAGATTGTAAGGTCACGAGTCCGTCTTATCGTACTAGGGAACCATTTTCGGTAGCTGTTGCACTTTATCTGCATTCTTATCATTTTATCTTATTTTACCTCAATGTATTCTGTAATGATTTGACCTGAATGAAGAGTAGAGTAAGCAAGACAATCCTTTCACTGAATCTTGGTTTATGTGGCAATAAGAAACTAATTCTAATACTAGCTCCAATGCTATTGAGAGCAAATGCAATTCTCTTTGGCTGCAATAACCTGTAACCGTCTGCTGACAGTCACTGGGGTCAGGCATGAAGATAAACAGTTTCACAATGCTCTCCGTTAATGCCTTACAAAGTTAGTCTTTCTACATACTCTGTGTGTATGAGATCCACAAACTTACTCGGAGATCCTCAGCTCTTGTGCTTAAACCAAAGTTCGCTATTGCCCATTCATTCAGCAAGGATCCCTGCCTGATGACATATGTATTCCAGCCCATGGGATGGTTAATAGAACCTATTGATTGCCTGACCCAAACCAAGCAGCATTTCCAGACAGAAGATTTGGTTTATGAGTCCTCTGATTTTTAATCAGGAAAAGTGGAGCAGAGTTTTCCTGGTTTTAGGACCGCTCCAACTTCAGTATGTCCCAGGGCTATACTTTTGAATTTCTAATCATTGTTACTGTATACGAGAAAATACCAGGTTGTGCACAAAAAAATCTGCACAAACTCCAATGTGCTATTGACATGGTAAACAGTTTGCTAAAGATGTTGGTTAAGAGAGGGAACACTCACGTCTGCTGCAGAGCATTAGTTCTTAGATCTCTCAACTCTGCTGTTGAGGGCTGTGGGAACAATCCCTGAGAATACGATTGTAGATTAGACTTTAAGGGAATCTAGGAGAATGGGGAAGAAGGTGTTGTTTGGATCAAGGATTAGCCATGGTTTATCTAAGTAACTCAATGCCTTCCCCTTCCCTCATTTCTTACACTTGTATAAACCTGCAAGGATAAGCTGGTATTTTAGTTTAATGGCTCTGTCACTGTAGTCATTCCTTGCACTAACTGAAAGAAGGCTTACTTTATACTTGGGAAGGAAATAATGTACTCAGGGTGAAGCGTCTCCAAAGTAAGAGAGACGACAGTGTTGAAAGCACAGTCCTGCAGCCCCTGTTTGAATAACCATGCCAAAGAATGGGGGTTTTGTTTGCACATTTGCTGATGGTCCCGAAAACATCCAACACATTTAAGCAGCTCACTCTATCCAGGGTGCACACAATTCAGGCAGAGGCAGTGAATTGATGACGAGGTTGCACAGGCAAGAGAGACCACAAAGGGTTAAACAGAAATACATGCTTCACGACGTACTCTCAGATTAGACAGGGGAACCGAGAGAATACCAGGACACCCTCTCCACTATTCACTCAACATGGCTGAGTGGCAGAAATACATTGCAAATGCATTCTGAGTTCTGCAGTTCCCCAAATGCAAACTGAGAGGAAAATGAGCCAATTACCAAAAATTAATTCACAAAAACACCACCAATGAGCGGACACACTTGATTGAAATGTAGCACACAGGTTGTGAGCCTTCCCAATCCCAGAAAGAATCACCAATCCTTAATCTTTCTCTTACCTACAGACCGCCCATGAACAACTTCTATGATCAGCTGCACTCCTTCTCTCGCTCTCCCCTCTCTCTCTGTAACTAATTTAGTTTCTCAAACTAAGCAACTAAGCTCCACCTCATAGCCAGCTAAGTTCCTCATTCATTTAAATTATATTTTTAATGAACATTCCCTTACTGCCCCCTCCAGTTTGATATTATGCATGTGGTGTGTTTATTACAACAGGTCAAAGTCCTTACTCTGAGCCGAGGGATTGCTTTAACTATGCTTCCATAACAGGTGAATCCCAATTTCCTAGGCATCGTTGGTTTAGGGATTCAGCTAAGCCCAAGAGAAGGGAAAACAAATAGAACTCCAGTCACAAGTATCTGAGACAAAACCAGAAACACTGGGACACAAGGAATTCTGCTGATGCTGGAAATCTTGAGCAACACAAACAAACTGCTGGAGGAACTCAACTGGTCAGGCAGCAGCTATGGAGGGGATAAACAGTTGACGTCTCGGGTCAGGACCTCCATAAGGACTGGTAAGGAAGGAGGCAGAAGCTAGAGTAAGAAACTGGGTAGGGGGAAGGAGTACAAGCAATCGGAGAGACCGAGTGAGGGGGAAGGTGGGTGGGAAAAGGGTGGTGAAGTAAGAGGCTGGGATGGGATAGGTGGACGATGAAAAGGGCTGAAGAAGAAGGAATCTAATAAAGGAGGGCAGTAGACCATGGAAGAAAGCGAAGGAGAAGGGGGAAGTGATGGGCAGGCGAGGAGAAGAGAAAGGATGAGAGGGTGAGGAATGAGGAATGGTAAAGGAGAGAAGGAGGGAAGGGGAAGAATTTACCAGAAGGGGCAGAACTCGATGTTCATGCCATCAGGCTCAAGAAACACCAGGAAAAATTAGCCTGTCCAGCAGCATCTGTAGGGAGAGAAAAACCAGCTGATATTTCAGGTGAGAGACCCTGCCTCAGAACTAGGGGAAATGGAGGGCAAGGAATCAGTTTTCCGCGCAGAGCTGGGGGAGGAGAGATGTACTTGACAATAGACTAGATTATTTAATTTTAATAATACTTAGACCATGCTGAATTATTAATCTACCTAGTCCCAGTGTCCTGCAGCCGGACCCCACAGTCCTTCATACCTCTCCCATCCTTATACTTACACAAATTTCTCTTTAGTGCTGAAATCAAATACACATCCACCACTTCAACTGGAAGTTCATTCCACACTCTCACCTCCCTCTGAATGAGGTAGTTCCCGCTTATGTTCCCCTTAAACATTTCACCTTTCACCCTTAACCCATGACCTCCAGTTCTTGTCTCACCAAACTGCAGTGGAAAAAAAGCCTGCTTGCATTTATGTTGTTGTTGTAGAGTGCCGTCGATTCATGGCGACCCTATGGAGAGTGTAGTTGTCCAAAGAGTTTTAGTGGCAAGATAGGGAAGTAGATTTCCAGGCCTTTCTTCTGCACAGGTACTACCCAGGTTGGCACCTGGCTTCGAACTCAGGACCATCTGTTTCAGAGTCCAGTGTTGATGCCACTACACCATTGGCCAGCCCAACCTATCGAGACCCCTCATAATTTTGTACACTTCTATCAAATCTCCCCTCAATCTCCTTCACACTCTGGGGATAAAGTCTTAACCTATTCAACCTTTCCCTATAACTCAGGTCATGTCCCAGTAACATCCTTGTAAATTTTCTCTGCACTCTTTCATTCTTATTGACACCTTTCCTGTCAGTAGGTGACCAAAACTGTGCAGAATACTCCAAATTAGGCCTCACCAATTTCAACATAACATTCTAATTCCTGTACACAATATTTCAGTTTATGAAGGCCAATGCAAAAAAAAAGCTTACTTTACAACCCTTTCCCCCTGGAATGTCACATCCAAGGAATTATGGATCTGTATTCCCAGATCCTTCTGTTCTACCACGCTCCTCAGTGCCTTCGTCACAACCACAGATTCCGCCACAGGGTCTGCACACCCTCTCAGGTAGGGTGGAATAGGTTTAGCAATCCTGCTTGTGAGTATGCACATTCTAGTCAAATAGTGTTTCATTGTGGCAGTATTTAACTTCCTTCCTGTTGTTTCAGTCTTGTTAGGACTTGGCCAAAAGCACAGCAACATCTACACTCCCTGCTTCCCTTCATCCTTGTTCCAGGAAAGAAGACTATCATTTTGACTGATGCTGTAATGGACTAGTATTCCTTTAGTAATAAGTTACTGCTTCCTAGCCACAGTGTTGATGTTAGCTTTCAGTTTGAGAGTTTTAGTTAACGGCCCTAGTGTTTATTGTTTTTCCTTTTTCCTGAATAGTTCTTATTAAACTCAGTAAACTGTTCATCTGCTTCAGTGTCTCTGCCTCTACACTTGGGCCATAACCACTCACTTCTGTCAGCCCAACCACTAAGTCCCACCCTGGTTTGTCCTCCCTAAGTGCAACACCTCACACTTGCCAGAATTAAGTTCCATCTGCCATTTTTCAGCCCATTTTTCCAGCCGGTCCAGATCCTTCTGTCCACTGTCCACAACACCCCCAACCTTGGTATCATCCTCAAATTTGCTGATCCAGTTAACCACATAATCATCCAGATCATTGATATAAATGACAAACAGCAATGGATCCACCACCGATCCCTTCAGCACACCACTGGTCACAGGCCTTCAATCAGAGAGGCAACCACCTACTACCACTCTCTGGCTTCTCCCGACAAGGCAATGTCTCATCCAATTTACTACCTCATCTTGAATGCCAAGCATATGAACATTCTTGACCAACCTCCCATGCAGGACTTTGTCAAATGCTTTGCTGAAAACCATGTAGACAACATCCACTACATTTCCTTCATCAACTTTCTTGGTAACTTCCACAAAAATCTCAATAAAATTGGTTAAACATGATCTATCACTCACAAGGCCACGTTGACTATCCTAATCAGTCCTTGGCTATCCAAATACTTGGACATAACCAGTCCCTTAGTTGTGTTGTCAGCAAATTTCTAGATGGCGTGACATGGAACAAGAAGCTCATGATCAACACTGCACACTGAACATAGGCGTTCTGTAAAGTGATTGCACAGCCTGTGTTTGGTTTCTTCAGCATAGGGCAGACCAAACTGAGAACAATAAATGCAGGAGACATAAATATTTGCAAATACTGGAATCTTGAGCAAAAAAAAATTCTGCAGAAACACAGAGAGACAGACAGGTAGCATCTGTGGAGGGAAATTGACAATCAATGTTTTGGTTCAAGACCCACACATTAACATCTACATAGAGGCTAGGGCATGAGCTTTTACCTTAAGGTGGTGGAAAACAGACCAGCAGGAACATGCTTTGGAGAGATGGGACCTTAATTACACTTTATTAATCATAATAAAAAGGATGTAGTTTAGGAGGGAGGAAGGCCACTCAGAATTCAGAATTAGGAGGAGATGTCTGTGAAACTGAGAGAAAAACACATTGGTTGTTAACAGTGGGATTGGCCATGAGGTACACTATACATCTATGAACATAAAAACCTTCAAACAGAATTGAACAAAACTACTGTATCAAGGGCCTGGAGCTGATGTGTTCGCTTAACCAACATACAGGAGACAGGACACTGAACTTCACTCAGTTCAAGTTGTTGTCTCAGCCTAAACTGCCAATGGAATTAATGGATAACATTAGTAATAGGTGTAAGTTCTAGTCTTTCTGCTGTTCCCTTAATCAATAATGGGCAGTAATGATGTGGCTAGTCATACCATTGCCTGACAGCTGAGTCATCTAGTTCAATCCTGATCTTTGTCTGAAGTTTGCATTTTCTCCCTATGACTGTGTTGGTTTTAGCACCCCAAAGACTGTTAAAGTGGTTGGTTAATAGACCACAGTAAATGACCCTCAAGTGGTACGTCTGGGGAGGAGTTGATGAGAACATGTGATTACTGCAGGGTTAAAGTAACTGGGTCTAAAGGGATCTTAAGAGAGTGCCAGTAAATGGCGACTCTTTGCTTGCAGCTCCAATGGGAATCATAAAATAATCCTGTTTAAGATTACTACAGCTGAAATTCACATTAATAACCATGTTTAAAAAATCTATTGATCCTCAAAATCAAAAAGTCCCAGACTGCAGACTCAGGTCGCGAGTGCAGTTCCTCTTTAAGAAAACGGAAGCAGGGAAGGCATGCCGATCTACAGGTACGACTGAAATTCAGAGGTTTCAGACCCCCCCCACCCCCCAATCCCCACTCCTGACTAACCTGCTGGCAAGTGTACAGTCTCTGGAAAATAAAATTGAAGAACTCAGAGCAAGATTGCAGTACCAGAGGGACATCAGGGACTGCTGTGAACTTTGCTTCACAGAAACAAGACTCACTCCCACCATTTTGGATGCAGTGCTGCAGCTCGATGGCTTCACTATGCTCCACAAAAACAGGACAGTTCAGTCTTTCACAGGTAGAGGAAGTGGAAGTATGCTCTATGATTTACTCATTGTAGTGCACGGACCTGGTGTTTCTCGGTTCTGCTCACCTGACCTAAAAGATCTAGTGGTCAAATGTCATCCTTTTTATCTTCTGAGGGAGATTTCTGCCATCATCCTGGCTGCAGTGTACATTCCACCTTGGGCCAACGTCAGGCAGGCACTGCAGGAGCTAGACACTGCGATCAGCAGTCACAAAACTGCTCCCTAATGTCTTCCCTATCATTGCGGGGGATTTCAACCAGGCCAGCTTGAAGAAGTGTTTGAAGAACAAACAGTAACATATCACCTGTGGAACCACACTTGCCCACTGTTATACCAGCAATAAGATGCTTACCGGGGGCGTCCTACATCGACACTTCGGAAAGTCTGATCACCTGGCAGTACTTCTACTCCCAGTATAGGCAGAGAATAAAGATGTCAGTACCAGTGATGAGGACCAAAAAGGTATGGTCAGGGGAGGCAGAGGAGCACTAACGGAAATGCTTCGAGTTAGTAGACTGGACAACATTCAGGGCTTCATCTTCAAATCTGAAAGGATATGCCATAGTTGTCACCAACTTCATCCAGACCTGTGTGGACTGAATGTATGCCTCTGAGAACATACTGGACATACCCAGACCAAAAGCCATGGATGAACCAAGAGATTCACAGTCTGCTGAGGGCTAAATCTGTAGTATTCAAGACTGGTGATGCAGAACTATACAAGAAGTCCAGGTACAACTTATGGAAGGATATTTTAAGAGTGAAAAAATGTTCCCAGTTGAGGCTAGAGACCAAATCAGATGCACATCAGCTCTGTCAGAACTTGCAGGCCATTACTTTCTCCAGCAAAACCTGATAACATAAATGGCTGTGATGCTTCACTCCCAGATGAGCTCAACTCCTTTCATGCATTCTCTGGAAGAGAGAATAAAACTACATCTGTGCGAATCGCTGCAGCATCTGGTGACCCCGTGATCTCTGTCTTGGAAGCCGATGTCAGGACATCCTTTAAGTCGTCATTCTCGAGTATGGATTACAGTGGCAAGTGAATGAATTACGGGTGGTGATTGTTCTGATGGTAGGTCTTTGATGTGGAATGTTCTCCCTCTCTGTCTCTTCCTGTTTTACTTCCGATGTTCACTTTTTGCAGCCTGTTTCTTTTTAATTTGTGTTAGTATTGGGGTTTTGGTTATGGCTTCCTCTTGCTGTTCCAATACATCTCAATGCAAAATGAATAAGCCAATGATAATAAACCTGATGCTGGTTCTGATGATTATGTCACCGGTGTGCCATCCAAATTTTTGACAAGCTTCTATAGGTTTTTGGTGGAGAGTATATTTGCTGGCTGCATCACAGCCTGCTGTAGAAACACCAATGCCCTTGAATGGAAGAGCCAACAAAAAGCCATGGATATAGCCCAGTCCATCACGGGCAAAGCCCTCCCCACCACTGAGTACTGGCATGGTAGCGTAATAGCTAGCACAACGCTTTACAGTACAGGTGACCCAGGTTCAATTCCTGCCGCTGTCTGTAAGGAGTTTGCATGTTCTCCCTGTGTCCGTGTGGGTTTCCTTTGGGTGCTCCAGTTTCTTCCCAGAGTCCAAAATCTATCGGTTGGTAGGTTAATTGGTCATTGTAAATTGTCCTGTGATTAAATCGGGGGATCGGTGGACGGCGTGGCTCGAGGGAGCCAGAAGGATCTATTCTGCTCTGTATCTCAATAATTAAATAAGTAGGTAAATCTACATCTGACATAGGAAAGCCGCACCCATCATCAGAGGCCCCAACACCCAGGACATGCTCTCTTCTCACTGCTGCCATCAGGAAGGAGGCACAGAAGCCTCAAGACCCATACAACCAGGTTCAGGAACAGTTATTACCCCATCAACCATCAGGCTCTTGAACCAAAGGGTCAATCACTGAACTGCTCCCACAGCCTACAGACTCAATTTCAAGGACTCTTCATCTCATGTTCTTGATATCTATCACTTATTATTATCTTGCTTGATTTTGTTTGTTTCTTTGTATTAACTGTAAACACATATGTACTTAGATAATAAAATTTACTTTGAACTTTACATGCTGTGTTCAAAGATTTCAAGGTAGTGTTTCCATTTTTGGATATTAGCCTGGGATGGTAATTCTGCTATTTATATTCATAGTTTCAGTTGACCCATTACCATTCACTGTTACCTTTCATAATCCCTTTTATTGTTTTTCCCTCTTGCCTTCCTATCACATCTCTGCTTGTTGTTTCCTCTCAATGATCCTGTCTGTTTACACCTCTATATCTGGTGTGGAAGAAAGCCCATTGACTCCAGATGTTGATGTCTTTTCACTGCCCCTCCCCTGAAGATTCTGCCTCCACCATCTTCCGCTGAAGGCACCAACTCTCTCATCTTTTCCCTGAAGGTACCAACTCTCTCCCTTTCCTTGAGTGTGCTGACTTTTCAATCCACTAAAGATTTGATTCTCCACAGATGCTGCCTGATCTGCAGAGTAGTTGCAGTACTTGTTGACTTTCTTGAGATTCTTCTGTTGTTAATGGCCTGCCTCGTGGAAGAGCAGTAGAGTTTCTCATGATATTCGCTCGCCATTATTTGCTCCTCAGACGATGACACATAAACAGATTATTATCACATTGCTGGTCCCGTGAGCTTGCTGTGCACAATTCAGATGTTATCTTCCGATAAAAAATTTTCAACCTGTAACTTAACTCAGTCTCTCTCCACAATGCTGCAGGATTTATTGCAAGTCTCCAACATTTTCTATTTTTGTTCCATATTTCCAACGTCTGCAGTTTTTTAAAAATTGTAAAACTAATTTGTAATTGTTTCACAAACAACAGCACTGCAACTTGCAGCTGCCCTAATACCACAGCACAGAAGTACAGAACTGAGTCTAAAGCTCTTTGGTTAGTTTTGACATGATAAATTTGTGCATAAAAGCCGAGAAAAAATTCTGGTCAGAACATTTGTTTCCTGCGATAGTGCCTTATCTTGCCTGGGGCAAAATTCTACTTTGAGTGTTTCTGACTACAGATCGCTATTTGTAAACTTAAGTCAAATATAATACAGTATCATAATAACTAATTACATACTGGAAGGGCCTAACCAAACTAGAAAAGTAATCTGCCTTTTTTCCTCAATTCATTAAGGTTAAGAATTGTGGCTTCTACATGATATGATTGGATTATAATACAAGAAATTTTAATACTTTATGGTATCAACATTCCAGTGTTTCAACAGATCTACACCAGTAAAAGCCAGCCATCCACACTGGACTTAGAGGCAAATGGTCTCGGGTTCGAATCCAGCCAGCTCCTTGCACGCTTTCCATCCATGCTGGGTTGAGCATCGAGTAGCATCTCGACCTCATAAAAAACAGACAAAAATGCTAAAGAAACGCAAGGTTGCCAGCCGATAAGCCACAAGGCAAAGAAAGTAACAACAGCACTAGTAAAGAAACAGTAAATATTTTATCTATGCAAATGAACCCAAATTAACCAACCAACAGCAAATTGTTATTCTGTAGGAAGATTTACATTTCCATAATTATGCTTTTTTTTCTCAATAAGTGTCTGTTTGCCTTTTGATTGGTTGCTCTAAAGAGCCTGTCGCTGTGCCTGGAGGGTATTGCCAGGTTGTTTCTGCATTTTGGATGTGGACTTGGACTAGAGACTGTCTTTTCAGTCTTATAGTTTTTATATTCTGTGTTTTTCACTCAATCTTCTCGTTTTTCTTGTGCAGGAGGAGATACTTGGGGGTCAGTGTGCCTCATCCATTTTCTTAAATTTTTTTTGAGCAAGAGGAGGGATTTTGGGGGGGGGGGTCAATGTACCTGACGTGTCTTGCTGGGTTTTTGTTCAGAAGGGATTTGGGTGTTGATGTGCCTGTCCATTTTGTTCGTTTTTTTGTGGGGAGGGAGGATTTGGGGGTTAGTGATCATGCCACCTTTCTTTTCATTCTTGGTTTCATGGACACCTAGCGAATTGAAGAACTTCAGAGTTGAATACTTTGATAATAAATGAACCTTCGAACATTTTAGCCATTCTGGGAGTGCATTATTCTTTGCAATGGAAGTGGCTGTATGTACATTAGTAAAATTTTAAAAATAAGACTTTTATAATCATAGAAGGTTAATAGCATATACTATAGCCTCTCAAGGTGACTCACAACAGTTGGAATAAGGAGATTGCGTAGTCAAAGGTGTGTGAGATAGGTCATGAGGCAAGGAGAGATTTTCAGGGTTTAGGGCTGTAATGGTCAAAAGTTCTTCCAGTAACTGAATGGTGGGGCTGTGCTAGATCCTAGCGTGATGTGAATAAGCATAATTGGAATCAGATTCCTATCAGGCTGGAATCCAGAGCCACTCTAACATCCTGCACATTTGAATATATAGTACAGATGAGTCAGTTTATAATCTATCCAGCAGCTCACTCAGTCATTCCAGTTGGTTCCACCTTCCTGGGTCTGGCAACAGTTTTTCCTCTTTTAGGTAATACCCTACTTCTGGTTTGGAAGTTAATACTGAATCAGCATCCATCACCCTTTCATGCTGTGCATTATCGCTCTCAATAACTTACTCTGTGACCCAGTCTCAGCCTCCTTCCCAGCTATTTCTGCCCCCGAACACTGACCCTCTGACAGGAACAGAGCTCCTAATCTACACTGGTTGAAACTCTTTGGGGTCCGGGTGCAGTGTGCAGAATGGGGATGGAGGGGTCCCGGGAGAGAGTGAATACCGATTACCCAGTTGGCATGGATCACGCAGCACCCACAAAGCTCTGTCATCAGCAGCAGTAACCTTGTGGCCCAAGTACTGTTATTCCAGGAAAACAACCCAGACTGAATACAGTCTGCGGAAAGGCATGCTGAGAGTCAAGGCAGATGTATCCAAGAATGAATGAGAATCAGAATCAGGTTTATTAGCACTGACATATGGAACATAAAACAGTACAGCTCAGGAACAGGCCATTCTGCCCACAGCATTGTGCTGAACCAGCTATACAGCAAATCAAAAACTCTGAAACACGAATCCCTTCTACCTATACCATGTCTATATCCTCCATCTTCCTTGCATCCAAAGCTTTATAAGTCATGAAATTTGTTGTTTTTGGCCAACAGTATAGCACAAGGCATAAAAATTACCATAAGTTTTAAAAATAAATAAATAATAATTCAAAGTAATTTTATTATCAAAGTACATAAAGTAAAATAAAGGCATCTGTTAGTCTTGCGAGACCATGGATCTGCACCTGGAAAGTCTTCACTCTCCAGGGCGCAGGCCTGGGCAAGGTTGTATGGAAGACCAGCAGTTGCCCATGCTGCAAGTCTCCCCTCTCCACGACACCAATGTTGTCCAAGGGAAGGGCATTAGGACCCATACAGCTTGGCACCAGTGTCGCCACAGAGCAATGTGTGATTAAGTGCCTTGCTCAAGGACACAACACGTTCCCTCGGCTGCGGCTCGAGCTCACGACCTTCAGGTCGCTAGTCCAATGCCTTAACCACTTGGCCACGTGCCCACATATATCAAAGTACATATATGTCACCATATAAAACCCTGAGATTTATTTTCTTGCAGACATAATCAATAAATCTATAGAATAATAACCATAACAGAATCAATGAAAGACCACACCAACTTCGGTGTTCAATCAGTGTACTAAAGACAATAAACTGTGCAAATGCAAAAACAAAGAAATAATAGTAAATAAATAAGCAATAAATATCGAGAACATGAGATGAAGAGTCCTTGAAAGTGAGACAATAGGTTGTGGGAACATTTCAATGATGGGGCAAGTGAAGTTGAGTGAAGTTATCCCCTTTGGTTCCAGTGTCTGATGGTTGAGGGATAATAATTGTTCCTGACCAATAAATGAATTATGAGATGATTTTTATGGGTCCATGGACCATTCAGACATCCAATGATGGAGTAGAAGAAGCTGTCGTTAAAACATTGAGTGTGGGTCTTCAGGCAACGCAGGGTTGTGCACATAGTATGAAAGGCCTCTGTCGGTCAGGGTTGACCATGGATATTACATCCTAGCTGTCTAGATATGCAAGCCAGGCAGTATGATATGGACGGCAAGCTGTTGTTTACCTGTAATAAACAACGCAACAAAATGGCAAGCAATAGACAAAGGCAAGCAGCCCCGGATCAGACTGAACCTCTGAAGTCCTGCTACATCCATTCGTGAATGGTGGCAGATAGTTAAGCAGCTAACAGGAAGAGGGCTGTTCACGGACGTCCCTTTCTCAGTGGTACTGTTCTCTATCATGTGACTGTCAAAGGCAAGATGAAAGAACTTCATCCCAGAAGAGTGAAGGGTCTCAGCCCAAAACGTTGACTGGTTATTCCCTTTCATAGAAGCTTCCTGACCTGATGAGCTTCTCCAGCACTTTTGTATGTGTCACTCTGGATTTCCAGCATCTGCCAAATCTTTGATGTTTATGTTAGGTGAGGTATCCATCTCAGCTTCCTCATGAGGTCCTAGCCATCATTGTCACAGCTGTCAGAAAGGCCTAAGGCTTCTGCATGTGGCAAAGGCTATGAGAGCAGTCAACATTCCAGAACCAGAACCAGAAGACCCTCCAGACAACTGTCTCAGCGAGTTTGCAACATTATCACCCCCCCCCCCGACCCCCAGAGAATGTGGACAGGCCCTTCTACAAAGGGCAGGGCATTGCATTCTTTCTGATATCTACCATCAAGGCCGATCTTAATCATCAGCTAAATGATGGAAGGTATCATTGAGAGTGCTGTCGATCAGCTCCTGTTCATCAACAGCGGGGAAATTACCAGAACCGCACAGTTCCACGAAAATCCAGAAAGCTGCAGGTGTTGGAAATTGGAAATAAAAACTGAAAAATGCTGGTAACTCAGTAGGTCAAACAGCAACATTGAGAAGAGAAATGGTTCATTTTTCAGGTCAAAGACCCTGTATTAGATAGTTCTGCTGAAAACATCCATGGCCTAAGACTTTAACTGTCTCTCTCCCCACAGAAGCTGCCTGGCCTGCTGAGTGTTTCTGATTTCTACATACTGTAGTTTCAGAGTTCACCATAGCCTTAATCCAAATATGAATCCAAGGGGTGAGTGAATCTCAGAGGGGCAGTGAGAGTGAAAGCCCTTGACATTACACAGCATTGCAAGGCAAGTGGGGTGAAGGAGCCCTGATAAGAAAAACATGAAATAAGAATGATTGGGAAACCACTCTTGGCATGAGTTATACCTGGAACAAAGGAAGATGGCTGTGGCCATTGGAAGTCAGCCATCACAGACCCAGGGTATCACTGCAGGGATTCCAAAGGGCAATGCACCACACTCCGCTATCTTTCGCTGTTATATCTCATAACGTCAGGAGCAGCTGATGCAATTTTCAGCTACATTCTGGTACAGAACAGACTCGGTGCAGCAAGAAGTGGGCAATATTCAGTCCTGAGGTTCACAGGATATAGCACACGACAGGGTGGCAGGAGTAACGACTCCCCAGGCCCGGTGAATGGCTTCTGCGGCAAACTTATGATTAGGCATGTGATCTTCACTCTTTGGAATACTCTACCCCAAAGGGAGTGGAGGCTCAGCCACTGACTTTGCTCATCTGTATATTTCTGACTATTAAAGGGACTGAGGGACATTTGTTGGAGGAGATAAAGAAAAATTCACAAGACCTTTACCTCGATTGCAGAGTTTTACTGGATAGACTGTGTTTGATTTTTCTGGAGTAGAATAGGCTGTGGGATGACTTGATAGAGGTGTACCAAATTATGAGAAGGGACACACACAAAATACTGGAAAAACTCAATGAGTCAGGCAGCATTTGTGGAGGGAATTGGAATTGAAATTGGTTTACTATTGTCACATACACTGAGATAAGTCTAAAATCTTATTGTTCACACTGTTCATACAGATCGAATCATCACAACATGCCCTGAGGTAGAACAAGGTAAAACGATCTGCAGAGTAAAGTGTAACAGCTACAGAGAAGGTGCAGTTGACATTTTGGGTTGAGACTATTCAGGACTGGTGAGGGTAGATAGGGGAGAATGCTGTTCAGTGGGAGGGGATGAAGAGGAGGCAGATGAGAGAGGCTTTTAAAGGATCTGGTGGGGGATTCCTTTCACATACAGGAATGAGCTGAATGGGTGGTGGAGGCAGAGGCTCTCATAATGTAGGTTTTCATAAATAAAATGCAGAGGCATTTTAAGTTTAAGGGAAATCGTAACAGTTCAATTATTGTCGAACAAGCACAGAACACAGAGCGCAGTGAAAAAAAATAGAATGACATCATCACGACAGACCAGCCTCTTAAAGTGACCCCCAACTCAATGTCAGCAGTTGTGAATGCTGTATGTTTCCACCAATTACATTACCCTATACAGCCCCCATACCTCTCCCCCCCCAGAATTCACTAAAACGGGCATTGTGAGTCTGTCTGGAGCCCGGCTCGAGTCCTGTGTTCCATGGTGGAGTGACAGCAGGTGCCTCTGCTTCACCCAGAGCTGAATGGACACGCTCATGGCCATGTCGTGACAGCAGGTAAACAAAAAGGAAATCGAAGTCTTTTAATACAGAGTCCATCAGCTGTTGGAAAGTCTGTGCTGCATTTTTCAGCTCAAACAGCATGGGCAGAAACTCAAGGAGGCCAAACAGGGTTATCACAGCCATTTTGGGAATGCCCTCTGATGCTAGCCCCTAATTAAGTCAACTTTAGAAAAAGAAATTAAATTTCCGGCTAAACATGCCGAAAAATCTTGGATGTGTGGGACCGGGTAACGATCAGGGGTGGTAGCCTTAGGGACCATATGGAGGGGCGAAACCCAGGGGCTATTCAGTTGGTGTACAATGCCAAGCCTTTCGAAGTTGGCGAACTCAGTCTTCACGGTTGCCAGCTTTTCTGGGTCCAGTCTACGCACGCAGGGCATGGACTGATAGGCCAGTAGAAGAAATGGGGTGCGTGACCCCATGTTTTGTGACTGTAGTGGAGAATGTGGGTTTGGTGAGGTTTGGGAATTCGCCCAGCAGTCGAGGAAACTCACATGAGATGGTACATGCGCTTGAAAGAGTCATTGTGAGGAACTTACTGGGGGAGCAGGGTAATGACCCAAAAGTCCTTGACATCCACAAGCTGGCAGTTCTTAAGATCAACTAACAGTTCTTGGGCACACAGGAAATCTGCGCCAAGCAAAGGTCTAGCAATGTCAGGCAGGACGAAGACCCATGTGTAACATCACCCACTGAAGCAGAGTGTCACCCGTCATGTCCCATAGGTCTGAATCCTGCTGCCATTGGTGGCCTCCAGTGAGGTTGCTCTGAAATGGTGTCTGTAATGAACAGTAAATTACCTGGCAGCTGGAACCCACGGTGTTACATAGAAACATAGAAAATAGGTGCAGGAGTAGGCCATTTGGCCCTTCGAGCCTGCACCGCCATTTATTATGAGCATGGCTGATCATCCAACTCAGAACCCTGCCCCAGCCTTCCCTCCATACCCCCTGACCCCCGTAGCCACAAGGGCCATATCTAACTCCCTCTTAAATATAGCCAATGAACTGGCCTCAACTGTTTCCTGTGGCAGAGAATTCCACAGATTCACCACTCTCTGTGTGAAGAAGTTTTTCCTAATCTCGGTCCTAAGAGGCTTCCCCTCTATCCTCAAACTGTTGCCCCTCGTTCTGGACTTCCCCAACATCGGGAACAATCTTCCTGCATCTAGCCTGTCCAATCCCTTTAGGATCTTATACGTTTCAATCAGATCCCCCCTCAATCTTCTAAATTCCAACGAGTACAAGCCCAGTTCATCCAGTCTTTCTTCATATGAAAGTCCTGCCATCCCAGGAATCAACCTGGTGAACCTTCTTTGTACTCCCTCTATGGCAAGGATGTCTTTCCTCAGATTAGGGGACCAAAACTGCACACAATACTCCAGGTGTGGTCTCACCAAGGCTTTGTACAACTGCAGTAGTACCTCCCTGCTCCTGTACTCGAATCCTCTCGCTATAAATGCCAGCATACCATTCGCCTTTTTCACCGCCTGCTGTACCTGCATGCCCACTTTCAATGACTGGTGTATAATGACACCCAGATCTCGTTGCACCTCCCCTTTTCCTAATCGGCCACCATTCAGATAATAATCTGTTTTCCTATTTTTGCCACCAAAGTGGATAACTTCACATTTATCCACATTAAATTGCATCTGCCATGAATTTGCCCACTCACCCAACCTATCCAAGTCACCCTGCATCCTCTTAGCATCCTCCTCACTGCTAACACTGCCACCCAGCTTCGTGTCATCCGCAATCTTGGAGATGCTGCATTTAATTCCCTCATCCAAGTCATTAATATATATTGTAAACAACTGGGGTCCCAGCACTGAGCCTTGCGGTACCCCACTAGTCACCGCCTGCCATTCTGAAAAGGTCCCGTTTATTCCCACTCTTTGCTTCCTGTCTGCTAACCAATTCTCCACCCACACCAATAGCTTACCCCCAATACCGTGTGTTTTAAGTTTGCACACTAATCTCCTGTGTGGGACCTTGTCAAAAGCCTTTTGAAAATCCAAATATACCACATCCACTGGCTCTCCCCTATCCACTCTACTAGTTACATCCTCAAAAAATTCTATGAGATTCGTCAGACATGATTTTCCTTTCACTAATCCATGCTGACTTTGTCCGATCATTTCACCGCTTTCCAAATGTGCTGTTATCACATCCTTGATAACTGACTCCAGCAGTTTCCCCACGACCGACGTTAGGCTAACCGGTCTATAATTCCCCGGTTTCTCTCTCCCTCCTTTTTTAAAAAGTGGAGTTACATTAGCCACCCTCCAATCCTCAGGAACTAGTCCAGAATCTAAACAAGTTTTGAAAAATTATCACTAATGCATCCACTATTTCGTGGGCTTCTTCCTTAAGCACTCTAGGATGCAGACCATCTGGCCCTGGGGTTTTATCTGCCTTCAATCCCTTCAATTTACCTAACACCACTTCCCTACTAACATGTATTTCGCTCAGTTCCTCCATCTCACTGGACCCTCTGTCCCCTACTATTTCTGGAAGATTATTTACGTCCTCCTTAGTGAAGACAGAACCAAAGTAATTATTCAATTGGTCTGCCATGTCCTTGCTCCCCATAATCAATTCACCTGTTTCTGTCTGCAGGGGATCTACATTTGTCTTTACCAGTCTTTTCCTTTTTACATATCTATAAAAGCTTTTACAGTCCGTTTTTATGTTCCCTGCCAGTTTTCTCTCATAATCTTTTTTCCCCTTCCTAATTAAGCCCTTTGTCCTCCTCTGCTGAACTCTGAATTTCTCCCAGTCCTCAGGTGAGCCACTTTCTCTGGCTAATTTGTATGCTTCTTCTTTGGAATTGATACTATCCCTAATTTCTCTTGTCAGCCACGGGTGCACTACCTTCCTTGATTTATTCTTTTGCCAAACTGGGATGAACAATTGTTGTAGTTCATCCATGCAACCTTTAAATGCTTGCCATTGCATATCCACCGTCAATCCTTTAAGTGTCATTTGCCAGTCTATCTTAGCTAATTCACGACACATACCTTCAAAGTTACCCCTCTTTAAGTTCAGAACCTATGTTTCTGAATTAACTATGTCACTCTCCATCTTAATGAAGAATTCCACTATATTATGGTCACTCTTACCCAAGGGGCCTCTCACGACAAGATTGCTAATTAACCCTTCTTCATTGCTCAAAACCCAGTCCAGAATAGCCTGCTCTCTAGTTGGTTCCTCAACATGTTGGTTCAAAAAACCATCCCACATACATTCCAAGAAATCCTCTTCCTCAGCACCTCTACCAATTTGGTTCACCCAGTCTACATGTAGATTGAAGTCACCCATTATAACTGCTGTTCCTTTATTGCACACATTTCTAATTTCCTGTTTAATACCTCTGATGTTCACAGACCTCTGATGTCCCAATGCGCTGGCACTGTCGAAGCTGCAAGGTGGTCAGCACTTCCTTACATTCTCACCAAAGCGAGTGTGGTAAAAACACAGACCCGGCATTTTCTGTTTCACAGCCCCAGGTGTCCTTATGTTGGGAGCCTCTCTAACCAGGTTTATTGAGATAGAGAAAGGAGGAATGATGCACAGCTGCCTGGCTGAGTGTGGACTCTCAGCCATTTTAGCAAGCTCCCTACAGTCCTTCACGGGATCACTGGTGAGAGCTATGTGAACTCCATCAGGCATTTGCTGCATGAAGAGTTGTTTGAAAATAAAGCAAGGATGGTGATTTCCCAGGAGAGGCAGCATGTGGTCCATCAGCTCTGAAGACCTAGCATCCCCCAGGCTGGGCAAGGAGAGTGACCGTTTGGTGTTCCTAGACTCTGATTGTCCAGAAGTCTGTAAAAGGTGAGTTTACAGAGATTGGTATTTATCGTGTGCAGGTGTTTGTTCAAGCAGACTCACCACTCTCGCTGCTGTGGAACTACTGTGCGACACCACTACGTACCAATATCTGGTATCGTCTGCAGCTATTTCTCTCAGCGTGAATTGGGCCTCAGCTTGCACAAACCAAGCAACAGAATTTTGGTTCCAAAACTCTGTCAGTTTCAAAGCTACTGCGTTGGCCAACATGTTGAATAACTCTCGAATCGTCCTAGATCATCCGGGTCACCAATCTAGGTTTTCAGAAATAAAATGGCAGCTGCATTTTAAGTTTAAGGGGAACTGTAACAACTGCTTTCTGACAAATAAACTCTTCTCAGCTCACACGAGGAAATCTGCAGATACTGGAAATTCAAGCAACACACACAAAAAATGCTGGTGAATGCAGCAGGCCAGGCACCCCTCGGCCCAAAACGTCGACTGTACCTCTTCCTATAGATGCTGCCTGGCCTGCTGCGTTCACCAACATTTTTTGTGTGTGTCTTCTCAGGCTTCCAGCCGGGTACAGGTATCATACAGGTATGGAAGCCTTCAAAGAGTTTATTTGTCCTATACGCCAGGAAAACACTAGGTCCTTTTTCAACTGCTTTATTGTCTGCAAACAAAGAATATGAAATGCGGTAAAAAAAATTTCACATAATTACATCATCACGTCAGTCCTCGCTCTTAAAGTGATCCCCAACTCAATGTCTCCCCCCACCTTTCAACTCCCCTCCTCAGCTTTTTTTCTCCAGTCCTGCTGAAGGGGTTCGGCCCAAAAGGTCAACTGTACCATTTTCCATAGATGCTGCCTGGCCTGCTGAGTTCCTCCAGCATTTTGTGTGTGTTGCTCGGAATTCAAGTGTCTGCAGATTTTCTCTTATTCCCAACTCAAATGTCGGTGGTTATGAATTATGCATATGTTTCCGTCTATCACATTACCTTACAATAACAATGAAGAAACACCAAACGAGGCGCGAGCCCTGAAGTGGCCTGGAATAGGCGGGTACACTAGGCTGCATGCACATGAAGGACCAAAGGCTCGTTTTTCAGTTGTGAAACACTTAAGATATGAGGATAGAAAGTGGTACAGTACTGAGGAGGACGATCAGCCAATGTTACATTGCAGACATCCCACCCTGCAAAAACTCATTTCAAGGAGGTAGCACTATCAATTTGCGGGAGATTTCCAGGAGAGGTGGGATGTCTGCAATAGAGTAGCTCCTTAGCAGCTGGCCAGCCAGTTTAAATAATGTAAGCTATGCTAATGAACGAATGACACCTGTTAAACTCACCTCTACACATCTTTTACAGTCTTAACCCACCATGGGCAATAGAAAAGTCACTGTTGCAAACAATGCAGCGAGCAACACTGTTATTATTTTTGACCCCTATTAGGCAGGGGTACACTTTAGTGTAGTCTGGGGTGACATACGTTTTATTTTTTTTGGAACACTCTGCCATGGCGCTCTCTCGCTTGCTTTCTCTCTCACAACATGCTGGAGGAACTCAGCAGGTTGGGCAGCATCCGTGGAAAAGATCGGTCGATGTTTCGGCGAAGGGTTCCAGCCCAAAACGTCGACTGATCTTTTCCACGGATGTTGCCCGACCTGCTGAGTTCCTCCAGCGTGTTGTGAGTGTTGCTCTGACCCCAGCATCTGCAGATTATTTTGTGTTTGCTTTTTCTCTCGCTCGCTTGCTTGCTCTCACTTTCTCTCATGGTCGCTCTCGCGCTCTCTCTTGCTTTCTCTCGCTCGCTCTCAAAAAATTTGATTTCCGTGATATTGTATATAATTTGCGGGCATCAGGGAGCCACTATTAATATGCAGGAGACTCCCAGAACTTCCGGGAGAGGTGGGATGTCTGACATTGAATATCAGGGGTAAATTAGAAAGACCAAACGGCCCACACTCTGCTTCTATATCCCGTTGTTCTGACTCAAGACTCCAGCTCCGCCTTCCCTCAGTCCTCCCGCCGCGCCTTTCCCTCAGTCCTCCCGCCGCGCCTTCCCTCAGTCCTCCCGCCGCGCCTTTCCCTCAGTCCTCCCGCCGCGCCTTTCCCTCAGTCCTCCCGCCGCGCCTTTCCCTCAGTCCTCCCGCCGCGCCTTTCCCTCAGTCCTCCCGCCACGCCTCCCCCCCCCCAGCCTTCCCACCCCGCCTTCGCTCAGTGAATCCTCAATACTCTTTCCATGGACGCTGCCCGGCCCCCAGCATTTTGTGTGTGCTGCTGGGATCGCCAGCTCAGCAGATTTTCTCCATTCGCTCAGTCCCCCGGTCAATCGGCTCACCGATATCCCAGAATTCCACCGCCTCTAAAAGCTGCGTGCTGACGTCATCGCGTCCCTTTTTTCCTCTCTCCGGGTGCAGGGCGGCAGCGGGAGAAGATGGTGAGTAGTGCCTTTAGAACTGGCGATCATCCGCTGTCATCCGTGGCAGTAAAGGTCGGGAGCGGGTGGACAGTGGCGCAGCCATGACTCCCGCGCCGGGCGGTCCGGACTTTGACCAAATAGGCCGATGTTGAAGAAGCAGAAGGCAGCGCCGGGTAGAGCCTGCGGCCTTGAGAGAGGGCCTACAGGCCTTTGAGAGGGTGCAGCGACTATTCACTAGGGGAGGGAAGGTTGGTGTCCCGCTCGTGGAAGAGGTGTAGGGAACGTGTCTCGTCCGTGCGGGGTCTGGAGTGTGATGGTGAAAAGGGATTGGATTGACAAGCAATATTGTTATAAAAGTTCAGGAGAAAGAATAGAAATATCTTTAAAAATATAAAAATCATCAATATTTCATAAGTTCCCCAAGTAAAGATTATTAGACACGTGAGGGAGATCTATGAAGGGAGAAACTATCAGATAAAAGTTCCCCCACGTCAGAGCTGTCTTCAATCTAGGATGTTAATTGTTTCTTTCTCCGAGATCCTACTTAAACCAGAGTGTTTTCTGCATAGTCTGTTTTATTATAACATTCATAAGGAGTTCAGTAGACTTGAGGCAGAGAAAATGCTTCCCTGACTGACCAGGGGTTACAGTCTTAGAAAATGTCTTAAGTGGTTTGTCACTGACTCTAGGAGCAGTCCTTCACCTCAGACATTGTTTGCATGGTGATAAATTACTGGATCAAGAGATGTGGGGATAGGGCAGGCAACTGGTACTGAGGTAGAATCCTTTCAATGGCAGAGCAAACTAGAGGGGCTGAGACAGTTCTGTTGCAGTTTTTTGACCCAAAATGTTGACAGTTCCTTTCTTCATGCAAATGCTGTTCAATCTGCCACATTCCTCCAACAGGTGGTTTATTGCAGGAGGGAATGAGTGACCTCTTGCTGTTCTGAACCCTGCGACAGTTTCACAGTGAGAGATAATGTTCCTGTGAAAGCTTACTGTGCAAATCTACAGCACCATAAGATAATGAGATTTGCTAGGGAGAAGCTTGAAGTGCTTGGACTTAAGAGCGTGACTTTCTTAGTGTGCCATGTCATCTTCAACTTGGCAGTGGTTTCAGGGAATGTTGTGTCATTGTTTTTCCTTTCCTCTTCCTGCAGGTTAACGTGCCGAAGACCCGCAGGACATACTGCAAGAAATGTCGCAAGCACCAACCACATAAGGTGACCCAGTACAAGAAAGGAAAGGATTCGTTATATGCACAGGGTAAGTTGAACTAAGCTGACCACTTCTAGTAAGTTTACTAAAAGCAGTCAGAGTGTAATCCACTTGGAGATGTTTGAATGCTGGCTGTAGGCCATTGAGGCCTGTTTGCTGAGAAGGTACTACTCCTTGTTTAAAAGTTAACACTGGGATGATTAGAAATTATAATTAAAATGTGCTTTTTCCAATGTTTTCATTTGCTCATTGGCCAGGTAACCTTGTTTAGAGCTTTTCTACATGGACATCCTATCAGAAACATCACCCCACCCACTTTGAAAGTTTACAAGCTCCTAGTTCTGCTGAAGGATTACCAAACTCGGATGCTAACTCTTATCTGGGCTTTCCATTAGATAGAACAGTGCCGCCTGGGAACGATCCCTTCAGTCTATCATTGATGAGCTGAATGCTCGCCCAACCGATCCATCTGCCTACATGATCCATATTCCATGCTTATCTACATTCATTTTTAGAACTTTACCACTCAGCTTCTACCACTCTTATTTAAAAAAAACTGTCTTGAGCATCTCCTTAAACTCCCTCGGACTCTGCTTCAGGGAAACAATCCAAGTTTGTCCAATCAATCCTTACAGATACTTTATTGATCCCAAAGGAAATTACAGTGTCACGGTAGCAGTACAAACATTTGAGAAGTAGAAGGAATAAAAAATTGGTTACCTCAAACAGTCTAAGGGGAGGGAGTCATCACTTCTCCGGCTATAGGTTGACTCATTATAGAGCCTAATGGCCAAGGGGAAAAATAACCTCATAAAGTGCTCCATTGTTCAGCCAAGGTGGCAAGCAGAGGGTGAGAAACATTGTCCAGAATTGCCAGGATTTTCTAGAAGGTTATTTGTTTCTGCCACAGCCTCCAGTGTGTCCAGTTTGAATCCTATAACAGAGCCAGCCTTTCTAATCAGTTTTTTGAGCCTATTGCCATTGCCCCAGCACACCACCACATTGATGATTGTACCAGAGACAACAGACATGTGAAGAATAGGCCTGCATATTCTGAAGGACCTCAGTCTCCCCGGGAAGTAGAGGTGACTAGCCCTTGTTCACGGCCTCTGTTAATGCTCTACTATATTATGGCTGATACATTCCAATCCAGTTCACATCTCATTCCTCCAATTATGGACGAAGCAAAGTTGCATTCATCTGCATCTTGCTATATTTTATATTCAATGTGGCAGATTAGTTTACATGTGTAACTTGGAAAAATTAGCTTTGCTTCAAAGTTCAGTGTAAACTTATGAAAGTATGTATGTGGTTCATTTTCGTGCGAGCATTTACAGGAAAGTACAATAGAATTTTACAAAAAAACTATACATAGACTAAAACTGGCAAACAACTGATGTGCAGAAGGCAAACTGCAAATAATAACAATGAGAACATGAATTGTAAAGTTTTTGAAAGTGAGTCTGTAGGGTACAGAATCAGCTCAGAATAGTGTTGATTGAAGGTGTACATGCTGCTTCAGGAGCCTGGTGGTTATAGGGTAATAACCTTCTGAACCTAGCGCTGTGGGGCTGGAGTCTTCTGTCTCTCTACCTGATGGTAGTAGCAAGAAGACAGCATGGCCTGGATGGTGGAGGTCTTTGGTGATGCGTGTTGCTTTCTTGGGGCAATGCTTCACGGGAGTGTGTTTAATGATGGGGAGCACTTTGTCTGTGACAGGCTCAGCTATATCCACCTCTTGTCTTTTCCATTCCTGGATACCAGGCTGTGATGCAACCAGTTAACGTATTCTCCATTGTGCATGTGTAGAAATTTGTCAAGATTTTTGCTAATATGCAAGATCTGTGAAAACTTTTAAGAAATTAGAAGTTCTGTTGTGGTTTCGTGATGACACTTGCGTGCTGGTCACAGGGTAAATCCTCTGATATGTTAAACCAAGGAATTTAAAGCTTCACTTCCGTTCACTTGATGGGGGTTGGCTTGTGGTCTCTGGCTTCTATCATTTGTAGTGGTTAGCACAACGCTTTACAGTACCTGTGGCCACTGGGTTTCCTCTGGGTGTTCCAGTTTCCTCCCATAGTCCAAAGATGTACTGTTTGGTAGGTTAATTAGTCATTGTAAATTGTCCGTGATTAGGCTAGGGTTAAATCGGGGAGTTGCTGGGTAGTGCAGCTGGAAGGGCCCATTCCATACTGTATCTCAATTAGTAAATAGTGGTGGTTTTGCTGACATGAGACGTCGTGGCATCAGTCATCCAGATTTTCTGTTTACTTCCTATATGCCAATTCACCATCACCTTTGATTAGGCCAACAATGGTGATGTCAGCAGCAAACGTAAATAACAGCATTGGAGTTGTACTTAGCCGCACAATCATGATTATGAAGTGCGTAGAGCAGGGGACTAAGCACACTGCCCTGTGTACCTGTGCTGATGGTGATCATGGATCCATTTGCACTGAGGCCCGGGTCTTGGACCTCAGTGAGTTTCAAGGGGATGATAATGTTGAATGCTGAGCTGCAGTCAATGAAGAACATCCTAACATGCATCTTCATTGTTCAGCTTTTCCTGAGATGAGTGAAGAGAAATGAAATGCATCGTTTGTTGACCTGTTGTGATGGTAGGCAATTTGGAACAAATCCAGTTCACTTTTCAGGCAAGAGTAAATATGCTTCATGACCAACCTCTTGAAGCATTTCATCACAGTGAAAGTAAGTGCTCAGAACGATAGTTACCGTGCTCTTCTTGGGCACCAGTATGGTTGAAGCCTGCTTGAAGTAGAAGGGTATCTCAGGCTGCAAGGTGAGAGGTTGAAGCTGTCTGGAAACACTCCAGCACAGGTCTTCAGTATTTGGCCAGGTCCACTGTCTGGACCAGGTACTTCCTGTTGATTCACTTTCACTTCAGCCTCAAGAGACTGATCACAAGATCATTGGAGGCAGTGGGGTTCTTGAAGGTGTCTCCATGTTCCATTCGTCAAAGGGAGCAGAAAAGGCATTGAGCTCATTTAGTAAAACCTCGTTGACATTTATGTTTAGATTTGCTTTGTGGGGCTGGTGGCATTCAAGTTTGGTCAGGAATTGCCACTTTGCACATGAGATGGCTTTCTCGAGGTCATGTATGAACCTTTTATACTTTTCCTGGATGACCGGTCCATAATACCACCCATCTAGCCATCTGCAGAATTTGAATCTGTTTGTTCATCCTGGGCTTCTGGTTGGGAAGACTGGGGATCTGCTTGAATGCTTTGGAACTGTGTCTAACTGTACCTCCTCCTTTAGGTAAGAGGCGTTATGACAGAAAGCAGAGTGGTTACGGAGGACAGACAAAACCTATTTTTCGTAAAAAGGTAAGTAGAGAGTAACTTTGTTCACTTCAGTGCTATGTTTCTGTCAGTTCATTTAAACTGACAACCACTAGTCAATGTAAAAACTTAAATGTATTAATTCTGTGCAGAGCATGGTAACAACATAAGATTGCAAATGTTGCTCCGCTATTTAAGAAGGGGGCAAGGAAGCAAAAAGGAAATTATAGACCTGTTAGCTTGACGTCGGTGGTTGGGAAGTTGTTGGAGTCGATTGTCAAGGATGAGGTTACAGAGTACCTGGAGGCATATGACAAGATAGGCAGAACTCAGCATGGATTCCTTAAAGGAAAATCCTGTCTGACAAACCTATTACAATTTTTTTGAGGAAATTACAAGTAGACTACACAAAGGAGATGCAGTGGATGTTGTATATTTGGATTTTCAGAAGGCCTTTGACAAGGTGCCACACATGAGGCTACTTAACAAGATAGGAGCCCATGAAATTACGGGAAAGTTACATACGTGGATAGAGCGTTGGTTGATTGGCAGGAAACAGAGAGTGGGAATAAAGGGATCCTATTTTGGTTGGCTGCCGGTTACCAGTGGTGTTCCACAGGGGTCCGTGTTGGGGCCGCTTTTTACATTGTATGCCAACGATTTGGATTATGGAATAGATGGCTTTGTGGCTAAGTTTGCTGATGATACGAAGATAGGTGGAGGGGCCGGTAGTGCTGAGGAAACAGAGTCTGCAGAGAGACTTGGATAGATTGGAAGAATGGGCAAAGAAGTGGCAAATGAAATACAATGTTGGAAAGTGTATGGTTATGCACTTTGGCAGAAGAAATAAACGGGCAGACTATTATTTAAATGGGGAGAGAATTCAAAGTTCTGAGATGCAACGGGACTTGGGAGTCCTCGTACAGGATACCTTTAAGGTTAACCTCCAGGTTGAGTTGGTGGTGAAGAAGGCGAATGCAATGTTGGCATTCATTTCTAGAGGAATAGAGTATAGGAGCAGGGATGTGATGTTGAGGCTCTATAAGGCAGTGGGTGAGACCTGGAGTACTGTGGGCAGTTTTGGTCTCCTTATTTAAGAAAGGATGTGCTGACGTTGGAGAGGGTACAGAGAAGATTCACTAGAATGATTCGGAATGAGAGGGTTAACATATGAGGAACGTTTGTCTGCTCTTGGACTGTATTCCTTGGAGTTTAGAAGAACGAGGGGAGACCTCATACAAACATTTCAAATGTTGAAAGGCATGGACAGACAGAGTGGATGTGGCAAAGTTGTTTCCCATGATGGGGGAGTCTAGTACGAGAGGGCATGACTTCAGGATTGAAGTGCGCCCATTCAGAACAGATGCAAAGAACTTTTTTTAGCCAGAGGGTGGTGAATCTATGGAATTTGTTGCCATGCGCGGCAGTGGAGGCCAAGTCATTGGTGTATTTAAGGCAGAGATTAATACGTATCTGAGTAGCCAGGGCGTCAAAGGTTATGGTGAGAAGGTAGGGGAGTGGGACTAAATGGGAGAATGGATCAACTCATGATAAAATGGTGGAGCCTTTGAGACCTGGCAACATTCTTATAAAATCTTTGCATCCTTTCATGTTAATTGACATCCTTCCTAGAACAGGCTGACCAAAACTCTACATAATGTCCCAATACTTCTACTCATTGCACTAAATGGTGAAGGCCAGCATGTCAAATGCCATCTTCTACTCTTCAGCCCTCATGCGAAACACTACCATTCACTGTATAAGCCCTGCCCTTGTTTGACGCCCCCAAATGCAACACCTCACACTTACCTAGATTGAAATTTTCTCAGTCTCTTGCCGAGCAGATTAATATTTTCCCTGTTAATTTTTGATACCTTTAACTGTCAATGATTGATTTTAGTATTATCCATAAACTTACAAGCCATGCTTTATACATTCTTGTCTTTTATATAAATGTCCGATCACTGGTCCCTGTGGCATATCATTAGTCACAGGACTCCAGTCCAAGAAACAGCTTCCTACCATTGAGCTAACTTTAAATCCAACAAGCAAGCTCTCCCTGGATTCCTTGTGATCTGGCCTTTTGTGTGGGACCTTGCTGAAGTCTATGTAGTCCGTTGTCACCTCTTTGAAAAATTTTTGGAATTTGTCAGACACGATTTCTCATATGCAAAGCTGAGCTGACTATCTCTAATCAGACCTTGTCTATTCAAATCCTCCATCCTCTCCTGTAACTTCATCACTACTGATGTCAGACCTGCTGCTTGGCGTACCCGGGCTTATCTATGCCACTCTTCTTAAGTACCAGTAAAACATCAGCCACTCTTGCCTGAGTTAAATTGTGTCTGGCTTTTGAATGCATAATGTTGAGGAACTCACAAGTTCAGGTACAGAATTCACAATCAGATTTAATATTGTTGGCATGTGTTGTGAAATTTATTAACTTTACAGCAGCGGTACAATGAAATACATGATAAATGTGGAGGGAAAAAACAAATTGCATTAAGTATACATGTCTATTAAATAGTTTAAGTAGTGCAAATAACAGAAATTTTAAAAAAGTGGTGAGGTAGTGTTTGTGGTGTTAATGTCCATTCAGAAATCGGCTGGCAGAGGGAAAAGCTGTTCCTGAATAGTTGAGTATATGCCTTCAGGCTTCTTTACCTCCTTCCTGACGGTAACAGTGTGAAGAGGGCATGGCCTGGATCGTGGGTATCCTTAATGACGGACACCGCCTTCCTTGAAATCTTGAAATGTCTTGGATATTACAGAGGCTGGTACCCATGTTTGAGCTGGTGCAAGAAGCTGTCCCAGAGCCTGTTGGACCTGGCTTCTATGTTTCCTGGATGGTAGCAGCTGGAATAGATTGTGGTTGGGATGTTATAATTGTTGATGTTATAACAAGTGAGTGTTTTTTGGAGTGCATAGCCATGAATGCATTGAAAAATAACTCATATTTGTATTTTTATTTTCCCATTACAAATCTGCTTACCTGCACATTTACATTTTCCTGCTCCTGCAGTGTAGGTTTACATAAGCATTTCTTATAAATATTGTTGTGGAAAATGCAGTCTTGGCAAGTTCACAATTTAGAGCATTGAAATAATTGCCATGGGGGGGGCTGTTGCGGGATTTACTGTGGGGTGTGACATGGATTGGTTAAAAGGGAACAGAGGCGATTCAACTAATCTCTGGTAGTTTGGTCATCGCTGATCTGTGACCTAATGCCTCTTCCTCAGAAACATTAATGGTCTGATTGCAAGCTTCTAGTGTGTCCTGACATCGCGCCTGAAAGGCTTGATTATTCCCCAGCTGTGCTTTCCTTAAGAAGTGGAGATAGTTTCATATTTTTTTAGAAATGGATCCAGTACCGGAGAAGGATGGTAACTTAGAACACTGGGTGTTCAGTGCTGAGAGGAGAACAGATCCCAAAAACAAGGTTGGAAACCAATGTCTGTTCGATTATGTTGTGCAAAAGCACTCTCGCCACCTTGACTTGATGGATATTTTGGGGGAATGCACCTCAAAGAACTTCGCAGAAATGAAGGACTTTTGATTTGTGGTGGCCATTGAAGAATACAATCGGCCCTCCGTATCCGCGAGGGATTGTTTCCGGGACCCCCCCCCCCCCAGTCCATTATATAAAGTGACATAGTATTTGCATATAACCTACGCACATCCTCCCATATACTTTAAATCATCTCTAGATTACTTATAATACCTAATACAATGTGAATGCTATGTAAATAGTTGTTTTACTGTAATGTTTAAGGAATAATGACAAGGAAAAAACTACACTGTACCTCGCGCTCACAACTCAAGCAGCGAGCGAACAACGCGAGGCGAAGAATAATAATACAACGAGTAAAACTTGTAATAATCTCTAGATGACAGAATTTATAACACCTTATACAGTGGAAATGCAATGTAAATAGTCATTACACTGTCTTATTAACAAGAAAAAAAGACTCGTGTTCATGTTCCTCCTGCTCACAACACAAGCAGTGAGCGAACGAGACACGAGGCGAACAATAATCAAACGAGTAAAACTTGTAGTACACTGTACCTGTACAGAAGTTGTTACACTGTCTTATTCATGGAATAAGGATGCTTTGCAGGAGGCTCAGTCAGGATCTGTGGAGGTTGAGGACTGAGGATCTTCAAGCATTGAACGTCGAGACTTCATAATTGCAGATGCTTTAGTTAGAAACATTGTTATAGGAAGCTGTCTCTTCTTTTTCTTTGCATCATCAAACAAATCTTGCAGTGGTTGTAGGCATGTTGTTATCCCTCAGGTGACACGGAGATTTCGTTCCATCAAAGGATCATAGTCGAGGATCATGTCCTTTAACACTTGTGCCTGTTGAAAAACTGCTGCAAATTTTTCAAGTGTCCAAATTGATGGCTCTGCCTCTTCTAAATCTTCATCATCATCTTCTGCAGAGGATTTCAGCAGATCGTCAAGTTCCTTGTTGGTAAGGGTTTCACTATGCTCTTCTATGTGTTCCTGGACGTCATCTTCGATCATGTCAGAGAAGCCTTCCCCGCCAACGTCCCTTGCAGCATTCAAGATATCCCTGACTTCTGCATCAATAGTGGGGAGGCCCCTGAAATCATTGACTGTCTCGGGCTTTACGATGTCTACAGCCTCTGCAATAAGCACAATTGCATCTGCAGTTGTGAATTTCTTCCATAAATCCAGGATGCTGCAATCAGGGTTAGCATCAAGGGCAACACGAATCCTCCCGAAGGTGAGGCGGGTGTAAATCGCCTTAAAGCACTTCATGATGCCTTGATCAAGTGGCTGCAGCAGTGGCGTAGTGTTAGGAGGCAGAAACATCACTTCCACATTATCGTCGGCGAAGCAGAGAGATTGGGGGTGGCCGGGAGCGTTGTCAATTATGAGGAGAGCCTTCAATGGCAGCTGCTTCTGTTCAAGGTATTTCTTCACTTCAGAAATGAAGCACTGGTGGAACCATTCCAAGAACAAAATGGCTGTCACCCAAGCCTCCTTATTGTGTTGCCAGAACACGGGTAGGCAATTTTTGTTTTTGTTCATAAGGGCTCGGGGATTGTTTGCTCGGTAGACGAGTCCTGACTTGATCATGTGACCGGCTGCGTTGCCACACAGCACCAGAGTAAGGCGATCTTTCCTGGCCTTGAACCCAGAGGCCTGCTGGGCACTCTTATGGATGTAGGTACAATTGGGCATCTTCTTCCAGAACAAGCCCGTTTCATCACAATTGAAGACTTGCTCTGGAAGGTAGCCTTTCTCTTCTATGAGTTTCTTGAGCTCTGGGAACGCTGCTGTGGCCTCGGCATTAGCCGATGCCAATTCTCCCGTGATCTTTACATTCTTGAGGCTGTAGCGCTTTACATAACCAACCATCCATCCCTTACTAGCCTTAAATTCTTTTCTCTTGCTCTCATCAACCCCATCACAGTAGTTCTCATGGAGCTTTTTCACGTATGATTTGGCCATCGACTGGGATATACTTCTGCGACATGTCCTCTAGCCACACAATGCTTTCTCAGTCTTCGCAAGCACTTTATCACGAACCAGAGAGGCCATTTTTGCCATTGTAGGGGCAGCACTTACACTTCCACGGATTTCAGCTTCTTTCTGCTTTATTGTGCGAATGCTCGATTCGTTCTTACCGATCTTACGGCCCACTTCAGAATGCGACATGCCACTTTTCAAAAGATCTAATATTTTTACTTTCTCGGCGTGTGATAGCACTTTTCTTTTTACTTTTAACCTTTGAGGAATTGCTTTGAGTACCTGAGTGCTTTTTAGGAGCTATTTTTCGCAAAAAAGTAGCGCACATGAGGTGAATACAGTAATGCTGGAACAAGTGCTGGAAGATCACTTCCGGGTTTTCTCGATTCGCGGTTGGTTGAATTCGCGCATGCGGAACTCGCAGATAAGGAGGGCCGACTGTAGCTGACAACCTTGAGTTTGGGAAAATCCCACATGTAGTTTTGCTAGGATATAGGTATTAGATAAGACATGGGCAAATTGTTGAAAGTGCTAGATAAGGTGGATGTGGAGAGGGTGTTTCCTATGGTGGGGTGGGGGGGGGGGGATATCCTGAACTAGAGGGCACAGCCTGATCAGTCAGGGCAAAAAAGGATATGGCAAGGCAAGTGTATGGGGTTAAGTGGGATCTGGTATCAGCCGTGATAGAATGTCAAAGCATACTTGATGGGCTGAGTGGCCTAATTCTGTTCCTTTGTCTTATGGAATTCCCCCAAACCAATTTTCTATAAGGTCTTGTTTTTTTTTCCCAGTAGAAGAACATAGTATCCTAGATTGTTTCATTTGAAAGATGTTGACTGTAGCACTCTTTCTGAACTGAATCTGGAACATGGCCTCAGATATTCTTCACTGTAGATATCTCGAATGACATGAATCTCAATGGTGAGGAAGCATTATCATTTACCTCAAAAAGTAGTATATCTTAGAAGGTACAGGCAGGCAATAAGACCTAATTTAAGGTGGTATTTGGTTGCATTTTTTTCTGATCACAATTGTCAGAGCCTCTTCACATGGAAAATCGGATTCTTGTTGAACCAGGCAGGTTCAGCTTTCTCCCTCTGGGCTTATGCTGGTAATGCATATTCGAATATTCTATAGCTGGGATTCCAACTTGGTGTCCACAGACCCCTTACTTAATGTTTGTAATCCACGGCATAAGAGGTTGGAAGTCGTGGTCTGTACTCTTGATGACTAAGTGATAGGTGTATGAATTAATTGTTGGGTTCTGATGGTCCAAGGTTCTTTCAGAAGCCAGGAAAGAGGCACAAAGCTTGTTGCTTCACAATCGTTTTATTAAGTGTTAATAGAACAAAGTGTTGGAAATAAACGTTGATAGAGATCTATTAAATGAAGGGGTATAGAAGCAAACAATGGTGTTGCTAACAACAGGAATTCTGCAGATGCTGGAAATTCAAGCAACACACATCAAAGTTGCTGGTGAACGCAGCAGGCCAGGCAGCATCTCTAGGAAGAGGTACAGTTGACGTTTCGGACTGAGACCCTTCGTCAGGACTAACTGAAGGAAGAGTTAGTAAGAGATTTGAAAGAATGGTGTTGCTACACAGCTCTTTTTATACCTAGGTGAGAAAAATTCCATTCAAATTTTCAGGTAAGTCAGCCAGTCAGAAAGCACCTATTTCAATAATGCAGTACCAGCTTTCCAAAACATAACCAATGTAACCACTAGGGGGCTCATTGAGTAACTGCATTTTCATACTGTAGCCACTAGGAAGCGTACTAAGTGGTTACTTCATTTATTGAAATACAGTGCAGAATAGTCTGTGCTCTACTTGTACATAACTAGTTATATGATACCGACAATTAATTTTGAAGTTGCAAGAAAAATAACAATTAATAGTCATAGTCATACTTTATTAATCCCAGGGGAAATTTGTTTTTGTTACAGTTGCTCCATAAATAATAAATAGTAATATGTAAATTATGCCAGTAAATTATGAAATAAGTCCAGGACCAGCCTATTGGCTCAGGGTGTCTGACCCTCCGAGGGAGTTGTAAAGTTTGATGGCCGCAGGCAGGAATGACTTCCTATGACGCTCAGTGCTGCATCTCGGTGGAATGAGTCTCTGGCTGAATCTACTCCTGTGCCCACCCAGTACATTATATAGTGGATGGGAGACATTGACCAAGATGGCATGCAACTTGGACAGCATCCTCTTTTCAGACACCACCGTGAGAGAGTCCAGTTCCATCCCCACAACATCACTGGCCTTACGAATGAATTTGTTGATTCTGTTGGTGTCTGCTACCCTCAGCCTACTGCCCCAGCACACAACAGCAAACATGATAGCACTGGCCACCACAGACTCGTAGAACATCCTCAGCATCGTCCAGCAAATGTTAAAGGACCTCAGTCTCCTCAGGAAATAGAGACGGCTTTGGTCCTTCTTGTAGACATCCTCAGTGTTCTTTGACCAGTCCAGTTTATTGTCAATTCGTATCCCCAGGTATTGGTAATCCTCCACCATGTCCACACTGACCCCCTGGATGGAAACAGGGGTCACCAGTACCTTAGCCCTCCTCAGGTCTACCACCAGCTCCTTAGTCTTTTTCACATTAAGCTGCAGATAATTCTGCTCACACCATGGGACAAAGTTTTCTACTGTAGCCCTGTACTCAGCCTCATCTCCCTTGCTGATGCATCCAACTATGGCAGAGTCATCCGAAAATTTCTGAAGATGACAAGACTCCGTGCAGTAGTTGGAGTCCGAGGTGTAAATGGTGAAGAGAAAGGGGGACAAGACAGTCCCCTGTGGAGCCCCAGTGCTGCTGATCACTCTGTCGGACACACAGTGTTGCAAGCACACAGACTGTGGTCTGCCAGTCAGGTAATCAAGAATCCATGATACCAGGGAAGCATTCACCTCGATCGTTGTCAGCTTCTCCCTCAGCAGAGCAGGGCGGATGGTGTTGAACACACTGGAGAAGTCAAAAAACATGACCCTCACAGTGCTCGCTGGCTTGTCCGGGTGGGCGTAGACACGGTTCAGCAGGAAGACGATGGCATCGTCAACTGCTAGTTGGGGCTGGTAGGCGAACTGGAGGGGATCTAAATGTGGCCTGACCGTAGGCCGGAGCAGCTCCAGAACAAGTCTCTCCAGGGTCTTCATGATGTGGGAGGTCAACGCCACTGGTCTGTAGGCATTGAGGCCGCTGGGGCGCGGCGTCTTCGGCACAGGGACGAGGCAGGACGTCTTCCACAGTACAGGAACCCTCCAGAGCCTCAGGCTCAGGTTGAATACATGGCAAAGTACTCCACATAGCTGAGGGGCACAGGCTTTGAGCACCCTGGTACTGATACCATCCGGTCCTGCAGCCTTGCTTGGGTTGAGACGTTTCAGCTGTCTTCTCGCCTGTTCAGCCGTGAAGCCCACCGTGGTGGTTTCGTGTGGGAAAGGGGTATCGTCATGAGATCAGGGTGGAGGGGTAGGAGGGGAGAGTGGAACATTTGTTGGTTGGGGGCCGACAACAGATGGCTCGTGTGGGATGGGCAGGGGCCACGCTGTCAAATCTGTTAAAGAACAGGTTAAGTTCAGGCTAACAATAAAACAGTTTGATCCAACGGAGTCCACACAGCTGGTGGTTAATTACATCCTCTGTCCGTGGTGTTGAGATTGGCTTTTCAGATGTTTTACTGTAAAGTGGGAGTACAGGGTGGGTTTTTTTTTAAATTGAGAGATGCAGCACAGAAAAAGCCCTTCCATCCCTTCAAGTTGTGCTGCTCAGCATCCCAAATTTAACCCTCACTTAATCACAGGACAGTTTACGATGACCAATTAAACCTGCTAATCATGTATGTCTTCGGATTGTGGGAGGAAGTCCACGCATTCCACAGAGAGGGTGTGCAAATTCCTTACAGGGGATGCTAGGATTGAACTCCCAATGCCCCAAGCTGCCTCTCACTTTGTGATCATGCCATTTCTTCCTGCTGCTTTAAGTAATTGCCACCTACAGAAATTGTTTTGCCGTGTACTGTAGTTGTCCAGATTGGACTGCTCTCTCATGTCCATTGGATCCCTTTCATCAGAAATTGTTTCCCCATTCACTGAATGTGGTCACCATAGGTTGGCAGAGAGAGTGTCACTCACACCTTCACCAAACATTGCGCCCATTTGGTTTAACAGCTGCTTGCACAGCACATATACAGTACTTTCTGCCCACCGTGTTCTGGCTGAACATGAAGCACCAGTCTACACCAATCCCATTGGCCAGCAGTTAGCCCATAGCTAATGTGTTTTGGCAGTCGAAGTGCACATCTGGATATGTCATGAGAATTTCTTCCTAAGTCCCTTGTCCCTTAACCTAAGCCGAAATCCTCCAGTTGTGCAGGGGTGGGGGGGAAGCTTTGTTATCCAAAACCACTTATTTTTTAAATATATGTTTGCCTCATCTTCTCAACGCAGACAACATCCTGATGAATCTTGTTTACACCTCTGGTGCAGGACACTGCTCCTGTAGTGTAGTGACCAGAACTGCACATTATATGCCTGCTAGTGCAGATGGGTTACCAAACACTTTCAGTATATCTACCTGTGCTGCCACCCTTGGGGATCTGTAGGCTTGTGAATTAGGAGATTTTGTGTACAAGGCAAGTATGATTCTGGTCTGTACGAGTATCCTCTGTTGGAGAAGTATAATCTGCTTTTCAGTATTTACTTGCTGTTTATGTGTGATCCAGAATGATGGTCTGTTGGATACAGACATTAATTCTGCGTGTTTTGACATCTATTGCTAGCTGCTTGGTGAGAGGCTGGGGTATGGGTGAGCCTCTCCTGACCAGCCATTCATGGTGATTGTGATTTCAGGCCAAGACCACAAAGAAGATTGTGCTGAGGCTGGAGTGTGTGGACCCCAACTGTCGCTCCAAGAGAATGCTGGCCATCAAGAGATGTAAGCACTTCGAGCTTGGAGGAGACAAGAAGAGAAAGGTATGTCTGAGCCTGGGACAGTCAGAATGATTTTTTTTGTGAGGTCTTGTGGCTCCAATATGAGAGGGGGCACATTGAATTGTCCTGCTGGATGTGTGGCTGCCATGTTTATAAGAGTACAGTTTTTAAAGCAGATGTGAATGTAGTACAGGACTGAATTCTGAATTGATGCCAGATGTTTAACGTTGTGTGGGTGCTGGAACTGATTATACATCGAGGTGGTGCTGTTTCATGTCCTGGGGCAGTGTAAAGGTAGCTTTAGCCTACTGCACTTAGCCCAGAAATGATGGGCACTGAGAGCAGATATCTGGTCAGTACTGGCTGGTTCTTGGGATGTTATCTGTGGTGGTGCTGCAACTTTGTGCCAATGCTTGGGGAGCTAACCCTGTTGATGAAGATGTTGAATAATGAGTCACTGGGCTGTGCTGTTGCTGTGAGGTGGTATTTTAAATATTTTCTAATGCCCTTTGTTCTCTGCTTGTTTTGCAGGGCCAAGTCATCCAGTTCTAAGCTACGTTATTAGATTTTTGGAGTTCACTTCACAATAAAAGTTATCACATTTTCTGGTTGTTTGCTTTCTTTTCTTACATTTGACAAATGTTACAAAAAACCTTCATTATGGAGTGGAGTAACTTGGCTGCTACACTTTAACAGTGTTATGACCTTGCGGGTTAAAGTGACTCGCCAGAACCAGCACATTATTATTTAGAAAAAGTTGATTGTTAATGGAGAAAATTAAGGGGTTTAAGAGCAACTGGTACAAGGGGTGCACAGATAGGATTTCTTCATCTGAACTGCTGCTCCAAAGCTGTTGCCGTTCAGAAATCATTGAAGCAATTTATAGGTGGAGGTACTGTGGATATAGAAAGTCAACGGTTTTTATCGCATGGATACAGATCCTTTGAACTTGCTGACCAAGTTGCCTACCTGAGCTGGTCTAATTTTTCTGAATCAGGCCCACATCCCTCTAAATCTTTCCTATCCACGTATTTGTCCGAATGTCCTGTGAGCATTGTATTTATAGCAACCTCTACCACTTGCTTTGGCAGCTTGTTGCATAGACCCATCCCCCTCTGTAAAGAGAACTTGTTCCTTAGGGAGATCAAACACAACAGTGCAGAAACAGACCCTTTGGCCCATCTAGTCTGATCTATTAAACTGCCTAGTCCCACTGACTTGTACTCAAACCATAGCCCTCCATACTCATTCCATCCACACACCTATCCAATTTCTCTTGGGTGTTGAAGTCAACCCCACATGCACCACTTGTGTTGGCAGCTCATTCCACACTCACCACTGTGAGTGAAGTTCCCCCTCATGTGCCACTGAAACATTTCATCTTTCACCCCTAATCCGTGACCTCTAGTTGTTGTCCCATCCAACCTCTGGAAAAAGCCTGGTTGCATTTTTCTCATAATTTTCAAATCCACTCAAACTTCCCCTCATTTTTCTATAGGTTATAGTCCTAACATATTCAACGTTTCCCTATAAATTCAGGGCCTCAGCAATGCCCTTAAATTTTCTCTGCACTCTTTCAACCTTATTTACATGTTTCCTGATGGTAGGTGACGAAAACTGCACATAATATGTCATGTACAACTTCAATATAACATGCCAACTCCTGTATTCATACTTTGATTTATGAAGGCCAATGTACCATAAGTTTTCTTCACCAATATATCTACATGTGACACCACATTCAAGGAATTAAGGATCTGTATTCCCAGATCCCTGTTCTACTGCACTCCTCAGTGCCCCACCACTCACCATGCAAGTCCTATCCTGGTTTATCCTCACCAGTTGCAACACTTCAAATTTGTCTGCATTAAGTTACATCTGCCAGTTTTCCAGCTGGTCCATTATCCCACTACAAACTTTTGATAGCCTTCCTCACTGTCCACCGCGCCCCTAATCTTGGTGTCATTGGCAAATTTGCTGATCCAGTTCACCATATAAATCAGACTTGATATAGGTGTCAAAGCACCAAACCTTGTGGCACACCATTCCAGTCAGAGAGGTCACCAACTACTACCACTCTGCTTCTCTGGAGAAGCCAGTCTAATCCAATCCTGAATGCCAGGCAAGCAAACCTTCACCAAGGTTAGTGGCTGAAGATTTAAAAAGGCAGTGTTTCACGGCATTTTTTGGAGATGGACTGCACCCAATCAGTGAACCGGATTCATTAGAAAGGGCAAATTAAAATAAGGCAGGGTCAAGCAGAGTGGCCATTGTGTGAGTGGACCAGTGGAGTAGCTTGGCAAGGTAAGTACCTGGTTAGTTTTTTTAACACTTCATTCCTCATCAGTTAGTGCAGTGTGAATGGCTCCAGGGGTTGCTTTGTTCTGTGTATGAGATGGGAGAACTCCAGTCTCTCGAATAACATCATCTGCACCAGGTGCACTGAGCTGCAGCTCCTATTAAGGAAGTGGACGTGCAGTTCATACAGGAGACTGAGCTGAAGTGATAGATAGGAGCTATAGGGAGGTAGTCACCCCTAGGTTGTAGGAGGCAGGTGGAAGGGAAATGGGCTGTAAGTTCAGAGAGACCCTGCAGCCATTCCACTTTGGAAACTATTGAGGGGAATGACCCACTAGGGGGAGTATAGCGACCAGTTCTCTGGCACTGGCTGATAAGGAGGGGTGATGAGGATGTCTCAGGTTGGATCCATAGTGTTCTAAAAGGGAAGGGTGAGCAACCAGTAGTATTAGTACATATTGACACCAATGACAGGAAAGGTGAAGTCCTGAAGAGAGAATTGAGTGCTGGATAGAAAGCTGAAAAGCAGGACCTCTGGGGTAGTAATCACCACATGCCAGTGAGGGTAAGAATGGGGTGATTTGTCAGATGAATGTGTGGCTGAAGAACTGGTGCAGGGGGCAGGGGTTCAGATTTGCTGGATCATTGGGATTTTTTGGGGGAAGGTATGACACCTAAACCTGAGGTGGGGTGCAATGTCCTCCAGAGGAGTTTAAACTAATTTGGCAGAGGATGGGAACGGAAGTGAAGGGGCTTGAGAATGGGATGGTTGGTTTACAAACAGAAGCAATGTATAGTGAGATGGCTAGTAAGGACAGGCTGGCAAAGCAAAATCGCAGTTGGAATAGGTTGCAATGTAAAGTCAACGAATAAGGTAGATGCATCACTGAATCATGGCCAAAAGATTATTGCTGGGAGCTTAACATCCAAGGATCAAAGGATCAGGCAGAAAGATCCTCACCACCCAGGCAATGTTCTTTTTGGCTACTGCCAACAGGTAGAAGGTACGGGTGCCTTAGGACACCACCAGGTTCACGAACCATCAGGCCCTTGAACAAAAGGGGATAACTGCACGCATTTAAGGATTGTTATATTGTTATTTCATGCTTGTTAATTGCTTTTTATTTATAACTGCATTTGCACAGTTTGTAATTCCTGGTGTTTACTGTTACTGAGATTTTTAAAAAATTAGATTATGAGGACACACAGTCCTCTTTTATTGTCATTTAGTAATGCATGCATTAAGAAATGATACAATATTCCTCCGGTGTGATATCACAGAAACACAGGATAGACCAAGACTGAAAAACTAACAAAAACCACATTATTATAAAATACAGTTACAATAGTGCAGCAACACCATAACTTAATGTAGAACAGGCCATGGACACAGTAAAAAAAGTTCAGTCTCTCGAAAGTCCCACATCTCACGCAGACGGGAGAAGGAAGAAAGCTCTCCCTGCCGTACCACTTCGAGCTCTGATCAGCCCTATGACGCCGAGCACCATCTCTATCTGAACGCTTCAACCTCAGCCTCGGTCGCCAGCAGCAGGGAAAGGTGGGGTTTTTGGGGCCTTCCCTCCGGAGATTCTGAATCGCACAGTAACAGCGGCAGCGAACCAGGCATTTCAGAAATTTCTCCAGATGTTCCTTTTTGCCTTCTCATGTCTGTCTCCATCAAATCAGAATTGTGCACGGCATCCTACTTACAATTACAAATACGATATCATTTCACCGGAGAGCTGCATGTGCTGTGTTGCACTGCCATCTTCTCCTCCCGCCTTCGCTAAGTATGGCCACAGAAAGAATCTCAAGGTTGTATGTGGTGACATATATGTACTCTGGTAATAAATTATACTTTGAACTTTGGATTAAAAAAGTAAAATCCTTAGAGGATGGGAAAGTGTGGAATCCTTATGGGTAGAGCAAAGAAACTGCAGGAGTAAAAAGACCTAGATAGAAGTTTTATGCAGATTTCCGAACAGCAGCAAAGATGTAGTCTACAAATTACAACAGATGATAGAA
This sequence comes from Mobula hypostoma, assembly GCF_963921235.1. Classification (NCBI taxonomy): domain Eukaryota; kingdom Metazoa; phylum Chordata; class Chondrichthyes; order Myliobatiformes; family Myliobatidae; genus Mobula; species Mobula hypostoma. Next base: position 57,774,396 of record NC_086106.1, on the reverse strand, counting down.
AAGGCATGTCAAAAGGTCAATGTTACGATAGTCATGGGAGATTTCAATGTACAAGTAGATTGGGAAAATCAGGTTGGTGCTGGATCTCAAGAGAAGGAATTTGTAGAATGCCTACGAGATGGCTTTTTAGAGCAACTCGTGGCTGAACCCACTAGGGGAAAGGCTATTGTGGGTTGAGTGTTGTGCAATGAACCGGAATTGATTAGAGAGGAACCCTTGGGATCATAATATGATGGAATTCACCCTGTAATTTGAGAATTAGAAGCTAAATTCGGGTGTATCAGTATTACAGTGGAGTCCTAATTGTAGAGGCATGAGAGAGGAGCTGGCCAGAATTGATTGGAAGGAAACAGTAGGGATTACAGCAAAGCAGCAAAAAAGGTCATAAAGAAGGAAAAGATGGAATATGAAGGTAAGCTAGCTGATAATATTAAAGAGTTTCTTCAGATAATAAAGTGTGAAAAAGGTGAGAGTAGATATGAGAGTACTGGAAAATGATGCGAGAGAGTTAGTAACTGGGGACAAGGAAGTGGCGGATGAACTGAATAAGTATTTTGTATCAGTCTTCACTGTGGAAGACACCAGCGTGTGCTGGGAGTTTGAGTGCCAGGGCAGAAGTAAGTGCTGCTGTTATTGCTAGGGAGAAGGTGCTTGGGAAACTGAAAGGTCTGAAGGTAGATGAGTTACCTGGACCAAATAGTCTACACTCCATAGTTCTAAAAGAACTGGCCGAAGAGATTGTGGTGGTATAAGTAGTGATCTTTCAACAATCTATAGGTCTATGCGGTTCTGGAGGAATGGAAAGTGGTAAATGTCACTTCACTCTTCAAGATAGGAGAGGGGCTGAAGAAAGAAAACTAGGCCAGTTAGTCTGACCTCCATGGCTGGGGAGATATTGGAGTTGATAGTTAATGATGTAGTTTCAGGGTACTTGGGGGTATGTGTAAAATAGGCTGAAGTCAACATGGTTTCTGACAAATCTGTTGAAGAAACAACAAGCAGGATAGATAGAGGAGAATTGGTAGATGCTCTGAACTTGGATTTTTATAAGGCTTTTGACAAGGTGTCACACATGAGGCTGCGTAACAAGTTAAGAGACCATGTTGTTACAGGAAAGATACTAGTATGGAGAGAGTATGGGCTGACTGGCAAGAGGCAAAGAATAGGAATAAAACGAACCTTTTCTGATTGGCTGCCAGTGGCTAATTGTGTTCCATCTGGGACTGTGTCAGGAATGCGTCTTGTGCAGCAGCAATGATTTGGGTGACAGAATTGATGGCTTTGTGGTGAAATCTGTGGATGATATGAAGATAGGTGGAAGGGCAGGAAGCAGAGAGGCCACAGAAGGTCTTAGACAGATTGAGAGAATAGGCATTGAAGTGACAGATGGAATACCGTGTTAGGAAATGTATGGTCATGCACTTTGGTAGAAGAAATAAAAGCATAGACTATTTTCTAAAAGGAGAGAAAAAATTCAAAAATATGAAGTACAAAGGGACTTGGGAGACCTCATGCAAGATTCCCTAAAAGTTAATTTGCAGGTTAAGTCAGTGGTGAGGAAGGCAAATGTGATGTTAGCATTCATTTCAAGAGAATGAGAATATAAAAGCAAGGATGTGATGTTGAGGCCTCACTGAGTTATGTGAGCAGTTTGGGTGCCTTATCTAAGAAAGAATGTGCTGACATTGGACAGGTTCAAAGGAGGCTTATAAAAATAATCCAAACACAAAGCCTGCCGAAAGTTTTCGGCCTGAAATGTTGACTGTACTCTTTTCCATAGATGCTGCCTGGCCTGCTGAGTTCCTCCAGTGTAGTGTGTGTGTTGTTCACAAAAATGATTGCAGAATTAAAATGCTTATCACAGAGGAGTGTTTGGTTCTGGGCCTGTACTCACTGAAATTTAGAAGAATGAGGGGTGATCTCTATGAAACCTATCGAATGTTGAAAGGCCTCAATAGAGTGGGTGTGGGGGGGGGATATTCCCTACAGTGGGGGAGTCTAAGACCAGAGGACACAGCCTTAGAATGGAGGGCATTCCTTAGAAAAGAGATGAGGAATTTCTTTAGCATGAGTGGTGAATTTGTAGAATTAGTTGCCACAGGAGGCTGTGGATGCCAAGTCATTGGGTGTATTTAAGGCAGAGATTGATAGATTCTTGGTAGAGTCAGGGCATGAAGGGATATGGAGAAGAAGACAGGAGATTGGGGCTGAGTGGGAAATAGTCAGCTATGATGAAACTGTAGGCAGACTCGGTGGGTCAAATGGCCTAATTCTGTTAATGCCAAGACCTCCTCATGTCACCTGTATCTCTTTAACCCCTTTCTTGCACTCTTTCCTAGCAACCTGTCTGATAGCTGCTTCGTTAGTATGCTCTTGACTAGATCCTCCACATCTATTGTCAACCTCACCCTACATCCTTTCCCTGGTCAATGGGACAAACCTATCCAGAACCTTCAGCAAGTCCCCACTAAGGTATTAGCATTAAGGGAAACCCCAACGTATTCTTCACGTGTGAAGAACGAGAGAGTGACTAGAGTGAGGGTAGGACCAATCACACACAAACGGGGAAACGTGCCTGAATTCGGAGTTAGGGGAGGTCTTGATTGAAAAACTTGCTTCAGTTGTCACCAGTGAAAAGGACCTTGAAGTATGTGAGGAGAGTTAAAACAGGCTTGTGTGCTACTATATGATAGCATCAAAGACAATATCCTGCAAATTATGAAAAACGTGAGAATCAATATGTTCCTGATGCCAGACATGATACGTCCCAGGTTAGTACTGGAAGTGAAAGAGATTGCTGCACCACAGCGATGATCTTTGTTTCCCCACTACCCTCATGAGTAATACCAGAAAACTGGAGAGTGGGAAGTGTTATTTCTTTGTTCAAGAAATGTAATAGGGATAATCCTGGAAATTATAGACCAATGAGTCTAACATCAGAGGTGGGCAAAGGTGAGGATTCTTAGAAGCAGGATTTAAGAGCTTTTGGACAGAAATATTTGATCAAGATTTGACAAGGCTTGCCACAGTCAGGAGGCACGGGTTGCAGGTAAACCTGGCCATGTGGATTCAGAATTGGCTTGCCCACAGATGGCAGAGGGTGGAGTGTACACTGCCTGGAGGATAGTGATCACTGGTGGTCTGCAGGGATCTGTTCTCGGACCCGTGCTGTTTATGGATTTTACAAGTGACTCAAATGAGGAAGTGGAAGTGTGGGTTAGTAATTCTGCAGATGACGTGAAGGTTGGTGGTGTGTATAGTGTAGTAGACTGACACAGGTTACAATGAAACATTGATAGCATGCAGATCTAGGCTGAGAAGTGGCAGATTGTATTAAATCTGGAAAGGTGTGAAGTGAAGGCAGAGTGCAGGGTTCTGAGCAGTGTGGAGAAACGGATCTTGGGGCCCACTTACTTAGATCCCTCAAGGGTGCCGCGCTATTTGATAGGGTGATTAAGAAGACATCTAGTACGTTGACCTTCATTAGTTGGAAGATTGAGTTCAAGAGCCACAAAGCAATGTTGCAGCTATAAACAACGTTTTAGACCAAACTTGGAGTTGCGTCATTATACTGCAAGAAGGATGTGGATACTTCAGATAAATAAGTATTTTATGGATCCCAAAGGAAATTACAGTGTCACAGTAGCATTACAAGTGCACAGATATACAAATATTAGAAGAGAAGTAAGAAAGAATTTTTTTAAGTTACTTTAAAAATAAGATGTACAAGATTTACAAGTCAAAAATTACAATTGACACTGATGGGATGATAGTGCAAGAATTTCTGCAGTGTTATACAGTAATGGGTGCATATTCACATTGTCCAGATAAGAAGTAATGGTTTATTGCACTGGGTGTCTGCAATAGTAGGGTGTGGTAAACAGAGTTTAAACAGAGGTTACTAAGTCTAACAGGAGGGGTCATCACTTCCCTGGCTATAGGTTGACTCATTATAGAGCCTAATGGTTGATAAGGATGACCTCATATAACGCTCTTTGGAGCAGCACAGTTGTCTTAGTCTATTACTGAAAGTGCTCCTCTGTTCAGTCAAGGTGGCATGCAGAGGGTGAGAAACACTGTCCGGAATTGCCAGGATTTTCCAGAGGGTTCTTTGTTCTACCACAGCCTCCAGTGTGTCCAGTTTAACTCCTATAACAGGGCCAGCCTTTCTAATCAGTTTACTGAGCCTATTGCCATTGCCCCAACACACCACCACATAGATGATTGTACTGGCGACTACAGACTGGTAGAACATGTGAAGAAGAGGCCTACATACCTCAGTCTCCTCAGGAGGTAGAGGTGACTCTGACCCTTCTTGTACACAGTCTCTGTGTTGGTGCTCCACTCAAGTCTGTCATCCAGGTGCACTCCCAGGTACTTGTAGGTCCTCACCACATCCACAGCCTCACCATTAGTAGTAACAGGGAGCTGTGCAGGCTTCCTCTTCCTAAAGTCCATCACCATCTCCTTTGTCTGACTGACGCTGAGCTTTAGAGTGGGTGCAGTGGTTTACCTCCTGGATTAGAGAGCTTGTCTTGTGAGGATGGATTGAGTGAGTTTGCAGTGGAGGAGGATGAGAGGTGAATTGACAGAGCTGTAATAAGTGATAAAAGGCATGGATGGAGTGAACAGCTAGAGAGATATTTGTCCCAGGGTGGAAGTGGTTAATCCGAGGGGGTCATAATTTTAAGATAATTATAGAGGGGATGACAGAGTTAAGTTCTTTAACCAGAGGGTTGGGTGCATGGAATGCACTGCTAGGTCTGCTGGTAGAGGCGGATGCATTAGGGGCTTTTCAATAAACACATGTGTGAAAGATGGGGGGCTATCTGGCGGGGAAGGATTGGATTGATCATAAAAGATAAGAGATGAAAAGATTGGTAGCTTGTGGGTCAAAGGGCAGCACGGTGCTGCACTGTTTCATGTTCTATACCGTAATAAGGCCAGCCCAAGCCCCTCTGTTCCAGTGGAAACAATTCCAAGCCATGTCGTTTGGTCCCTCTCTGGCTTAATAACGTGCTTCCCAGAGGCTGGCGATTTGAACTGTGCATAACGCTCTCAGCCTCTGGATAAATAGTCCAGTAACCTCATCACATTGATGAGTTCCTGAGAATGGTGTTGCTCTTGTTTGTCTGAGCTGCACTCTTCCACACCACTCTCAGTATTCCCAGTTGTGTGTGGCCAGTGATGGCTGCTCTAATCCATTATGCAGCCCAGTTCTGGATGAACCAACCTCTAGCAAGACAGAAGCAATTTCCAGCAGTCTATCCTACTGCTATCAGTTAAAATATGGTGAAAGTATTTTCTATGGTCCAGTCATTGGTTTAGCAGTGATATACTTTGTTGCTAGGACCACTGACATCTGGTCACCTAAACAGCTGGGGCATGGCTGGGAACTGGGCAGTGGGCCAGAGTGGAATTGGAGCATTGGGAGGAAATGGAAATCAGGAGACATAACATTTCACTGACAGAGAAACGCAAAGTGCTGGAGGAACTCGGGAAGCATCTCCAGACGTGAATAAACAGTTGACATTTTGGGTAGAGACCCTTCACTAGGACTGAAAAGGAAGGGAGCAGAAGCCAGAATAAGAAGGTGGAAGAAGTACAAGCTGGCAAGTGATTTGTTCCCCTCCTCTTTCTTTCATGGTCCATCGTCCTCTCCTATTGGATCGCAGCTTCTTCAGCCTTTTACTATTCCACCACTTCTGAACTGGAGAATTCCAAATGTCACTCCACTCTTTAAGAAGGAAGGGAGGCAGCAGAAAGGGAATTAAAGGCCCATTAGCCTGACTTCAGCGGTTGGGAGGATGTTGACGTCCATTTATTAAGGATCAGGTTTCCAGGTCCTTGGAGGCACATGATAAAATAGGTCAAAGTCAGCATGGTTTCCTCCAGGGGAAATCTGGCCTGGCAAATCTTTTGGAATCCTTTGAGGAAATTACAGGCAGGAGAGACAAAGGAGAGTCAGTAGCTGTTGTTTACTTGGAATTTCAGAAAGCCTTTGACAAGGTGACACACATGAGGCTGCTTAACAAGAGTTTGTGGTATTACAGGGAAGATACTAACATGGCTAGACGATTGGCTGACTGGCAAAAGGCAAAGAGTGGGAATAAATGGGGACTTTTCTGATCGGCTGCCAGTGGCTAGTGGTGTTCTGCAGGGGTCAGTTTTGGGACCACTTCTTTTTCAGGTTATATGTAAATGATTTGGATGATGGAGTTGATGGCTTTATGACAATACAAAGACAGGTGGAAGTGCAGGTAGTGTTGAAGAACCTGGGAGTCTGCAGAGGGACAGATTGGGAGAATGGCCAAAGAAGTGGCAGTTGGAATATTGTGTAGGGATGTGTATGGTCATGCAATTTGGTAGAAGGTATAAGAGTGCAGACTATTTTATAAATAGGGAGAAAGTTCAAAAATCAGAGCTGTAAGGGACTTAGGAGTCATCGTGCAAGATTTCCTAAATGTTAACTTGTAAGTCAAGTCGGTGGTAAGGAAGACAAGTGCAATGTTTGCGTTCATCTTGAGAGGACTAGATATAAGAGTGTGGAAGTGATGCTGCGGCTTTATAAGTCATTGACAGACTGCCCTTGGGAGTAGTGTGAGCAGTTTTGAGACCCATATCTAAGAAAAGGTATGCTGGCATTGGAAAGGATCCAGGGGAGGTTCAAAAGAATGATTCTGGGAATGAAAGGGTTAACGTATGAGGAGTATTTAATGGCTCGACGGCTGTACTCGCTGGAGTTTAGAAGAAAGGGGGGATCTGGTTGAATGATCTGGATAATAAATCAGCCGTGACGGAATAGCAGAGCAGACTCCGTGACTGAATGGCCTAATTCTGCTCAAATGTGTTGTGGTCTTAAGTGCACTAAAATTTACCTTTTTTTTCACAAACAAGAGAAAATCTGCAAACGCTGGAAATCCTGGGGTGTCGACTGCACTTTCTCCCACAGATGCTGCATGGCCTGCTGAGTTCCTCCAGCACTTTGTCTGTGTTGACATTTTCTTTTGTTCTGAGAGATAGATAGATACTTCATTTGTCACAAAGGAAATTACAGTGTCACAATAGAATTACAAGTGCACAGACATACAAATATTACAAGAGAAGTGGAAAGAATTAAAAAAAAATAAGTTGCCTCAATCAGTCTAACAGGAGGGGCCCAACACTTCCCTTTCTATAGGTTAACTCATTACAGAGCCTAATGGCTGAGGGTAAGAATGACCTCAGAGAGCGCCCTTTGGAGCAGCACAGTTGTTCTAATCCATTACTGAACGTGCTCCTCTGTTCAGTCAAGGTGGCATGCAGAGGGTGAGGAACATTGCCCAGAATTGCCAGGATTTTCTGTAGGGTCCTTTGTTCTACCACAGCCTCCAGTGTGTCCAGTTTGATTCCAGCCTTTCTAATCAGTTTATTGAGCCTGTTGGCATCATCCATGTTGATGCCATTGCCCCAGCACAGCACCGTGTAGCAGATTGTACTGATGACAATAGACTGGTAGAACATGTGAAGGAGAGGCCTGCAAACTCCAAAGGACCTCAGTCTCCTCAGGAAGTAGAGGCGACTCTGACCCTTCTGGTACACAGTCTCTGCGTTGGTGCTCCACTCAAATCTGTCATCCAGGTGCACCCCCAGGTACTTGTAGGTCCTCACCACATCCACGTCCTCACCATCAATAGTAACAGGGAGCAGTGCAGGCTTGGTCTTCCTAAAGTCCACCACCATCTCCTTTGTCTTACTGATGTTGAGCTACAGATGATTCAGCTTGCACCAATAGACAAAGTCCTCCACCAGGGCCCTGTATTCATCCTCCCGTCCTCCATTTATTGAATTGAATTGAATTGACTTTATTTCTTGCATCCCTCACATACACGAGGAGTAAAAATCTTTACATTATGTCTCCATCTAAATGTACAATGTGCAATCACAGTAATTTATAATAAATAGAACAGTCAATGTAATATAGAGTACACTCAAGTCAGTGTGAGTTCATCAGTCTGATGGCCTGGTGGAAGAAGCTGTCCCGGGGCCTGTTGGTCCTGGCTTTTATGCTGCAGTACCGCTTCCCAGATGGTAGCAGCTGGAATAGATTGTGATTGGGATGGCTTGGGTCCCCATTGATCCCATGGGCCTTTTTTACACACCAGTCCTCATAAATGTCCTGAACCATGGGAAGTTCACAACTACAAATGTACTGGGTTGTCCGCACCACCCTCTGAAGAGTCCTTTGATTGAGGGAAGTACAGTTCCCATAGCAGGCAGTGATGCAGCTAGTCAGGATGCTCTCAATTGTGCCCCTGTAGAAAATTCTTAGGATCTGGGGGCCCGTATCAAACCTCCTCAACCGTCTGAGATGAAAGAGGAGCTGTTGTGCCTTTTTCATCACACAGCTGGTGTGTACAGACCACGTGAGGTTCTCGGTGATCTGGATGCCGAGAACTTGAAGCTGTTTACCCTCTCAACCCCAGATCCATTGATGTCAATAGGGGTTAGCCCATCTCCATTCCTCCTGTAATGCACAACCAGCTCCCAACTATATACACCTAACTATTGCTGAGCCATCAGAGAATTTCTGCAGATGACATGACTCGGTGTTGTATCTAAAGTCCGAGGTATACAAAGTAGACAGGAAGGGAACCAATACGGTCCCCTTTGGGGCCCCAATGCTGCTTATAGCCATGTCTGACACACAGCTCTGAAGCTGCACAAACTGTGGTCTGTCAGTCAGGTAGTCTCTTATTCAGCATACAATGGAAATGCCAACCTGCATTGAATGGAGCTTCCCCCCCAGCAATGAGGGCTGTATGGTATTGAAGGCACTTGAGAAATCAAAAAACATCATCCTCACAGTGCTGCCCTGCTTATCCAAATGGGAGTAGATCATCGTAGTGGTGTTCTTGTAAAATTTGTGCATGATTTATGTTGAACTCTGTGGTTGCTGCTTGTGTGGGTTGGTACATATAGCTTGGTATAGTAACTGCAGAGGGACGTGGACACCACTCAGCCCATCACGGAAACTAGCCTCCAGTCCATGGACTCTGTCTACATTTCTCATTGTCAGCATAATGAAAGACCCCACCCACCCCTAACATTCTCTCTTCTCTCCACCAGAATCAAGGACTTCGATCCCACTGTTATAAGACAATTGGTCTGTTCTCCAGTACAATAAGATGGACAATTTACCTTGTTATGACTTTGCACCTTGTTGTCTACCTGCACTGACTTTCTCTGTAACTGTAACTTAAGAGTATTGTGAGCTGTTTTGGGCCCCTTACCTAAGAAAGGATGTGCTGGCATTGGAGAGGGTCCATGGGAATGAAAGGGTTAACGTACTGCATGAAGAGTGTTCGATGGCTCTGGCCCTGTACTCGACGGAGTTCAGAAGAATGAGGGGGAATCCTGTTGAAACCTCTTGAATGTTGAAAGGCCTAGATTGAGAGGATGTTTCCTATAATGAGTGAGTGTAGAATCAGAGAGCACAGCCTCAGACTAGAGGGTCATCCATTTAGAGCAAAGATGAGGAGGAATTTCTTTAGCCAGAGAGAAGTAAATCTGGAATTCATTGCCACAGATGGCTGTGGAGGCAAAACCATTGTGTGTATTTAAAGCGGTGGTTGACAGGTGCTTAATTAGTCAGGGTGTCAACGGTTATAGGGAGAAGGCAGGATGATGGGGTTGAGAGGGATAATAAATCAGTCAGGATGGGATGGCAGAGCAGACTTAATGGGCCAAATGGCTTAATTCTGCTGTTGTATTATGGTTTAAGAGATTGCCTTCATTTGAACCAATGTTCATTAACTAGGTTTGTTATTAAATGATGGTCTTATGGTCTTCATCCCCCTCCCTCCTGCACCACCCGCCCCCTCACCAGCTCTCACCTATCACCCAACAACTTGTTCTCC